>NW_012122154.1:4491582-4525830 GCF_000951035.1 Colobus angolensis palliatus | reverse complement strand
TGGAAAGGAGCAGCACGACAGCTGCACGGGAACTCAGAGACTATAATTTAGCAATTTTCGAGATTGCCTTAAAAGCTCTTGGAGTTCATAGGGCTTCCCACTCTCATGAGAACTCTAGTCCCCAAGGAAATCTTTTCCTTTCCCCTCCTCATGTCATTTATTTATCTTGGACAGGGAATAGAGCTTGAATTCTGAGTCTAATCTGTGAGGAAATGATTTCAGAACAAGGAGTGGAAGAGGAGATGGATTTAAGAACTTTTATCACTGAAACTGAATCTCACCCAGAACTTTCTGAGCTTCTAAAAGCAAGCAAACACAGCTTTTTAGCTACCCCAACTTTCCATGGATGCCTGTAGTCCACACCCCTGGTCTTCAGAAAAATCCCTTGCAGCCCAAGAAAGATCTTGAGGTGGTGTTTTGGGGTCATGGGTCTTTGGACCAGACTTTGTCTGTGAACTGGCAGTTCTGACACTTGTTTGCAGATGAGGCATGATGTTAAAATGCAGCTTCCTGGGTTCTCTCCCAGAGATCCTGATACAGAGGGTCTGGGATGGGTCCCAGGAATCTGTGTGTTTAACTGGAGCCCGAGGTCTGATGCCCACAGCTCTGAGAAGCCCTGTTCCAGGATGAACCCTCCCCTCCTGGGTGTGAGGAGGGAGCCGGAGCAGCTGGAATCCCTAAATGGTCTTCCAGAAGCCTCCAGGCCATATTCTTGTCCTAAGAATCAGAGTGGCACTGGCCAGAGATACTCTAATGTTGGCCGACTGTGGGCATTGAGGCTGGGAGCGGGGCTGTGCCACCCTCTTCCCCTTGTCCATGGTCGGCCAGTGGGAGTCAGTGGGTAACCCTGGGCACAAACCTCTGGAGGACATGGCACCAGCTGCAGTTGAAGGACAGGTCCGAGGACATGCAGGCATCACAGCTCCTATGCTGCAGGCAGGCTGCAAGAGAGAAGGCAGTGGCCGCTCAGCACTGAGCCTCTCCATGGGCTCCAAAGGGTGCAACTCTGAATTCCTGGTATTTACAGAACTGTGGGGCCCCTGACTTCAAGGGGACCTTTGAGATCATTAATGCCACCTCCCTTGGTCCAGACCAGCCCCAATTCCTAACTTCTTTTTTTTTTCTCTTTTCTTTTTTTTTTTTTTTTTTTAAAGGATGCGGTCTTGCTGTGTTGCCCAGGCTGGCATGCAATGACCTGATCATGGCTCACTATAGCCTCAAACTCTTGGGCTCAAGCAATCCTTCTGCCTTAGCCTCCCCGCCCTCCCTCCCTCCCTCCCTTTTTTCCTTCTTCTGTCCCTCCCTCCCTTGCTCCCTCCCTCCCTCACTTCCTCCCTCCCTAGCTTCCTTCCTTCTCACCAGAAGGTCAGGCCCTAAACTGGGTGCTGGGGATTCAGCAGTGAGACCTAGTCCCTGCCTTCTTAGGGCTTAGACTCATATGGGGAGGCAGACGCTAAACAGATAATCAAAAATCACTACAGAATTAGAATTGTCATGAGGTCTATGAAGGCAAATCACAAGGTGCTGTAAGCGATTCTCCTGCCTCGGCCTCCAGAGTAGCTGGGATTACAGGTGCCCGCCACCACACTCGGCTACTTCCAGGTGTGTATCCCACAAAGGGCTGAAAGGGATTTTTTAAAGGTCAGAGGATACAAAGTAGCAGGTATGTAGGATGAACAAGGCTAGAATCTACTGTATAACAGGAGGACTGTAGTAATAAAATTGTACCGAATGTGGAGTTCATGCTAAATGAGTAGATTTTAGATGCTCTTGCCACAAGAACAAAAAATCTAGGTAACTGTGAGATGATGGATATGCTAAATGCTTCATCATGGTAAGTTTCTCACTGTCTATATGCATCCCATAGCATTATGTTGTATACCTGAAATATGTACAGTTACTGTTTTAAAAGATGCTCTGGTTGCCCCCCAGTGCTTGCTGGGGGCACTCACTGCCCACTCCTGATGTTCAGTCCATGGGGAGAGAACAGCTCTCCTGGGGGAGAAGAAGTCAAGGCAGAAAGGTCCCGTGTGCAGAGCCAGGAGGGGAACGGCCCAGACGTGGTCCCAGCAGCAGCCAGAACTGCTACCAGGCTGTGTAGAGCGAAGGGGCTGGAATTGGTAGAAATGAAGAGGGAGCGACATCTGGGGCCCAGCCTGGGCAGGACAGAGCCAGAGAGCAGAGAGATTAGTGGGACCAGGTTGCTGGAGGGTGCCTGAACCCTTCTGGCACAGGTCAGGCAGGGGAGCAGCAGGGCAGGGGGCGCAGTAGGCATGGGGGCTGGATTTAAGAGCTGTTCACTTGCAATCCAGTGCTACTCAGTTTAATGAACCAGATGACCTCTGAGTGGCAAGTAGCTGTCACAAAGACCATATATTTTACTGCAAAGACAGACAGGCACTCACCTAGAACAACTGTGTGCAGAAGGGCTTATCTTACAAGCAACAGAACAGAACACCTTGATAGCCACAAGAGTGACAACTAGCAACAGATAATGACCACTCATTTGATCAACATTGCTTGTATTTCTTCCTGCGTGAGTTCTCATGTGATCCATTAACTCGGGAGCCAATGTACGTGACATGGAGCCCCAGCAAGATGGCAGCTGGGAACCAGCCCTTGGTGAGTGGGAGAGAGGCTGTGTGGGCACAGTGTGACCACCTTCCGTCACTCTGGGAGGGACTGCCAGTGGGTGGCACTGTGTCCTTTTGTGTGCCGTGGTGTTGAAGGCCCTGGGAGAGTGGATGGAAAGAGCCATGGGCAGGAAAGAAGCAGGGGCTGCCCTGTGCAGGAGGATGAGCACTCTCTGGCTGTTCTGTTCCCTGTGTATCCAGGAACAGTGCCTGGCACATGGTATGTTGAATCAATATATAAGTGCTCTTGTTATCCCCATTTTATGGAGGAGGGAACTGAGGCTTGGAGAGAGTCATGGAGCTGAGAGTGAGAGGTCTGGGTTTGAATCAAGGTCTGTTTGAGCATAGAGTTCGAGCTCTTAGCCTTGAGGTCTCACTGTGGGTTTCCCCTTCCCTTGCCTCAGTTCTCACTCCCACCCCAGGCCACTTTTTTATGGGTCTCTCCTAGAAGAGGGACCAGGAGGGACCAGCCACAGAATACGACAGCTTGGAGATAAGCCACTCACCCCTCTGAAGTGGCGTGGACAAGTCCTTCCCTCACCCAAATGGCAAGGGAGAAGCCAGGGGATGCAGAGAGTTCTCTCTCTATCTGGCCTCCCAGGGATCCAAATCGCAGCCTTGATAGCATTACCCCTCCTTTGCCAGCTGCATCCAGTAGGGAACCCTGCCCTTGCTTCTCCCAGTGACTTTGAATGCTCCTTAAAAGACTCCAGCCAAACCGGCCACAGAGAAACTCCTGGGATCCTCCTGGGGTTTCATAACACCTACCAACCTTTATTTTTCATCAGCATTTCAGATGGCCCGAATGCTGTTAAATGCTTACAAAATTCACCGGAGGGGTGAAAAGTGCCTTAAATGTACAGTGTCCCAGAAACACATTCCCAGAACATTTCCACTGCTTCCGCCCAAGCAGTCAGTCCTGCCCTTGGATGTCCTTGCTTCTAAATGCAGTTTTATCCACATCATAGAGCCTGAGGTTTGCTCTCACCAGTCCTAGAGGAACCCTGGCTGTCAGGCTCTGGGCCTTCTGCCCCGATGGAGAGTGATAGGGTTGGGGTATGGCTGTGACCTCTAAAGTGTCCCAGCCTTGTGACCCTCCAGTGTCTGGGTCCTTCCTGTTCTGGACATCTGCTGAGCCCTGTCTGAGATGTGGCCTAGCACTCAAGAAGATCCTCTCTCCTTCTCTTCCTCTTGTTTCTCCATCCCCTGCTCTCAGAACCTCCAAGGAAGAGGAAGCAGGAGTAAAGAGAGGCAAGAAATGCCACTGAAGACCAGGCGTGGTTGCTTATGCCTGTAATTAATTCCAACACTGGGCACGGTGACTCATGCCTGAAATCCCAGAACTGGGGGTGGTGGCTCTCACCTGTAATCCCAGCACTTTGGGAGGCCAAGGCAGGTGGATCAGTTGAGGCCAGGAGTTCAAAACCAGCCTGGCCAACAGAGTGAAACCCCATCTCTATTAAAAATACAAAAATTAGCCCAGCATGGTGGCGGGTGCCTGTAATCCCAGCCACCTGGGAGGCTGAGGCAGGAGAATCACTTGAACTTGGGAGGTAGAGGTTGCAGTGAGCTGAGATCACACCACTGCACTCCAGCCTGGGCAACAGAGTGAGACTCTGTCTCAAAAAAAAAAGAAGAAGAAATGCCACTGAGGCAGGGAGAAGGCCATGGCTTCAGCAGGAAGCTGGGGGCACCACAAGATGGGAAAGGAAATGAAAACCTTCACAAAACAAGAAGGGACCAGGCGTGGTGGCTCACGCCTATAATCCCAGCAATTTGGGAGGCCAAGACGGGTGGATCACGAGGTCAGGAGATTGAGACCATCCTGGCTAACATGGTGAAACCCTGTCTCTACTAAAAATACAAAAAATTAGCCAGGCGTGGTGGCGGGTACCTGTAGTCCCAGCTACTTGGGAGGCTGAGGCAGGAGAATGGCGTGAACCTGGGAGGTGGAGCTTGCAGTGAGCTGAGATGCACCACTGCACTCCAGCCTGGGTGACAGAGCGAGACTCTGTCTCAAAACAAAAAAAAAAAAACAAGAAGGATGATGCTGTCCTCCTTGTCCTCCTTCTTGCATTCTCAGCTGTCCCAGCCCCATCCCGAAGAGCATCCACCATGGATCCTGTGGGCTCCACAACAGCAGGTGGGGCCTCGGCCATGGCTGCCTTCAGCATGGGTGAGTGGGGTGCAGAGGGCCAGGGCCCCATGATTTATGGAGGCCACCTGCTAAATCCCTCCATCACCTCCTGTAAGGAGAATACAGTGACAGACTGGGGCCCATCCAGTTCCTGGATCACCTTTTCTAGGGGCTGTCTACGTGTTCTCTGAGGTGCAGCTTTCCTGGGTTTCAGTTACGTGGGAATAATAATAGCTGTCCTAGATCAAGCCCTCACCCCCACCCCAGGCCTGGAATGGACCCGTCAGTGTCAGAGCTGCAGCCAATGTGCTCAACTCCACCTAGGTGGTTCTCACCCTTACCCTATCTCTGGGAGGGGGGTGGCATCAAGCCCGGGTTACAAAAGAGAGATGAAGGCCCTGAAAAGTTAGATGGCTGCACAAAACAGGAGTCAGTCATGGGCCTGGGACCTGATGCCCGTCTGCTTGACTCCAGAGCTCTTTCCGAGATGGTGGAATGACCCCTACTCACTCGGCAATGGGGTGAACTCCACGGCCGACATGCTGGTGATCTTGCTGGGGTCCAGCTCTATGCGGTGGTATTCAAAGATGCTCCTTCGCCGAGATTCTGAAACAGAGGCAGAGCCTGTTGCAGGAGCATGTCACAGGCAGAGGGCATCGAGGCCTCTTCCCAGACAGCCTGACAGGTCAGCCTGCTGCCACTGAAGGCAGTAAGTGCACCCAGCAGCCTGGGACGATGATGTTGGTGCTGCTGGAGACAGGGACAGGTGCGGACCTGGAGAGGAGAGTATCGTGGTGTGAGGCTAAGTGACTCAACGCAGAGACCTGGCTGCTCCAGGGGGCAGAACACAGGGGATCCCGTGCTTGCTTCCCCTTGCCTCTGCACCTTCACAACTGCTATTCCCCTGACCCAAGATGTTCTTCCGCCTCTTGTTCCTGTCTAGCTCATCCTTGCAGATCCAGCTCGAGGGCCACTTCCCCTGAGCAGCCCTCCTTGGCCAGCTCCCTCCTTTCCTCAACTCAGGCCAGGTGCCCCCTGTCCCACTGCACTCACCACACTGTGTGGACACGAGGGTCTATTTGGAGGCTGGGGATGTGTGAGACCATGATCATCTGGTCCTGAACCTCGCGGAGTGCTCTGTGAATGTCTGCAGATGGACAGGCTGACTTTTGCATGTTGCTGTCCACCATCCACCTCACCCCTTCTGGACAAATGCCCCAGCAAGGCTCAGGGCTTGGAGCCAGGCTCAAGTCCTACTTCGGTCCCTGCAGAAACTTCTCACAGGACCTCAGAGTCAGGAGACCCAAGTTCATTCTAGTTCTGCTCACGACTTGCTGGATAACCTTAGGCAAGTCATTTGGACCTCAGTTTCTTGTCTGTGGAGTGGAAAGACAGAAACACCTGCCACAACACCCTTGGGAGGAAAAAACTGGAATTGTAGATGAAAAGGCTTCTTTTAAAATGGCAATCTGAGGTGCTCTGATACTTCTCTCTAGGCCACGATACCCACCCAGGAACCATGACTTGGGGTTGGTTTTCTTCAACTTTGAAAGGCAGACAGCCCAGCCGGGCGTGGTGGCTCGCGCCTGTAATCCCAGCACTTTGGGAGGCTGAGGCAGGTGGATCACTTGAGGTCAGGAGTTTGAGACCAGCCTGGCCAATGGGGTTTTTAGCAGAAACCCTATCTCTACTAAAAATACAAAAATTAGCTGGGGTGGTAGCACATGCCTGTAATCCCAGCTACTTGAGAGGCTGAGGCAGGAGAATCGCTTGAACCCGGGAGGCAGAGGTTGCAGTCAGCTGAGGTTGTGCTACTGCACTCCAGCCTGGGTGACAAGAGCGAGACTCTGAAAAAAAAAAAAAAAAAGAGAGAGAGAGAGAAAGAAGAAAGAGAAAGAAAGAAAGAAGAAGCAAGCAAGAAAGAGAGAGAAGAGAAAGAGAAAGAAAAAGAAAGAAAGAAAAAGAAAGAAAAGAGAAAAGAAAAAAGAATAAGAAGCAGACAGCCAGGAGTTGAGCTTTGAGAATAAGTTACCCAACAAGAGGAAAGGGTCACTCAGTGTTTGGTCTGCCCAACACCCTTTCGTCTTCTGGAAACAGCAGCATTCCCCTTGGGGTACTGTGCCCGGCCCATTCCTACAGGTGGACTGCACCACAGCTGCCATCTTCTTCCATGATCCTGCCTCTCTGGCCAGGCTGTGATTGGTCCAGGGCTGGGTAGCTGCTGTGAGCTGGACCAATCAGAGAACTTCCCTGGGACTTTTCAACTGTAACCAAGAGGCCTTTTGCTCTCTGGTAATGAAGCTGGGAAGATGCAAGCTCGGAGCCTGTGAATGGCCACAGTTCTCGGCTCATGGGGAAAGCCAGAGAATGAAGCCACCTCGTGGAGAGAAACAGGAAGTGCTGGTGTGTTCTGGGCCCTGGGGTTCTGGGACCTGCCCCGGTGTTGAGCTCTTCTTTTGGTTCTTTGGACTACTTCAGTATCCTCCGTGCATCCTCTTTTCTGTTTAGGCGAGTTTGAATTGGGTTTTCGTAACTAGAAGTAGGTGGGGACATATGTTTCTTGCTCAGCTGAAGGTGGTTTGGAGGAAAATTTCCCAGGGTGGCAGCAGAGCTGAGTAGGGGCATCCACAAAGGAGTGGGCGTCCCGTGCCACAGTTGGGTGCCCCGCCCCCACGTTCCCTCCTATATAAGGAATCTAGAGGAGTTTTGTCTGTGTTTCACATAGCATCTCAGCTATATCTCTTTATTGATTGATTGATTGAGACTGAGTCTCGCTCTGTCACCCAGGCTGGAGTGCAGTGGGATGATCTCGGCTTACTGCAACCACCACCTTCCAGGTTCAAGCAATTCTCCTGCCTCAGCTTCCCGAGTAGCTGGGATTACAGGTGCCCGCCACTACACCTGGCTAATATTTTGTATTTTTGGTAGAGGGGGGGTTTCACCATATTGGCCAGGCTGGTCCCAAACTCCTGACCTCAGGTGATATGCCTGCCTCAGACTCCCAAAATGCTGGGATTACAGGTGTGAGCTACTATGCCTGACCTGTATCTCATTATTTATTTATCCTTAACGTTGGAATTAGTCCCTCCTACTTAAGCGAGGACTGCACCCCCGTGGGTCTGGCACCAAAGCATGCTGTCTTCCCACCACACTGCCCTGCTGCAGGACACCTCAGCCCCTGAAACATTTAAGACCTTGGAATGTCATTCCATGCAGTGAAAAGAAGGCTGCTCTGGCATTGGTGTCAGTAAAGATCCCCTGGAGCTGAACAGCACCTGCAGCCCTGAGGCCTATGTCTGAAATGCTGGTGCCCCCCACTCCCATGCCACTAGGAGGGTGCACTTGCTACCCATGGGCCAGATGCTGCTCCAGGCCGAGTGGAAAGGGGAAAGCAGATGGGGGCACTGCTGAGAGCATGGAGGAAGAGAAGCTCGGCCCCCGGAGAGTGACCACACAGGGAGAGGAGGCTTAGGGTTGCCGCAGCTGGGCAGACAGGCTCTGCCCTTACCGCCTATGTGACCTTGGACGGGGGACTCAGTGAGCCACACCCACACATGGGGCTGGTGATGCCATTCGAATGGTGTTGTCCTGAGAATTAATGGAGACACTGTGTGTGTAACGCACGAGGACCCCAGGAGCCCTCGAAGCATGTGAGCCCCTTTTCTCTCTGCCCTGACTACATTTTTGCTGTTCTTCTTGGCTGAGACTCTAGGGCATTTTCAGCCTTTTCTAACCCCTGAAACTCCACCCTAAGCAATGTTTACAAACTTGAACATGCGGAGGAAGGATGGCACACATTGCTTTCTCTCTCTTGTCCTTACTCTGTCTGCCTCCCTCTGTCTCTCTCTAGGACGGCATATTTCTTGTCAGCAAGTCTCTGATGGGTCCCCCAGGTCCCTGCTGCTGTGAAGAGAGAGGAGGCCCCCAGAGGTGGCCTGACTCTGGTGCTGTGCTGGCAATCCAGACCCCCTGTTCCCACCTGTCATCCTGCAGGCCTCTCCTCTCTTCTGCCGCCCCCACAGTCCGGGCTGCCTGCTTCTCCTGCTGTGGATGCCACTGCCCCCACCCTGGCTTCCCCTTGTTTCTTCCTGGTTACTGTTTCTAGCTTTTGCCCCCACTGGAGAATGAGGTCATGGGAGCAGTGGGGTACGGCAGTGCTCAGGTGGTGAATGGACCTGGGGACCCTGGAGACTGAGGTGAATTTCCCACACCCCCTCTGAGGGCTGCTCAGAGAGTACTTATCTTGGAATCCGTCTCCCCACAACACACACCCACTGACTCCCATGGGGAGAGGTGGTGGAGAGGACTTTAGCCTTGGTCGTCCTTTCCTACCAGGAGGATGACGGCTCCAGCCCTGTAGCTCCTTCCTTTGCCCGACTCCTGCACTGGAGCCAGATGGTTTAGAATGAGATCCAGGCCTCCTCCCGCGTTTCCCTCCCTTCCATCTCAGGCAGATCAGGGAACTTGCTGCTTCTCAGGAAAGCAGCTGGACAGAGTGGGTGGGACGAGGAGTCCAGGTGGTCCCCAAGGCGAGCGCTGCGCAGGTGTGGGCTTTTCAGGAGAGGAGATGAGCTACCGCTGCAGACACTCAGCCATATCAGGTTGAGAGAGCAAAGGAGTTAAGAAGTCAAGTTGTACGGGTACCTGTAATCTCAGCACTTTGGGAGGCCGAGGCAGGTGGATCACCTGAGGTCAGGAGTTTGCAACCAGTCTGGCCAACATGGTGAAACCCCATCTCTACTAAAAATCTTAAAAATTAGCCAGGTGTGCTGGTGGGCGCCTGTAATCCCAGCTACGTGGGAGGCTGAGGCAGGAGAATTGCTTGAATCCGGGAGGTGGAGGCTGCAGTGAGCCGAGATTGCACCACTGCACTCCAGCCTGGGCAACAGAGTGAGACTCTATCTCAAAAAAAAAAAAAAAAGTGAAGTTGTCCTGCCATTCATTCATAAGAGGGGAAACTGAGGTTCAGACAGATTAACCCATAGACAGATACAACTTTGTATAACACTTTACTTTTAGATTATTTATTTATTTATTTACTTAGAGACATGGTCTCGCTCTGTCACCCAGGCTGGAGTGCAAAGGCGCAGTCACAGCCTTGACCTCCCAGGCTCAGTGATCCTCCTGCCTCAGCCTCCCAAGTAGCTGGTATTACAGGCACACTCCATCATGCCTGGGTAATTTTTGCATTCTTAGTAGAGACAGGATCTCCTTGTATTACCCAGGCTGGTCTCCAACTCCCTGGCTCAAGCAATCTGCCTGCCTCAGCCTCCCAAAGTGCTGAGATTCTAGGCGTGAGTCACCACACAGGCCACATCTCTTTACAATTTACCAAGCGTAGCCACAGCCTTAAATGGAAAACATCTACTTAAATGAGAAAACTACAAGAGCACAGCGCCACCATGCAGCACATTTGTTGACTCAGCACGTAGGTGCGGACACCTGCTGTGTGCAGGGGCTGTGCTGAGCGCAGAGCACTCTGTGAGCTCGCAGCCTTGCAGGTTACCTGGAGCTGCACCATCTCATTTGCCCTTACAGCTTTCTGAGGTGCACAGACAGACATCGCTGCTCTCCCTACTTTACAAAGGAGAAAAGTGAGATCGGAGAGGGGACGTTATTTGCCCAAAGCCACACGGTCTTTGTTTTAAAATCAGAGGCTAGACTTTTAAAACACCTCAGGGCTCAAAGCCACTAAAGCTCCAAAAAGTCACCGAAGTTGTGAGTGCAGATAAATATTTAACAACTGCCTGGGGGATGGGGTGCAGGCAGGGGCAGAGGAATCCTGACTTGCAGTTGTTGCCAGTTTCTGTGGTGTAAATACTCCCACGGTGGCTGACTTCCAACTACCCTTTCAAAAAAGTTACTGAACATGGAGTTAGGAAGAGCCATATTCAGTCACCTCTCACCCAGCTGCATACATGATCTCCAGCACACCCCTGCTAAGAGCTTCCTGATTTGTGTTTCTAAAAGAGTCAAAGGGAAACATTTACATTTCTTTCTTTTTTGTTTTGTTTTGTTTGGTTTGAGACAGGGTCTCACTGTTGCCAAGCTGGAGTGTAGTGGCGAAATCACGGCTCACTGCAGCCTTGGCTTCCTGGGCTCAAGTCCCTCCCCGCAGCTCCACCTCCCCCACCAAAGGCACATGCCCTGGTAATTTTTTTTTTTATTCTGTGGTATAGACAGGGTATCCCTATGTTGCCCAGGCTGATCCCAAACTCCTGGCCCCAAGCAATCCTCCCGCCTCCAATTCCCAAAGTGCTGGGGTTACAGGCGCGAGCCACCACGTCAGGCCACATCTCTTTATAATTTAGAAGAGCATGGTGGCTCACACCTGTAATCCCAGCACTTTGGGAGGTCAAGGTGGGCGGATAACCTGAGGTCAGGAGTTTGAGACCAGCCTGGCCAACATGGTGAAACTTTGTCTCTACTAAAAATACAAAAATTAGCCGGGCATGGTGGCGGGCACCTGTAATCCCAGCTACCCGGTTGGCTGAGGCAGCGGAATCGCTTGAACCTGGGAGGCAGAGGCTGCAATGAGCCGAGATTGCACCATTGCACTCCAGCCTGGGCGACAGAGAAAGACTCCGTCTTAAAAAAAATAAATAAGTAAAATAAATAATTAAGCCAAAATCCAAAAGATGGAATGATTGTGTGTTTGTCTCCTAAAGAATCCTAAGTCTGAGAGAGGAGGCCCCATGGCAAGCCTCATAAATATCAGGCAGTAACTGCCAGGTGTCTACAGAGTCACTGTGGCTCTAGAGGAGGGAACCCTCCATCAAAAGCTGAGGGGGTGAGGGTTCCACAGAGCCCTGTACACGCGTGTGCACACCCCAGCCCTCTGAGACTAACACACACCTGCACACGAGCACACACTCGTATGCACACACATATACGACCCTTTGACACAAGAAAGACCCTTTGCCAAGCACGAGTGGGATCTGACAGAGATTGGAGTGAGGATGGGCACCTTTTTGTAATTCACATGCCCAGACGTGGCACCAAGGCCGCCTGTGCTGCAGGCGCCCCTGAGTGATGTCAATGGCTATGAGAAGGTGACCTGGGCTCTGAGTGAGGCTGGGGGCCTGGGAACATCTAGATGAGGATGGAAAGTTTAAAGCAGACTTTCTCACGCCGTCCCCACTCACTACCCCCAGGGGCCATCTCTCCTTCCCCTTCAGCACCAAAATGCAATGGGATCAAAAATAAACATGAAATTCCAGGTCTCCCGTGTCCTGACTTCCAGGGTGCCTGAGGCCATGGGTTCTAGAGTCCAATGTCAACATTTCTTACTTCAACTGCCTCATGCTTCAAGACTCAGCTCAAATGATGTCCCCTCCTTGAAGACTTCCCCCACTCTCAGGCAAAGTTACTGCCCCCCGACCCGGCCCCGCTCTGAGTCTACAACCCCCTGAGCAATGTCCAGTGTCCCCTGTTACATCCCTCAGTCAATATCTCCTCTCCTGGCCACTCCTGCAGCCAGACCACAAGCTCCGCTAAGACAGAGTATCCATGGAACTCATCTCTGTACCTCATCCCCTAGCATCAGGCCTTGCACTTAACAGGACCTTAAGAAATGACTGTGAGTGAATGAATGGGTTACAAGTAGTCATGAAAACCTCAGCAACTTATTATAACGTCAGCCCACAGTCCAAAGGAAGCACGCCCTTCCTCCCCAGCCCACCACAGATTACTGCCTTTCTCAAAAGGACAGCCCCCAAAGACCACAGTAAACCAGACATGCCCCCCTCCTAAGTTAGAGCCCAAAGCGGGAGGAGAGCTGGCTTTCAGGATTTCTCCACCTGCAAGGCTGCAGGGCAGAGCTTCCCCTCATCAGAAGGAAGGGGAAATGGGAGGGATAAAGGGACTCAGACTATCTGTGCTCAGGGTGGGGCACAGATAGAGACTCGGACTTTTCAAGGGAACTGATTTCCAGGACAGAGACACAAGGGGCAGCCAGGAAAGGCAAGGCTCCTAGAAACCTCACGCCAGGCTCTAGGGATGGGTCTCCCCACCATCCGGGCTGGGGGGCAGAGTTGGGGATGTGCCCCAAACATGGGTGCAGCCAGAGACACCAGAGTGGTGGGGGAGGCTGAGTGATAGCAGAAAGGGGGATGAGGGTTGGGGGTGGAACTATATCTCTAATTGAAACTATTTGCTCACTTCAACTGCCAGGTTGTACTTGTTCGAGTGTGGGTTTGGTAATATTTTTATTTTTTTAATAAAAGAATCCTTACGCCCCCCACCTGGGTTATTTGTTTTCGATTGTTTCACCAACATCTGGAGCTTGCCCAAGACAATGACTTCCATCTCCATGACCAACAGATCCTTTCTGGAACCAAGACGCAGGCTGCCCCAGAGCACCATTTCTGGCAGTTTAAGGCATTCTGTTTTATCTCTGCTTCCAGGCATCAAAGATTCAGAAATACTCAGGTCCAGACGTGGCAAATGCTGCTGCCCAAACAAGAAATGTTTTTGGTTTTGGTTTTGTTTTTTTTTGGGGGGGGCGTGTTTTTTGTTTTTGTTTTTGAGACAGGGTCTTGCTGTGTCGCCCAGGCTGGAGTGCAGTGGCACAATCTCGGCTCACTGCAGCTTCCACCTCCCGCGTTCAAGCAATTCTCCTGCCTCAGCCTCCCGAGGAGCTGGGATTACAGGTGCCCACCACCACACCTGGCTGATTTCTGTATTTTTAGTAGAGATGGGGTTTCACCATCTTGGCCAGGCTGGTCTCGAACTCCTGGCCTCAAACGATCCACCCGCCTCGGCCTCTCAAAGTGCTGGGATTATAAGTGTAGCCACCGTGCCTGGCCCCAAACAAGGAATGTTAATGGTTCAAGAGAGAGGTTTGCATGTCTCTTTGTGTTTCAGTGCTAGATGCCAGTGGGAGAGCGCTGGCTTGGCCAGAAGAAGTTAGGAGAGGAAGGGTCGAACCACCTAGGAATGGGTGGTTACCATATAAAAAAATCTAAGAGGTTGGATTGGGAAAAAGTCTTCATTCATGCATTCTTTTGTTCTTTGGCTCATGTGATTATTCATTCAATCATCACGAGTCGAGCCCCAGCAGGGGACCCTGCCCCACGGAGCTTTCAGCCCAGGGGGAGGAGTAGGGGGGTCCCTCAGCGTTGAAGCAAATTAGAAAAGGGCAGAGAAAGAAGAGGCCAGAAATGACTCAGAGCAGAGTAGTGGGAAAAACAGAAGTGAGAAGGGAAAAGAGGGAAGGATGGGCCCCCAGATGGATTAAAAACTTTCAACGAAGGGCACTTTAAAGGATTCTTTATCAGAAAAGGCAAAATCGGCCAGATCCTCAGCTTCTCCCTGCCCCCACTTCCTCACATGGCTGCCCCTAGATCCCTTCTGCAGCCAGCTCTGGGACCCACCCCTCCCTTACCTGCAGCCTGGCAGGAAGGCACACACACAGCTCAGGCCCTGACATATATCTGGACTCAAGTCTGCCTCGGAAAGGACAGGAAAGTTCCGGCAAAGGAAGAGGAACAGCATGTTGGGGCCATCCAAGGCCAATCGGGGCTGTCCGAGGCCGTTCGGGGCCAGCCAAGGGGCAGGCTACATTCTGGAGCTCTTTGTAAGAAAATCCTCATTAACTGATCCCACTGATTCAGAATCCCTGTCAGTTTTGATGCTGGCAATGCTAAAGTTGCTTTTCTACTAACCATGAAATAAAGAGTTTCTTCAGCAAACGAGCAGAGGAAATAATGTTGATTTCTCGCGGTCTCTCCAGTCACACAGCAGACACACTGCCCTGTGTGTTTTGAGTGCCTCTGCAAACAGATGCTGCTAATTGCACATGACTTTTCTTTTCACCAAAGATGCTTTGCAGACTCTGCTGAAAAGCCTGCGGAAGATTTTGTATGAGGAAGTACTGGTAAGAACTCTTGTGGTTTTCAGCCTCTCCTACCCTCTCCCACAGGGGTGAAGCTGTGAAGAGTCCTCCCCATTGCACCTCCCATCCCCTCGCCTAGCAGGGGTGGGGAGGAAAGTGTTTAGAACCTGGGGGAGGAGAGTTAGTGTTTAGAACCTGGGGGAGGACAGCTTCCCCCAGACAGGGTTCAGTGGCTGGGGATTCCTAAAAAGTGAGGAATCAAGCTCCCCTCCTCACATTGCCCCAGGCAGGGAGGAGTCAAACCTGGGCACAAGGACAGTGACGCCACCCATTCTTTATGATCAGGTGGGCTTGGTCAACAGAATAATCCATGGTGATCATGGGGTCTGCAGACCAGATAGCTCTTCCTGAACTTCTGTTTCCTTTAAGCCATGATCATTGGGGGTTTACTATTACCTGCAGCTCAACCTAATCCAAACAAATTCCCTGCTTGCCGGATTGAATGTGAGACCCAAAGTCATCTGACCTCTCAGTCACATAAAAGCCATTCCTCCCCTGGAGCAGAGGCTGTGGCTCATTTTAAACCCCAATGAGGGCCACGGATACTGTTCCAGAAAAATGCATGGATGTGAACATGTTCCACTTGCATTTCAATACTCCACATACAGGCCTCACACGATGACTCAAGTCTCAGCACTTTGGGAGGCCAAAGAGGGAGTATGGCTTGAGCTTAGGAATTCAATATCACCCTAGGCAACATAGTGAGAGCTTGTCTCTACAAATAATAAATAAATAAATAAATAAGCCGAGCATGGTGGTGCACACCTATAGTCTCAGCTACTCAGGAGGCTGAGGCAGGAGGATCGCTTAAGCCCAGAAAGTTGAGGCTGCAGTGAGCTATGATTGTGCTACTGCACTTCAGCCTGAGTGACAGAGCAAGACCCTGTCTGTCAAAAAAAAAAAAAAAAAAAAAAAAGGCCAGGTGCAATGGTTCACACCTGTAATTCCAGCACTTTGGGAGGCCAAGGTGGGCAGATCACCTGAGGTCAGGAGTTCGGGACCAGCCTGGCCAACATGGTGAAACCCCGTCTCTGCTAAAAAATACAAAAATTAGCCAGATGGGGTGGCGAGCACCTGTAATCCCAGCTACTCCAGAGACTGAGACAGGAGAATTGCTTGAACCCAGGAGGTGGAGGTTGCAATGAGCCAAGATTGCACCGTTGCACTCCAGCCTGGGCAACAAGAGTGAAACTCCATCTCAAAAAAAAAATAAAAATTCCATATACAATGTTAAGATTCCCAGACTTCCTGAATTTTATGCCTGTTCCCGTAAGCTAAAAACCTCTGACAAAAAGGGATGCAATTTCCAAAACACTCAACTCCCAAACTCAAGTGGTATCAGGTCCCTGTTCTTACCTAGAGTCACAACAGAGCAGAGGACAAGGTCTATGCTATGTCCATTGCCTTCAGTGGTGCCCTAACCCCAGCAACTAGGTCCACTTTCTTGTAGTTATTCATTTTCTAAAAATTTTAGTGCCTGCCCACTGGGCTCGGTGCTGGGGGCCATAGAGAGCCCCCAAGGAATTCACACCTAGTTGGGGAGGATGACAAGTTCTACGTTGAGAGTATCAGCATTTGTTCTCACCACCACTAGAAAGAAAAGAAGAAGAAAAAAAAAGTATCAGCGAAGTGCTGAGGGAAAGAAGAGGAAGCCGTGAATTCCACTGCATGGCGGAGTGGTTATTTGCACAGCATCTGACCTGGGCTGCTGGATAGGGAGAATGGTGCCAAGCAGTAAAAAAGATTGGAGTAAGAGGCGTTTTATACAAGCGGACTGTCATAGCGATGTGGACAGCCCTTCACATGTTCAGGGAACCCAGGGGACACAGACCAGAGCTGCCCAGGCAGAGGGCAGTGAGCGGAGGGAGGGTTTGGAAATGCTCCAACGTGATTGACTGCGCCCAGCTGTACCCGGCCTTGAATGCCACACTGAGGATTTTGACCTGATCCATGGGCAGCAAGGAGTCAGAGAATGATGTGATCAGATCTGACGGTGACAAGGAGGAACCGGAGACAGAGGGAAGGAGGATGAGGCGGGACCTGCTGGCAGTGTCGGGGGGTCAGGTGCTGGCTTTCAACTGGCAGGTAGACCCAACACCTCAGCACACAGCACCTGGAGTCAGACTCCAACAGCTCCCACCACCAAGATTTCCTCCTGATCTCGCAGAGCAGACATAGCCTCCCTGCTGTTTCAGGTGGGCTGTGCTTCCCCGCCCCTCTTCACCACACATCTCTCTGGTTTGCTCTAAAGGAGCTTCTCATTCCAGAATCACAGAAGAGCCTCAGAGGCAGATGCTACCAGGGATCTGAGCCCCTCTAATTCACCCTCATTCCACAGCTTGATCAGGCACATGTTTCCTGAGACTCTGCCCCGAAGAAGCCCTGTGAGGGAGGCGCGGATGAAACGGACACGTCCCTGCCCCCAGGTGGGCTGAGTAATGTACACGGGATGCGGGATAGGGAAGGAAATAAGACACAGACACCAAGAACAGTCCCAAGAAGCAGTCTGGGGAGTTTGCGCACAGGGCTGTGGGTGTTTGGGGGAGCTGAGGAGGAAAAGATTCCTCTGGGTGGAACGGCGTTGGGTCAGTCTAAGAAAGACTCAGTGGTGGACTCCAGGATTTAAATGGAGAAGATCTGGACTTGAATTCTTCCTTTCATAGCTGTGTGACCACGGATACGTCACTCTGCCTCTCTGAACATCTGTGTCCTCATTTAGAAAGGGACAAATGTACAAACTCACAATGTTTAGGGGAAGATCCAAGACACTGTCCTGCTCAGTGCCTGGGAAAGAGGATTATAATCAGAGTAGTAGGCAGATGCTAACACGCCCCCAAAGAGCCTCTACGGTTGCTGCCTGGTATCCACGTCCAGGTACAATCCAGTCCCTGAATGTAGACTGGATCTGTGATTTGCTTCTAGCCAGCAGAATATGGCAAGAAAAAAAAAAAGAGAGAGAGAGAGGATGTTACTTCTAAAATTAAGTTATAAAAAGACCCTGGTTTGCATCTTCCTTGCCCTCTGCTGCTGTCTCGCTTGCCTATTCTGATGGTAGCCAGCTGCCGCATCATGGGGAAGTTTACCAGGCAAGGAGCCAAACAAGGCCTCCTTGGGGAACTGAATCCTGAATCCTGCATCTTGAATCCTGAATCCTGCCAAACCACATGAAAGTTCTGAAGCAGGTCCCAACCCTCCCCACCTGCCACCCTATCATGGGGATAACTGTGACCCTGGCTAACACTTTTTTTTTTCTTTTTTTTTGAGACAGAGTTTCACTCTTTCACCCAGTGAAATGGTGAGTCAGTGGTGTGAGGAGTGAAATGGTGCGATCTAGGCTCACTGCAAGCTCCGCCCCTCGGGTTCATGCAATTTTCCTGCCTCAGCCTCCCGAGTAACTGGGATTATAGGTGCCCGTCACCACACCCAGCTAATTTTTTTTTTTTTTTTTTTTTTTTTTGAGACGGAGTCTCGCTCTGTCACCCAGGCTGGAGTGCAGTGGTGCGATCTCAGCTCACTGCAAGCTCCACCTCCCGGGTTCACGCCATTCTCCTGCCTCAGCCTCCCAAGTAGATGGGACTACAGGCACCCGCCACCACACCTGGCTAATTTTTTTTATTTTTTATATTTTATTTTTAGTAGAAATGGGGTCTCACCATGTTAGCCAGGATGGTCTCGATCTCCTGACCTGGTGATCTGCCCGCCTCAGCCTCCCAAAGTGCTGGGATTACATGTGTGAGCCACCACGCCCAGCCCACACCCAGCTAATTTTTGTATTTTTAGTAAAGATGGGGTTTCATTATGTTGGCAGGCTGGTCTCAAATTCCTGACCTCAGGAGATCCACCTGCCTTGGCCTCCCAAAGTACCGAGATTACAGGTATGAGCCACTGCACCTGGCTGCTGGCTAACACTTCAATCACAGTCTGTCAAAATTGTAAATGCCCCTGCCCTTTGACCTAATGATTGAACTACTGAGAATATAGTGTATGGAAATACACAGGGGCATGAAAGTACCTACTGTATTATTTGTTATAGCCCAAGATTAAAAACAACTGAAAGTCTACCCCCAGGGGGCAGGTTAAATTAAAGTCCATCCGTGGAATGGACTATCACGCAGCCATTAAAGAGAAGAATGCAGCAGCTCACTGTGTGCTGAGACAGAACAGCGGGCAGGATGTACTCTGTTCAAGTGCAGAACCACAGACATCGTATGCTATCAAATACACACATACACACACACACACACACACACTTACCTGAAGGCTTGCAGCTCTGGAGATAACCCAGAACCCTGGTTTCCCCTCCCTTTGCCTCCAGGGAGGGAAAATGAGAGACGGAAAACAGAGACAGAGTTCAGGGGCAGGTGAAAAACCTAATCTCTGTACATCCTTTTATATCTTTTGCATTTCAGACTAGATACATTCATTCATGAAAAAATATAATTTTATAAATGAAGATAAAGAAATGCATTAGTAAATAGGCTAGGCGCCGTGACCCAGGCCAGAAATCCCAGCACATTGGGAGGCTTGCAGGTGAGGTTAACTTGCGCTCAGGAGTCTGAGACCACCCCAGGCAACATAGGAAAACCCTGTCCATCTCTACAAACAAAATGTAAAGATTAGCTGGGCATGGTGTCATGTGCCTGTGGCCCCAGTTTCTTGGGAGGCTGAGGTGGGAGGATGGCTTGAGCCCAAGTGTTCGAGGCTGCAGTGAGCTACCATGATGGACACTGCGCTCCAGCCTGAGACCCTGTCTCTAATAATAACAATAATGGCTGGTAATTCATGGCTGGGCATGGTGGCTGACTCCTGTAATCCCAGCACTTTGGGAGACCGAGGCAAGCAGATCACCTGAGGTCAGAAGTTTGAGACCAGCCTGGACGATGTGGTGAAACCCTGTCTTTACTAAAAATACAAAAATTAGCCACGCGTGGTGGCAGGCGCCTGTAAACCCAGCTACTCAGGAGGCTGAGGCAGGAGAATCACTTGAACGCAGGAGGCAAAGGTTGTAGTGAGCCAAGATTGCGTCACTGCACTGCCTGGGCAACAGAGCGAGACTCCATCTCAAAAAATAGAATAGTAATTCATGGAAATGGCAAAAATCTCAAAGAGGGATGCGCAAACGAGTAAAGGTGGAAACTCTGCACCACTACAGCATGCGACTTTTTGTCCCTGGTCACAAAAGCTGCATGAAAGTACAAAATTACTGTGGTGGCAGCATCTAACCTGCGACACCCGCATGAGGACTCCGCTTGTTTCAAGTCCTGCACTGTTCGCTACAGAACCAGGTGTCCTGCTGGATTATAAAATACTGAATTATAAAGTTTACCACAGTAAGATATTCGTATACAGGACTCACAGCCTGATGTGCCAGACATCGGGCCCAACACTTTACATACACTATCGCCTGCGTGTTTGCAGCAGCTGTAGGGGCAAAGTATCACTCTTATCCCCATTTTACAGATAAAGAAATAAACGCAGAGTGGTTAAGTGACTCACCAGAGGTCAGATGCTTGTGGAAAGTGTGGACTCCAGCTCAGGCTTCCAGTTCCTGAGCTGAGCCCCTAACACTCCGCTAAACTTTGCATATAGAAGGTACTGGGTAAAGACTTTTAACTAAGCCCTGGTCCTTTCCTTCAGATTAAAAAAAAAAATAGATTAAAGGCCCCATTATTCCTCAACCCTCAAATTTCTGTTAAAGACAGAGGCTTGGCTGGGCAGGGTGGCTCACGTCTGTAATCCCAGCACTTTGGGAGGCCAAGATGGGAGGATCGTGTGAGTTCAGGAGTTTGAGACAAGCCTGGGAAACATATCAAGACCCCATCTCTACAAAAAATAACAAAATTAGCCAAGCATGGTGGCATGTGCCTATGGTCCCAGCTACTTGGGAGGCTGAGGTGGGAGGATAACTTGAACCTGGGAGGTGGAGGCTGCAGTGAGTTGAAATTGCACTACTGCATTCATCCTGAATGACAGAGCAAGACTTTGTTTCAAAAAAAAAAGGCTGTGCTCAGATGCGGAATGCCTCAAGGGCAGATGCCCTTCCTCTTCACTGTATCTCAACAGCGCCTGGAACATAGTGGCCCAGTGTGTAAGTAGGAACTCAGAACACGAGTACTGGAATTGAACAGAAATAGGCAACGATGTCTCCCCCGGGAAGCCCTGATTTCACAGAACGGTGGTACCTTGCCCCTCTACAGGAAGGTGACTTGGTGGCTCCCAAGGGTGTCCTTCCATCCAGCCTGGCATGGCGAGAGTGGAGTTGAGAATGCCCCCAGACCCCATCAAGGCCCAGGTGGGGTGGGAAGGGCAGACAAAGGCTCCTCCCCAGACCTCCCAGGGTCCTACATGGCAGAACTTGTGCATATGGCTCAGCAGAAGAGGTCAGGTTAAAAAGTCTCTGAGTCAAGGGTCTAGAAGGAGCAGCAGTGGATGGGATGCTTGCCACCTCCCCAGGAGTACAAATCCAAGACCCCTGTAAGCTTGCAGTGGGGGTCGACAGCAGGGGCAGGGGAGAAAGAGCTATGATCTCCAAAAATGTCAGCACTGGAAGATGGCCTGGGAGGGAGAAGCACTCCTTCAGCTACTCCCCCATTTTGTAGATGAGGCAACTGAGGCTAGAAAGATGATGTGGTTTGCTGAAGGACAGGGAGGTCACGGCGTGGCCGAGGCTGGATTCCTGTCTCCTGGCATCCTATGATACTCCTTTTATCACCTGGAGTGGGAAGGCCACGATGGTTGTGTTCTGGGAGGACTCAAAGTCTCTACTAGGGCATCTTTGGAGGTTTTCTACATGGAACAGGGGCTAAGTGGAAGGGCTGTGGCTCCCTTTCCCCTCAACCACCAGAGCAGTGCCTCCCATTGGAGATTTTGCTGGAGAAGATGGTCCCTCTGCTATAACAAAAGAAAGCTGGAAGTCACTAGGCCTCTTTTCCTCCTTGGTTTCCCTGTCAGCTCTCTGCCCCTTGTCTACTCCCTGCCACTGCCATCCCCCCAGCAGCTCAGGTTCAGTCTGAACGGAGTCCTACCCCCATCAAGGCCTCTGCGGGGTCTCTGGAGACTCACCTGGCACATCCGGGGATGGATTGAGAATCATGAAGGCGTCCGATAGGCCGGTTTTGACAGGATGCTGGGAGGAGCTGATTTCCGGGACAGACATAGGGATCTGCGGCAGGGAGAAGAGGGTCCGTCCACCTCCCAAACGCTCTGGGGCCCACCCAGCCCTCCCCTGTGAGCTCCAGACCCATCTTTCTGGATGGCACCACCTCCTGGAGGACTCCAAAACAATGGGAGCCCAGTTGGACCCCACCCAAATTCCAAGTCCTCTCCACACCCCCTCCAAGCACATTTTCTTCTTTCCTTGGTCTCGGTGAATGGCACTCTGTGCAGGCCAAAAACCTGGGACTCACCCTTTTCCCTTCCCTTTCTTTCATTTCTTCCCTTACCCATCTAATGCACCTGCAAATTCTGTTGCTTAACCTGCTAAGTGGCTCTCAAATCTGTCCGTTTCTTTCCATTTCCCCCCATCCTACTCTAAACTGCTGTCACCTTTCTCCTAAATTACTTCCCAGTATTCCCTCTAAGCCCCCAACAACCTGTTCTCCACTCTAAAGCCAGAGTGACCTTTCTCAAGGGCAAATCTGTGGTTCCCTTGCCCTGTCCCCTGCCCCTCACTACTCCCTTCCAGCCATGCTGCCTTCTTCTGTTTTTTTTTTTTTTTTTTTGAGATGGAGTCTCACTCTGTCGTCCAGGCTGGAGAGCAGTGGCACGATCACAGCTCACTGCAAGCTCCGCCTCCCGGGTTCAAGTCATTCTCCTGCCTCAGCCTCCTGAGTAGCTGGGACTACAGGCACCTGCCACCACGGCTGGCTAATTTTTTGTATTTTTAGTAGAGATGGAGTTTCACCATATTAACCAGCATGGTCTCGATCTCCTGATCCGCCAGCCTCGGCCTCCCAAAGTGCTGGGATTACAGGTGTGAGTCAACGCACCCGGCTATTTTTTTTTTTTTTTAAATAGAGGTGGGTGTCTCGCTATGTTCCCCAGGCTGGTCTTGAATTTCTGGGTTAAACCAATCCTCCCACCTCAGTCTCCCAAAGCACTGGGATTATAGTAATGAGCCACCACACTGGCTCACCATGCTGCCTTTTTTTTTTTTTTTGAGACAGAGTCTCACTCTGTTGCCCAGGCTGGAGTGCAGTGGCACGATCTTGGCTCACTGCAACCTCCAACTCCTGGGTTCAAGCGATTCTCCTGCCTCAGCCTCCTGAGTAGCTGAGATTACAGGTGCCTGCCACCACACCTGGCTAAATTTTTTTAATTTTAGTACAGATGGGGTTTCATCATGTTGGCCAGGCTGGTCTTGAACTCCTGAGCTCAGATGATCCACCTGCCTCAGCCTCCCAAAGTGCTGGGATTATGGGCATGAGCCACCGCACCTGGCCCATGCTGCCTTCTTTCAGTGCTTTGTGCCAGCCATGCCCTGTCCTGCCTCAGGACCTTTGCATGTGCTGTTTTCTCTCCTGGAACATACTTCATTCTCCTCTTTGCTTCCTGAACTCATATTTATCCTTCAGATTTCAACTCTTTTCCTCAGCAAAGCCTCCCCTGGCCTCTGTCAAGGTTAAGAGGTGTGTGAAAGGCTCAGCTAGCACCAGGCACCTCTACTTGTCACAGTGGTGATTCTACATTTGTCCCTGTAATTATTGTCCATCTCCGCAACCAGACTTACAGCTCCAAAAGGGTAGGACCCGCAACCATCTTGTTAACTGCTGTATTCCCAGCAGCAAGTCCCATGCCTGGCACATCGTGAATTCTCTAAATATTTACTGAATGAAGAAAGGCTCCAAGACCCAGCTATCTCTGCAACTGGGCCTACTCACCTCTTTATAGCCGAAGACAATGCGGCCGTCACGGTGCAGAGCTGCCTGGAAGGTGAAACTGCCCCTGTCTTCCCAGCCTTGGAGATAGACATGGTCCCACTGAACCACAAAGACTGTCCCTAGGGAGAAGAACAGAGACCCGGCTGGACAGGAGATCGTGCAAGGAGCAGGGCCCTACAGAAATGCCAGCCGGAGGGTGATGGCCACAGGTTGGGATGATGGGGAAGTTTGCAAATTTAAGGAGGCGGGAGCTGGGCAGCTCACTAAAGCAGCCTGGCTTCCAAGCAGCAGAGAAGCCAGAAGATCCCGCTTCAGCCCCAGATACTGTACTTGATCATCTCTTTCCCTTTCCTTCCTGGGAGTCTATTCTGACTCCTTGAGATAAAAGAAGGAGGAATGTCTGTTCTTCTGGGTTCAGATGGGGTTCAAGGAACATCCTGGTGAAAATAAGAAACAACAAAGGCCCCTGACATTTATTTCACCTCGACTAAGAGCCAAGCACCGTCGTTTCGTTATCTCATCAGATTCTTCTGGCTGGCAGGCATTTTTGTCCCCATCTGACAGGTGAGGAAACTGAGCAGAGAAAGGTAGGTGGCCGCCTGGCTGTGGAACTGTGGGACTCTTGCCCTCTCTAGGCCCTGTGCTCCTCTAGAGGGCTGGACAAGGGATCCCTGGAGCTGGGTGACTTAAATTCTGAGATCCGGTCTCACCATTGTCAAAGTACACAACTGTGGAGTCGTCGGAGTAGCCAGGGTTGAAGTTGGCCATCAGGGGCGCCACATACTGAGTAGCTGTGAGCATCCGATGGATCACATCCCCCATGAAGATGAAGCCTAGGGTGGGAGACGTGCAGAGGAGTCACCAGAAATGGCCCAGAGGGGTCGCTTTGGGGGCCTTTTCCCCAAGGGCAAGAAGGGCAGCGCAGGCGGAGCTGGAAGTGAGCCTGAGATCTCTGTCGCCCATCCCCATCTGGCGGGCTCTGGGTCTGATGTGTATGGAGCCGAAGGGCCCTGGACAGGAGAAGGTCCTCCCTGTTCCTTCAGTGGGACACAGACTATAGGGTGAGGGGGCAGGAAGAGGAGGGGACTCGCAGCTTTTCCCATCCCTGGGGAAGTGGGATGTGGAACTGAAGTGCAGGGATTAAAGACAGAAGCCTCTTATCCATAGGGAGCCTGGCCCCAGAAGCCCAAGCTCTCAGAGGGGTCTCCCTCTCCCTCTTAGTCAGTGACTCCGGGTCACAGGGCTGTCCACACTGACTCATGCTGGCCCAAGGAGACACACACACGCACGCACATGAGCAGGTCAGTTGATGCAAGGGGGATACTCTGACATCCACTGACCCCCGCTCCTGAGAATCAGGCTCCTGTTAGAACCGAATGTGCATTCCTCCCATTTCATCTACACAACCCTGTCTCCAGTTTGCCACCCCTGGGAGGGCCCCTGAGTTCGGGTTGAGGTCTCCAAACCCTCCCTGGGGCCCCACGATGTGGCCTTACCTCCAGTTGCTATGGTGATCTGCCGCAGAAGATGCCCGTAGAAAGCGAAATCAAAGGACAAGACCACTCTCTGCAGGGGATGGGAGAAAGTCAGCATGCCCTGGGCACCCACACTGCCTCATGCTTGTTTGGACAGAGTGGGGAGAAGGCATGCCCAGGGCCACTACTGGGCACCCCAACTCTGGCAAAGTCCCATGGGAATCCCTGGAAGGTACCTCCCAGGTCACAGACCTCAGGCCACAGCCATGCCCACTGACCAGGCAGGGTGGGTTGGCCCCCAGCCTCCCAGCCCAGGGAAGCACGGCTGGGGACTGGGGCACTCACCGAAGCCTGCCGGTGGGTGTTGGAGAGTATTGTGTGGATCTTCACTTGGCTCCGGTTGGCCTCGGCCACATCTACCCACAGTTCCCGGCTGCGGGGCTCACTGGGGCCATAGAGACGGGACACATAATAACTGTGGTTGTCTTCCTGCCAGCACCAAAGATAAAGCGCACAGGAGGTGTGAGTAGTCAGCATTCCAGGAATCACTCTCTGCCCTTCCTCACTCAGACTTCTGGGTACAGGAAGTCACCACCCTCCCAGGGCGCTGGACCTGTGGCCCTGAGGGCTGGTTTAGGCCTAGGACCCCCTGGGTTCCCCCTTGGCCCCAGACAGCTCACTAGCTGGCCCCTAGCAGTGCCCCAACAGGCCTGGCCACAGCCAAATCCATACCTGCTGCACTCATGCTCAACCCTCCTGTTCCCAGACAAGCCAGGAGGCTGGCAGCCCCTGAATCTCTTCAGACCATGACCAAGGCTGAACTTGGCTTGGGGCATGAGGGAGGAACAGACAGGATGGCCCCAAACCGGTCCCTTGTTTTCAGGGAACTCCCAGGCCAAGGGAGACTCATAGTCCCTGCCCTGGAAGAATACCCTATTTAATGGAAAAGAAAAATCTGAGCTGGACATGGTGACTCACGCCTGTAATCCCAGCACTTTGGAAGGCCAAGACGGGCTGATCACTGGAGGTCAGGAGTTCGAGACCAGCTTGGCCAACACGCTGAAACCTTGTCTTTACTAAATATACAAACATTAGTCTGGCCTGATGGCACACGCCTGTAATCCCAGCTACTCGAGAGGCTGAAGCACAAGAATCACTTGAACCCAGGAGGCGGAGCTTGTAGTGAGCTGAGATCGCACCACTGCAGTCCAGCCTGGGCGACAGAGTGAGACTCTGTCTCAAAAAAAAGAGAAAAATCTGGATCTTAGAAGGCACCAGTCTAAAGGAGGAGGCTGCCTGCCTCTTCATCCTGGGGAGTTGCCAGTCTGGAATGGGACTTGTATAAACAGAGGAGCCGACACAGACCCTCAAGCAGAGCTGATACAGAACCCAGAGCCCACACAGCATCACCAGAGGGGTGGGAAGGGGAGAGAAGCAGCAAGGATTCCTTCCAGGCATACCTCTGAGCCTTTGCTGTGTTCCTGGTGGAGATAAAATAAAGAAGCCAGAACGCTGTGGGCTGGGGGTTCATTCTGCAAAGCTCTCCTGCAGAGGAGCACTTGGGCCAGGGTTTAAAGGAGGCCAGAGAAATGGTTGGCGGAAAGACTTAAGAGCCAGAGAGGGGTGATGTGGAAGCACTTCCTGGAGCTGGCCCAAGAGCGCCAGCCGCAGGAGGAAGGTGGGCAGGGCAGGCAGGTTCCCTCGGCAGCCACCGCCACAGAGATAGGGGTGCGGACCGGTGAGGAGCCCTGGGTCATTCATCAGGCTGCCCAGTGGTGGTGGTGGCAGACACAGCAGAGCAAACGACATTCTCCCTGCCAGGCTGCCAGCTGCCCAGCCGGCCCTTGCCCTGGGCCCAGCATGAGTGGGGACAAGGGGTTCCTGCAATCCTCACCTGCCAGAAGGCACTCTGCTCTTACGACAAGTGACACACGCTGGGGACCTGGGGTCGGGGCAGGCCGGGGCAAGAGGAGCAGATAAAGCACGGTTGGTTAGTGTTGGGGGCTATTCCCTCTGCCACAGCCCTCCCTTCCTGCCTCCAGACAGCCCATGCCTCCACCCATCCTCAGCGGGGCAGTCAAACCAATCAAAAACACCTCTCTGTTCACTGGCTATCCAGGGCTCCCTCAAGACACTGTCCTCAAGACAAAAACCAAAGCTCTTAGGCTGGCGTGCAAGATCCCACCATGAGCCAGCCCCAGCCTCTCTCTAGCTCCTTCTCTCTCCTCTCACCACCTCTTGCATCCTTGTGCACCCACCCCTGCAGACCAGACTCCCCTGACGGCCTCAAGCCATCAGTGATCACTCGTGCCATTGCCCACGCTGGTCCTCCTGTCTGGAATGGCTGCCCTTGCCTTCTCCCTTTGGCAGATTCCTGGTCATTCAACACTCAGCTTAAACTCTCCCTTCTTTTATTTTTGAGACAGAGTCTCATTCTGTCGCCCAAGCTGGAGTGCAATGGCATTACCTCAGCTCACCGCAACCTCCACCTTCCGAGTTCAAGAGATGCTCATGCCTCAGCCTCCCAAGTAGCTGGGATGACAGGCACACGCCACCATGCCCGGCTAATTTTTGTATTTTTAGTGGAGACGGGGTTTTACCATGTTGGCCAGGCTGGTCTCGAACTCCTGACCTCAGGTGATCCACCCACCTCAGCCTCCCAAAGTGCTGGGATTACAGGTATGAGCCACCGCGCCTGGCCAAACCCTGCCTTCTTATCGGTCTTCCACCTCTACCTCCCCAATGACCTCCACCCCATGGAAGTGGCCTCCACCATCCCTTATTTCAGGGTGTCCTCAAGGGGTGACTCGTGTACTATTTGCAAGAGTCACATGGGGCCACTCTTGTTGGATTTCTGGTTTTACTCATAAAGCCACCTGGTAGGGGTATGCCCTGATGCCATGGCCTCTGGGGTGAGGGCCAAGGATGCTGCTTCCCATTGCTGCCACAGCCACCAGCCCTGGAGTCTCGGGAGGGTACCCAAAGGGGGATGCACTGCTCTCCAGCTCTGCCCACAGGCACTGAAGCCACTGCTCCTGCCCAGAGCTCTTGGCCTCCCTCGGGAAAGCAGCTCCCTCTCTTTCTGCCCCTTTCCCCACCCTCCAGGAGACCTAATGCTTCATCTTTTTCCTTGGTTTCTGTCTCTCCTATCTCCACCCATCTCTGCTGGAGACCCCTATCTCCATTTAAAACAAAAAAAATCACCCATCAAAAAAACAAAGTTCCGTGCATAGCAATCTGTGCAGAGAGAACTGCACAAAGGAAGAGTCCAATGGCCGCCTCCCAGCCTGCTTCCTGGATTCACTGGTGAGCAGTTTTTATTCCACTTCCAAGCAAAAAAAATATAAGGGGCCCTGCCCAACACTGTACATCTGATAGTCTGCAGGACTCCAACTCTGCAGCTGGTTATGGTTCTCCTGGCACCACCTGCCACGGCCATAGCTACAACTCGCCCTCTTCCCCCGAATTCAAACAAAAAAGTGGTTTATATTAAGAGACATCAGTTAGCTTAAAATTTTGCCTGAAGAAAGGAAACCAATTTAGATGCTATTCAGCCATCTTTTTTTATTATTTTTATTTATTTATTTATTTATTTATTTGAGATGGATTCTCACTCTGTTGCCCAGGCTGGAGTGCAATGCCCAGCCCATTATTTAAATGTCTGTTTGCCCCTGAACTACGAGCCCCTGATGGGCAGGGATGGGCAAAGTCACCTCTGTGCCTATATGGCTCAAGGTCCCTCACTTCCTCCGTGCTTAGGAAGTGTTGCTGGAGGTGGGGGTGGGGGGACCAGTGCTTTGCAACGTGTTAAAATTGGGGAAATAAACTTGCCTCCCTAAATCCTGGGCTATCTTATGATCTGTTGGTGAGGGGAAAACGAGTGGCCCACCTTAACACAGCCAGCAGCAGATAGCCCTTCCATCCTTTTGCATGCTGTAGTGGGTTTCAACTGTGTTACCCAAAACGATATGTTCAAGTGTGCACCTCTGGTACCTATGAATGTGACCTTATTTGGAAATAGTCTTTACAGATGAATCGAGTCAAGATGAAGGCAGACCGGATTAGGGTGGGCCCTAAATCCAATGACCGGTGTCTTTTTGTAAACGAAGAGGGAGATGTGGATACAGAGACACAGAGGAGATATAGGGAGGATCCCTGTCGCAGTGAAGGCAGAGATTGGAGTGACGCTGTTTACAAACCAAGCACACCAAGGATTTCCAGGAGATCCAGAAGCTAGGACAAGACAAGCAAAGATCCTTTCCCGGGGCCTTGAGAGGGAGCGTGGCCCTGCTGACACCTTGATTTCAGACTTCTGGCCTCCAGAACTGCAAGTGAATAAATTCCTGTTGTTTTCAGCTACCAAAATTGTGGTAATTTGTTCTGGCAGCCCCAGGAAACGAATATCCGTGCCACAGATGTGTGTTACCGTGGCCCAGTTGGGACAACCTGAAGTTGTTTTCCCTGTTCCACGTCATCCCCTTGCTTAGGCCATTCTGTGGCTTCCCAGTTGCACTCAGAACAAAGGTCACACCCCTTCCACCATTCCCTTCTCTTCCTTACTAACAGAACATTGATTTTGGATTGAGCAAAGTGGTTCATGCCCGTAATCCCAGCACTTCCAGAGGCCAAGGCTGGAGGATCACTTGAGGTCAGAAGTTCAAGACCAGCCTGGGCAACATAGTGAGACCCTGTCTCCACAAAAAATACAATAAAATAAAACAATTAACTGGGCATGGCTGTGCATGCCTATATTCACAGCAACTCAGGAGGCTGAGGCAGGAGGATCCCTTGAGCCCAGGAAGTCGAGGCTGCGGGGAGCTGTGATTGGGCCACTGCACTCAGCCTGAATGACACGGTGAGATTCTGTCTCAAAAAAAAATTGATTCTGTAGCAACCAGCAATGTAGCCACCTAATAAACCTCATTCCCTGGATGTCAAGGATTACCATGTGACACAGGCTGGCTCGTGATGTCAGCTGAAGGTTCTAGTGGAGCCTTTTGAAAGAGGTCAAATTTGACTGCTTGTCCCTCTTATCTTTGCCCTTCTTCTTCCTGCCTGGAATGCAGACATGGTGGCTGGAGTTCCAGCAGCCATCTTGTGAGTGTAAGGACAACAGCCACACCCTAAGGATGTTGAAGTGGAGAACTAGATGGAGCCTCGGTCCCTGATGACATGCTGGAGGGCTGCTCCTTAAATCCCTGGATTTAGCTCTCTGTTACACGGAAACACAAATCCTTCCCCATGTGTGGTGGTCTGGCCCCGACTCAACACTTCCTTCTCTCCCCTGCTTTCTTGTTCTGGGAATCAGCATGCAGTTGTCTGCCTCAGGACCTTGGTGCTGCCTGTGCCTCAAAATTTCTTCCCCTTCCCTGTTCAGGAGCTGACCCTTCCTCACCCATCCAGCCTCAGCTCAGGAGTCACTTCCTCGAGAAATCTTCTCTGATTCCCTGTTGCATTCCCATCACACCCTGTGCTTCTTTCTCCTGGTGTTTTGCACACTTGTGACAATTTATTTGGATTTTATACACATCTTCACGTCTGCCTTTCCTGTAAGATCATAAGACCTCAAAAGTAAGGTCAGCCTTTATCTATCATATTTAAGCACAGAGTACGTGTTCGGTGGAGGATTTGTTGAGCAAAGAATGACCACGAAGTATAGCTGCCTGTTTCACGGGTACCGCTACATATTCTGAAGCCCAGGATAGGGTCATTTTACGAAACAAAGCAGGACAGCTGCAGATGCTAAACAGGTGCTCTCAGGTAAGTCTCAGAGTCAACTGAATACAGCTTCCACTGGGAACCTGAGCAGGCCAGTGTTTAAGACAGTTGCTTTGAGGCTCGGAGAAAGGTCTGGTTTCAATCAGCCTACTTCCTGGGCCCCGAACAGTGAGAGCTTTCCCCAAACCTCCAGGCGTCGGAAATGAGTGCCCGGGACAGAAGCCACACTCTGCAGTTGTGAAGCCCAAACAGATGCTGACGTGTCTCTTGCCACCTCAGCTAAGACTGCAAAGGGTGAGATTCCTTCGAATGCCTCTTCCTGGCCCGTTGCTCCAAGTTCTCTGCTTCAAAGCAAAAACAAGCGGTCTGATCCAAACTAGTGCTGCTCTACAGAGAAGCCAGGCCCTGTGTCACGTGCCTCAGCTCTGACACGTCGATGATCCTTGGACTCATTCTTGGAGTTCCCAATGATCCCTGCAATGGCACCTCTTAACTGACACGAAGCTTTCATCTATTCTGACTCAAGGAGAGTCAGAAATGAAAGGAGCTGCTGCCTCTAACTCCTAAGCTGATTCTCTCCAATGAGTCAGCAGATCCCAGGGAGGGCTAGAGCCTCGAAGCCTAACGATGCCCTACTCAGGCCAGCGAGGGTGAGGCCAAGCTCTGCTTCAGGCCTCAGAAGTGCCAAGTACAGCTGGCCTGCCACGGGAAGGACCGGCTCAAGGGCAATGCCGTGCAGAATCTGCTGCAGGTCCCAAACAGGCCCAACAGACTGCCCTCCTGGCACGCCTGACTTTTATTACTCCAGGACAGTGAAGCCAGGAGCCATATCTACTCAGCTCTGGCTGAGAGCGGCCACAGAGTGATGGGTGAGGCCAAAATGCACCCTGGAGGGAGGGGGTGACTTACAGTGGGATCACTCCTGGGCAGAGCCAAGCACAAAGCCTGCAGGGGAGCATCTGGGAGCATGGGAGGAAGGAGAAGGGAAGCTGGCATTTGCTGAGTGGTGATGGGAGAGTGCTGGGCACTTCATATTTGTTACTGCAGGGCAGCCCTAGGAGTTGAGCACTAATATTAGTCCCATTTCCTCAGTAGGGAAACTGAGACTAGAAATCATGTAACTAGGCCAGGCGTGGTGGCTCATGCCTGTAAGTCCAGCACTTTGGGAGGCTGAGACAGGGCAGATCACCCTGTCTCACCAAATAAAACATAAAAAGAAATAATGTAACTGTATGAAACCAGGTCAGTTCCACTCAAAGACGGTGACCTTTCCTCTATCCACTGTCTCTGAGATCTTAAAGCAACAGCCCTCCGGGAAGGTGACTTAGGCCACCTACCAGTCATTGGTTAAAATCTCAATCAGAAGGACTACTGTCTGGAGGTTGGAGCTCAGGGACGGTGGTGCATTCATCTCGCCCCCAGAACCTCCCTAGCGCAGGGCCTGGCACCCGGTATCTGGTGGGTGTTCAGCATCTGCCTGCCAAATGAGCTGGAAAACAAGGATTCTGCAGCCAGTGGTGTCAAGACTGTGCTGAGAATGTACAGTGTAGCTCTGACAAGGACAGTGTCCTCCCCCATCTCCAATGGCAGGTGACACAAAAGCCACTTGTGGAGGAACCAGCTGCCTCCTCTGGGAATCCAAGCCCATAGACAGCATTCCCAAACCTGGGACTTCCTGGACACACGAAGGTGTCTCTGGATTCCTCAATTTCTTCTCTGAGGAAGTGAAGCCAACACGGGAGATACCTTCGGGGGCAAGAAAGAGAAACCCAGGTTGAACCCAGGTTCAACACGAAGGACTTGTGTTAGACCACGCGTCTGAGAGCCTGGCAGCAGGGCAGCAGGCGTGGAACATGGGTGATCCTTGTGTCATCAGGGCGTTGTCCTAAGTGTGACTGCCTCCTGGTCCGAAGAGGGCTTCCTTGTCGGGTTCAAAAGGAGAAACCTCGCACCAAGAGTGGAATGCAAGATCTTCCCTTCAGTCTGATGTGGCCCCCGCCTATTACAGGGGCCAGGGCGTGCCAGATTGGTGTAAACCAGTCTACTTCCCCAGGAACTGGGGATCATGGCTCCACTAGAAATGGGGAATGGAAGTTGGGTGAGCAAAGGCCTAACATCAAGGTTGATGGGGAATGTGACTCAATGACCAAGACTAAGCTCTTTCAGTCTTTCTTCTCTGCCACTTTCAGTGTGGGCTTCATTGTAAGGCTAGGCACCTTGTAGTGACGGGATGGCTGACAGTGGCAACTAGCCCTGGCTCATGGAAGCAAGACAGGCACAGCACACATCTCCCCGACCACTGAATGAACACTTGTGCTTCAAGATGGCAGGGCCAACCTGGGTCCCCTGCCACCTCTGGACTAGGGAGCCCTAGATGCTAAACAGCTTCCACCTAGACTAAACACCAGCTGGGGGGTAGGGTTATGTAGGAACCCAAGATCCCATTCCTATTGTGCAAGGCTGTAAGGTAAAATATATGTTGAAAAGTCAACCCCAATGTCCACTTGCCATCTGAATCCAGCCAATGAACCAGTACTCTCAAAAGACAAGAAGCACTTTGGGAGGCGGAGGCAGAAACATCGCTTGAATCCAGGAGTTCAAGACCAGCTTGGGCAACACAGTGACATCCCCCAAGTCTACGGAAAAAATGCAAAAATTAGCTGGGCATGGTGGCATGCACCTGTAGTCCCAGCTACTTGTGAGGCTGGGGCAGGAGGATCGCCTGATCCCAGGAGATCAAAGCTGCAGTAAGCCATGATCGTGCCACTGCATTCCAGCCTGGGCAACAGAGCAAGACATTGTCACAAAACAAACAAAACCAAGAGACATGCCTTTTACTTTCCGGAAACAGAGCTGAGTAAAGGGTTTGATTGGCCAGCATCCTCCAATCTGTCCACATGCCCAGGGAGGTGCAACAATTCTGCCAACCACTCAGGCCTTGGGGAATGAAAAAGAAGAGTCTTCAGCTGGGGCACGGCTGCTCCACTGTACTGTTTGTCTCCATCCAGTTCTTTATGAGGCCAGAGTTTACCCAGGTTCCTCAAAGCTGAGCATCAGTGATGCAATTAAAGCTATTGCCACCTACCCCGGGTGTACTAGAACCAGCCCATTTAATCTAGAATTCCTTAATTCATTCCTTCCTTCCTTCCTTCCTTCCTTCCTTCCTTCCTTCCTTCCTTCCTTCTTTCCTCTCAGTCTCTCTCTTTCTTTTCATTTCTTCTTTTCTTTCTTTTCTTTTCTTTTCTTCTTTTTTGAGATGGAGTTTTGTTCTTGTCGCCCAGGCTGGAGTGCAATGGTGAGATCTCGGCTACTGCAACCTCTGCCTCCTGGGATCAAGTGATTCTCCTGCCTCACCCTCCAGAGTCTCTGGGATTACAGGTGCACGCCACCACGCCCGGCTAATTTTGTGTTTTTAATAGAGACAGGGGTTTTACCATGTTGGCCAGGCTGGTCTTGAACTCCTGACCTCAGGTGATCCACCCACCTTGGCCTCCCAAAATGCTGGGATTAC
>NW_012122154.1:4490323-4491401 GCF_000951035.1 Colobus angolensis palliatus | reverse complement strand
GTATTCCATGACATCCAGCTAATTTTTTTTTTTTTAGTACAGACGGGGTTTTGCCATGTTGGCCAGGCTGGTCTTGAACTCCTGACCTCAGGTGATCCACCCACCTTGGCCTCCCAAAATGCTGGGATTACAAACATGAGCCACCATACCCTCCTAGTCTACAATTTCTGATGCTCCTGAAACATCAATGTTGTATGGAGCCCTGCTAACTAAAATTTCAGGCGTGGTGTTATATTTTAAACAATATCCTTGTACCAGACATTGTACATAAAAACCTTGTACAGTTTTAGGATGCTCCATCCCCATCCCAAGGATGTCTGCCCCCCACCCATAGGCCCTGCTGAGTTGACTACACCCATCACTGTCTCCCACATGACCCTGTGCTTCCTCAGACTGATTGGACATAGGTAGTCACATGATTCAAAAGTAGCTCATCTCTTGGAAGCCTACAATCTACAGCTTGTGCAGCCTGAGCCAATCAGATCACACCCACCCCCCTACACACAGGGTGAAATTGGGAAACTGAAAAGCTGGCGGCAGGAGAGCTGAGTTGAAAGATCATGGAGACTTAGGAACTGAAACCATTCAAGATGAACAGGGTCTGTGAGAAAAAAAGAAAAAAAAGAACTGAAACCATCTTGAGCTGTCTGCAGAAGACTTCTGATCCACAGAAAGGAAAAGGCAGACCTTATATACATCTGGCTTCAATAAACATATGATGCATTAATGAAAAGGAGGCAAGAACTGGGGGAGGGGACCTGGTTCCCAACAGTTTTCCAGCTTCCTTGAGGTCTGGCTGTCCTTCATGTCCAGACCTTGGGTCTCCCATGATCGTCTTCTGCACCCTCGCGATAATCCTTCTGTGTAAGACAGCTCAAATGGCTCCTCAGAACCAAAAGAACCTTAAATAGAATAGCCTTGCTTATGAGGTGATCAGAGGAAAACCTCCAGGGTGAGCCCAGGCAGTCCTTAATTGACACAGACAGCAAGAATCTGAGCCGGGCGCGGTGGCTCACGCCTGTAATCCCAGCACTTTGGGAGGCTGAGGCGGGCGGATCACGAGGTCAGAAGATCGAGA
>NW_012122154.1:4480333-4490273 GCF_000951035.1 Colobus angolensis palliatus | reverse complement strand
CTCACGCCTGTAATCCCAGCACTTTGGGAGGCTGAGGCGGGCGGATCACGAGGTCAGAAGATCGAGACCATCCTGGCTAACCCGGTGAAACCCCGTCTTTACTGAAAATACAGAAAAAAAATTAGCCGGGCGTGGTGGCAGGCGCCTGTAGTCCCAGCCACTTGAGAGGCTAAGGCAGGAGAATGGTGTGAACCCAGGAGGTGGAGCTTGCAGTGAGCAAAGATCGCGCCGCTGCGCTTCAGCCTGGGCGACAAAGCAAGACTCCATCTCATAAATAAATAATAAAATAAAAGATGGCTTAAAAAAAAAAAAAAGAATCTGAATGAGCCCACCACAAAGCAAGGATACATGTTTGAGATTATGAATGTGCTAATTACCGTGATCTGATCACTGTATGTTATATGTATTGAAACATCACTATGTACCCCATGAATATGTACAATTATTTGTCAATTAAAAAATTAAATTAGATCGGGCGTGGAGGCTCAGGCCTGTAATGCTGGTACTTTGGAAGACCAGGTGAGTGGATCACTTGAGCTCACGAGTTCGAGACCAACCTGGGCAACATGTTGAAACCACCATCTCTACAAAAAATACAAAAACTGGTCAGGGGTGATGGCGTGCACCTGTAGTCCCAGCTATGCAGAGTCTGAGGCAGGAGAATCGTTTGAGCCTGGAAAGTTGAGGCTGCAGTGAGCCAAGATCGCACCACTGCACCCCAGCCTGGGCGGCAGAGTGAGATCCTGTCTCAAAAAAAAAAAAGCTGAGTTCCCAGCCATAATGGGAGGGGAAGTCAGACACACCTCATTGTAACGCCTCCCTTTTGCAGTTCAGACACAATTGACCAATATTAATGTTAAAATAGAGATCAGAAGACAGACGGAATGGACTCAGTGACAATATGATATCAAATTATAAACAGGACCTATGGCCACGACAGGCATGGGTTAAATCACGCACTCCTGCAGGCCACTCTGACCCGGCGCTTTTTTGTTTTGTTTTGTTGTTTTGTTTTTTGAGACAGAGTTTCTCTCATGTAACCCAAGCTGGAGCGCAATGGCACCATCTTGGCTCACGGCAAGCTCCGCCTCCCAGGTTCAAGTGACTCTCCTGCCTCAGCCTCCCGAGTAGCTGGGATTACAGGCGCCCACCACCACGCCCGGCTAAATTTTGTATTTTTAGTAGAAACCAACCTCAGGTGATTCACCCACCTCGGCCTCCCAAAGTGCTGGGATTACAGGTGTGAGCCCCCGCGCCTGGCCTGACCCAGCATATTGAGTCTTGCTCTGACATATCACATGACATATCAGGTAAGGCATGAGAGGATGTGACTCTGTCAGATCATATGACACATGGCGTGATATGATTGGCAGATCACATGATGATTAGCAAACTTCTTTATCTTAAACATTCTTTTCCACTGAATCCAAGTTTTCTATGTTTATTTATTTATTTTAGATTTTATTTTTTTTTGAGACAGGGTCTCACTCTATTGCCTGATATGGCTCATTGCAGCCTCAGTCCTCGACCTCCAGGGCTCAAGTGATCCTTCCACCTCAACCTCTTGAGTAGCTGGGATCACAGGCGTATTCCATGACATCCAGCTAATTTTTTTTTTTTTTTTTTTTGAGACAGAATTTTGCTCCTGTTGCCCCGGGTGGAGTGCAATAGTGTGATCTCAGCTCACTGCAACCTCCACCTCCTGGGTTCAAATGATTCTCCTGCCTCAGCCTCCCAAGTATCTGGGATTACAGGCATGCACCATCACGCCCGGCTAATTTTGTATAATTTTGTATTTTTAGTAGAGACAGGGTTGGTATTACAGGCATGAGCCACTGCACCTGGCCAAACACCCAACTAATTTTTAAATTTTTTGTAAAGTCAAGGTTTCACCCTGTTGCCCAGTGTGGTCTCAAACTCCTGGGCTCAAGCGATCCTCTCACATCAGCCTCCCAAACTGCTGGGATTACAGGCATGAGCCACTGCACTTGGCCTCTACTGACTCCAGGTTTTTGAACAAAGCCTTACTGCTTTAACCAACTGCAAATTAAAGAATCTCTGAACCCACCGATGACCTGTGAGCTCTCACTTCAAGATAGCTCACCTTTTTTGGGCCAAACCAACATATAAACTCCATATATTAATTTATGACTTTGCCGGTAATTTCTGCTTCCCTAAAATGTATAAAGCAAAGTTGTCACCTGTCTCAGGATCACTTACTCAAGGCTTCTTGGGTTTGTGTTTTCTCCAGGCTGTGATCACTCATAGAGGCTCAGAATAAACCTCTTTGAAATATTTTAGAGTTTGATTTCTCCGCCAACACTACCATGATTCTTCTTCTCTAAAGTCAAGCACTGCTAGCTACTTGGCTGGCCATTGGGAAAAAGAGTCCCATGGCTTGGAATTCACCAACTTTGGGGACACTTCCCAACTGCCACCATAGGCCCCTTACCACGCTGCCACCCACATGGGCAGTTTTGATGGAGGAACCCCACCCATGGCAAAGACTAATAAATGCCTCCCAATAACCATTCTCTCCTTCCTTGAGTCGCAAAGGCTCCCAGTTATAGCTAGGCACACAAGCACACAGCTAAACCATATTTCCCAGCCCTCCTTATGGCTAGGTATGGCTATATGACTATATCTGGCCAATGGAAGATGAGCAGAAAGATTGCCCTTAATAAGAATGGGTGACTGGGTCTGGAGGCTCACGCCTTTGGGAGGCTGAGGCCAGCAGATCACTTGAGGCCAGGAGTTCGAGACCAGCCTGGCCAACATGGCGAAACCCGATCTCTACTAAAAATACAAAAATTATCCATGTGTGGTGGTGTCACCTGTAATCCCAGCTGCTCAGTAGGCTGACACAGGAGAATCACTTGAACCTGGGAGGTGGAGGTTGTAGTGAGACGAGATCATGCCACTGCACTCCAGCCTGGTTGACAGAGCAAGACTCTGTCTCAAAAAAAAAAAAAAAAAAAAAACTGGAGTGCCCTCCCTCTGCCTGGCTGGGATGCAGATGTGATGGCAGGAGCTGAAACAGCTGTCTCGAGCTACAAAATGGAAAGCACATGTTTTAGAAGGCAGAGGTGCAAGATAGCAGGAACCTAGGCTCCCAACACCACGGAGAAACAACATCAACCTTTGCTTACTTATGCTCACACTATTACATGTGAGAGAAGAATAGGTTTCTCTCATAGCTAAGGGCCTTGTCACTTTGGCATCTGTTACAACAGCTGAACCTATATCCTAATTAATACAAGGCCCTAAGGGGTCTCTCCAGGCCACTCTATCCCAGGGTATTGTCACTACAATCCATATGGATGTGCCTCTTAAAAAGAATGCGGAGACCTTGCCTGGCAGTGAACCTTTCTTCCCAAGGAGTTCACACAATTCACAGCCCGTTGCAGAAGCTCTGACCGGGATGACCTGACATTTTAAAGGAGCTCAGAGAGGGTTACGTGAGCTATGCCACTTGGCAAGTCCACCAAAGGGAATGATGTTTCCTTGAAATGTGTGCAAGAAACCCTGATCAATAATCCACATTTGTTTTGGGAGGCAGTGTGATACGGATTTCAAACATTTTTGGTCCTGAAATCATTTCTTCCAAGAAATCTTTCATAGAAGCTCAATACATCAATCACATCAAAGTAAAGCCACATTGGGAGAAGGACAGAGGAGGCTGGAGCCCAGCCTGCTGTGCTACTTCCTTTTCCACCACCCTCCCTCCCACAGCAGCCCATGAAGCGCTTGGGGTTCCATGGAGCACAATTCGAAAACCATTGCTCTAGGATCAAGCATATGGTCTGTGGAGTAAGACAGACCCAAGTTCCAAAATGGGCTCCATTATGTAATGGTTGGTGTCCAGCATTCCTCTCTTCTCTGAGGGTCAGTTCCCTCATCAGTGACCTTTCTTGTAAGGTTCCTTTTTTTTTTTTTTGAGATGGAGTTTCACTCCTGTTGCCCAGGCTGAAGTGCAACAGCCCCATCTCAGCTCACTGCAACCTCTATCTCCTGGGTTCAGGTGATTCTCCTGCCTCAGCCTCCCAAGTAGCTGGGATTACAGATGTGTGCCACCACACCAGCTAATTTTTGTATTTTTAGTAGAGACGGGGTTTCACCATGTTGGCCAGGCTGGTCTCAAACTCCTGACCTTAGGTGTTCCACCCGCCTCAGCCTCCCAAAGTGCTGGGATCACAGGCGTGAGCCGCCGCGCCCAGCCTCTTGCAGGATTCTTGAAAGGATTAGACAAAACATATCAACACGAAGCTCTTAGCCCAGTGCCTGGCCCACAGGAGGTATTTGAGAACTGGGAGCTAGTACACTGATTTGGTTGGACCTTTCCAGGAAAGGGCTTGATTGTGGAGGCTGCCTCCTCAAAGCAACCCCCAGCTCCATCTGAAACGTCAGCAGTTACAGCATTTCTTCCGCCTCAATTAGTCATGCCCGGAGGCCCAACAGGCACTTCATTTCTGACAGCGGGGCAGCTTTTACCTTGGCTGAGCTCAAGACATTTCTGGACGGGAACTCTGGCTAAGCTGTCACAGTCAGCCCATCACCTGCCAGCCAACTGGCAGGAGGAAATGCTGGGGCAAGCAACCAAGGACGCCCTGCAGGGCTGCTAGAGAGACTTGGCTGGCCAGTCTGGTCAGGATGGTGCTGAGGCAGCTGGGGCCAACCCAGGAGGCGTGGATGGGATTACTGCGGGGAGGGGGACATCCTAGTCCCTGCCCTTCGATCGCAGGGCACACAAACCATGAGGCCTTACAAGGCCAACAGAAACGCATTCTAGATCCTGCTGTTCAAAGAGCGCCCCTGGGCCGCAACATCAGCATCACTGGGAGCCCATTAGAAATTCAGATTCTTGGGCCCAACCCCAAGCCTGCTGAATCAGCATCTACCTTTGGAAGCACTTCCAAGGGGATTTTTTGGAAAGCACAGTTTCAGAGGTCCTGGTTCAGAAGTGCCTTCTGTATCAACATGTCACTCATTTTTGTCCCTGAGGAGATGGTGGGTAAGAGCTCAGACTGCCTGGGCACTGTGGCTCACACCTGTAATCCCAATACTATAAGAGGCAAAGGAGGGAGGGTCAGTTGAGGCCAGGAGTAAGAGACCAGCCTGGGCAACATAGGGAACCTCCATCTCTACAAAAAATACAAAAATTAGCTGGGTGTGATGGGGCACACCTGTAGTCCCAGCTGCTTGGGAGGCTGAGGTAGGAGGATTGCTGGAGCCCAGGAGGTCAAGGCTGCAGTGAACTATGATCATGCCACCGTGTTCCAGCCTGGGCAACAGAGCAAGACACTATCTCAAAAAATTTTTTTTAATTAAATTAAGTTAAATTGTGAAAAAGAGCTCAGGCTCTGAAGGCAGAAAGACCTGGGTTCTTGTCCTGGTTTTGCCACTTACTGGCTGTGTGACCCTGGATAGGCAGCTTCACCTCTCTGTTCCAGATAGCTAAAGAGAGACAAGCCTGCCTCATCAGGTAGTTGTGTGGATTAAACATAAAGTCATACAATGAGGCTGACACTCAGGAAGTGCTTATTCACTTATTTAGAGACAGAGTCTCACTCTGTTACCCAGGCTGGAGTGCAGTGCTGCCACCTCGGCTTACTGCAACCTCCGCTCCCAGGCTCAGGTGATCCTTCCACCTCAGCCTCTTGAGTAGCTGGGACTACAGGCACAGGCCACCACACCCAGCTAACTTTGTTCATAATTTTTGTTGAGCCAGGGTCTCACCCTGTTAGACAGGCTGGTCTCGAACTCCTGGGCTCAAGCAATCCTCCCTCCCTCCACCTCCCAGAGTGCTGGGATTACAGGCCTGAAGTGCAATGCCTGGCCAGGAAGGGATCTTTTAATGTCCTCTGTTATTATTTTCTCTCACCTCATGTATCCATACAATAACCCCCAGCTGCCCTCTGGACATAGCCAAACCTCAGGTTGAAATAAACCCACACAGAACATTTGTCATCACAGAAATGCAGAAAATATGTCCCCTGGTATAACCCTGAAAGGGGAGATCCAGGCTAGACAAAGGGGCTCTGCATCTGCTGAGGGTCTAGGGTAGAGAGATGTCAGGGTGAGTGAGGCTGACCTAAGAAAGCCCTGGAAACAGGGCTTTGGATTAGGCTTGTACAGAGGATATGGACTGGCATTGGGGGTATTAAGATTTCTTAATACCCCTAACAGTTCATGGAAATGGAAAAATCATCCTATCCTGGCAATGACCCAAATGTGGGCTTTTTGAGGGATTGTGATAGGGTAAATATAGACCATACAGCCACAGAGAATTAGGACAAGGACAGACAAAAACAAAAACAGGCCTTCCCCATCCCTCATCTGGTCCCATGCTGGCCTATTTTCTTCTAGTGTTTTTTCATATGTATATTAATTTCAGTCACAGTTCTGCTGATCATGCAGTTTCGTGGACTGCTTCTGTCACATTTCATGATATGGAAAGCAGCTTTTGATGGTAAACAAGGTATTTCCAAACATCATTTGTAACAGCTGCATGACAGTCCACTCAGGAGAAAACCCACAATTTTCTTCGCTATTTCTCTTTTACTGGGCATTTAGGTAGCTTCCAATTTTGATGCTGTCATAAATACTACTGTGATGAACTTGATGCATTTTCCATATCTTAGATGACTTCCTCTGCTTCATAGTCTTTGGTATAAAGCAATGCTTCTCAAACATGAGTACGAATGGGCCTGGCACAGTGGCTCACACCTGTAATCCAGCACTTTGGGAGGCTGAGGCAGGTGGATCATCTGAGGTCAGGAGTTCAAGACCAGCCTGGCCAACATGGTGAAACCCCATCTCTACTAAAACTACAAAAATTAGTCAGATGTGGTGGTGCATACCTGTAATCCTAGCTACCTGGGAGGCTGAGGCAGGAGAATCGCTTGAACCTGGGAGGCAGAGGTTGCAGTGAGCCAAGATCACACCACTGCACTCCAGCCTGGGCAACAAGAGTGAAACTCCGTCTCAAGAAAAACAAAAAAACAAACAAAAAAGAGTGTGCATGTGAATTACAGTAAGCCCTCACTTAACATTGTCGATAGGTTCTTGGAAACTTTGACTTTAAGCAAAGCAACGTATAATGAAACCAGTTTTACCATAAAGTAATTGATATAAGCAAGAGTTAATTTCCTAGGGCATATTTCCAGTTGCTTCTAAATAAAGTCAAAGATACTTCTAATAAATAAAGACCAAAATACTTCTAATATTAAACAGACATAAATGTGAGTTATGCAATACATACATTTTAAAAAGGCTCATAAAAACAAGTTAGGATAATTATTTACCCAATTATTCTGGTTCAGGGTCTCTGGTGGCTGGAACCTATGCCTGCAGCTCAGGGCACAAGGCGGGAACGGACTCAGAGGCCATTCCATCACAGGGCGCACTCACACACATTCATACTCACTCATCCTGGGACAACAGACCCAGGAGTGAACCTGAGATGCACATCTTTCATATGTGGGAGGAAACCAGAGTACCTGGAGATGTGAAGGGAACATGCAAACTCCACACCAATGGTGCCCCCAGCTGGGAATCCATTTTTTTCTCATCAGCACTATAACAAAACAACGTCGACCAAAACAGTGTCATTGGAGGACCTGCTGTACCTGGGGGAATCAGATTCTGATTCTGCAGGTCTGAGGTCTCCGAGATTCCACATTTCCCATGAGCTCCCAGGTACTGCTAGTGCTGCCGGTCCCTTCCCACACCTTGAAGAGTATTAAGAATATGAAAGATAACACCTGAAGCTTCAAGGCCAGGAAATCCTCTTTTGTGACTGTAATCCTATTTTTGTATTTTCAGGTAAGGTCTGGGAGGGATCTTTCTAGTTAACTTTCTCAAGCAATCAGTGCATCTGATTTTTAGAACAACTCTATGAGAAATGGTCAGTCCCACCTTACAGATGAGGAAACAGGTTTAGAGTTCAGACCCAGCAAGGATACCCACTGTCTGCCTCACCTGGGACCAGAGGAGGGTGAGCAACTGCCCCAGTTTACATGGAACTTAGGAATTTCCAGGATGCCAGACTGTCAGTACTAAAGCCAGGACCATCCTGGGAAACCCGGGATGGTTGATCTCCCTAGACCAGAGCCAAATTCCCAGTCAGCTCATACTTCTCACTCTCACTGTGTGCTAGGCCCTTAATGTACATTGCTGCACAACACCTTTGCAATAACACTTAAGACGACAGCATCCCCATTAGACAATGAAGAAACGGGCTCCCGAGTAGAGGGGCTAAGAAACTTGCCCAAGACAAAAAGACAAACATTCTACTTAAAAAATTGGCAAGGGGGAAGAAATGGACAAACGGATTGAATAGACATTTCTCCAAAGAAGATATAAAAATAGCCCAGAAAGACATGAAAAGATGCTCAATAAGGCCAGGCGCGGTGACTCACGCCTGTAATCCCAGCACTTTAGGAGGCCGAGGTGGACGGATCACGAGGTCAGGAGCTCCAGACCATCCTGGCTAACACGGTGAAACCCCGTCTCTACCGAAAATACAAAAAATTAGCCAGGCGTCATGGTGGCGGGCGCCTGTAGTCCCAGCTACTCGGGAGGCTGAGGCAGGAGAATGGTGTGAACCCGGGAGGTGGAGCTTGCAGTGAGCCGAGATTGCGCCACTGCAGTCCAGCCTGGGCGACAGAGCAAGACTCTGTCTCAAAAAAAAAAAAAAAGATGCTCAATATCAGTAATCATTAGGGAAATGCAAATCAAAACCACAATGAAGTACCACTTCACACCCACTAGGACAGCAGGACAGTGCTCGCGCGCTCTCTCTCTCTCTCTCTCTCTCTCTATATATATATATATTTTTTTTTTTTTGAGACGGAGTTTCACTCTTGTTGCCCAGGCTGGAATGCAGTGGTGCAATCTCAGCTCACTGCAACCTCTGCCTCCTGGGTTCAAGTGATTCTCCTGCCTCAGCCTCCTGAGTAGCTAGGATTACAGGCACCCGCCACCACACCCAGATAAATTTTGTATTTTTTTTAGTAGAGATGGGGTTTCACCATGTTGGCCAGGGTGGTCTCAAACTCCTGACCTCAGATGATCCGCCCACCTTGGCCTCCCAAAGTGCTGGGATTACAGGCGTCAGCCACTGTGACCAGCTCTATAATTTTTTAAAAAAGGGAAAGTAGCAGGTGTTGGCGAGGATGTAGAGAAATCAGAACCCTCACACATTGTTGGTGGGAATGTAAAATAGTTCCGTTGCAGTGGAAAGCATCTGGCAGTTCCTCAAAAAGTTAAACAGAGAGTTACCATATGACCCAGCAATTCCACTCCTAGGTATAGATCCCAAAGAATTGAAAACAGATAATAGCTGGGCACAGTGGCTCACACCTATAATCCCAGCACTTTGGGAGGCCCAAGTGGGCAGATCATGAGGTCAGGGGATCGAGACAAGCCTGGCTAACATGATGAAACCCCGTCTTTACTAAAAATACAAAAAATTAGCCAGGCCTGGTGGCACACACCTGTAGTCCCAGCTACTCAGGAGACTGAGGCAGGAGAATGGCTTGAACCCAGGAGGTGGAGGTCGCAGTGAGCTGAGATTGCGCCACTGTACTCCAGCCTAGGCAACAGAGTGAGACTCCATCTCAAAAAAGAAAAAAAGAAAACAGATACTCATGCCGGACACAGTGGTGCATGCCTGTAATCCCAGCACTGTGGGAGGCCAAGGCAGGTAGATCACTTGAGGCCAGGAGTTCAACACCAGCCTGGTCAATATGGCAAAATCCCATCCCTACTAAAAATACAAACATTAGCTGGGTGTGGTGGCACACACCTATAATCCCAGCTACTCCAGAGGCTGAGGCACAAGAATTGCTTAAACCCAGAAGGCAGAGGTTGCAGTGAGCCAAGATCATGCCATTGCACTCTAGCCTGGGCAACAGAGCGGGACTCTGTCTCAAAAAAA
>NW_012122154.1:4475234-4479618 GCF_000951035.1 Colobus angolensis palliatus | reverse complement strand
AAGGAAGGAAGGAAGGAAGGAAGGAAGGAAGATATTCAAATACATTTACACATGTTCACAGCAGCACTATTCACAATAGCCAAAAGGTGGAAACAGCCTAAATGTCCATCAATAAACAAATGGATAAACAAATTATGGTACATTCATATGATTGAATATTATTCAGCCATAAAATGGATAAACCTTGAAAATTTTATGCTAAGTGAAAGAAACCAGACATAAAACATCACATATTATATGATTCCATTTACATGAAATATCCAGAATGGGTAACTTCATAGAAATAAAACACAAATTGGTGGTTGCCACGGGTTGAGGTGGAGGAGGGAACAGAGAGCAACTACTTAATGGGTAAAGGGTTTCCTTTTGGGTAATGAAAATGTTTTGGGACCAGGCACAGTGGCTCATGCCTGTAATCCCAGCACTTAGGGAGGCCAAGGTGGGAGGATCACTTGTGTCCAGGTGTTCAAGACCACCCTGGACAACATAGTGAGATCTTGTCTCTACAAAAAAATGTAAAAATTAGCCTGTTGTCGTGGCGTGTGCCTATAGTCCCAGTTACTTGGGAGGCTGAGGTGGGAGGATCCTTTGAGCCCAGGAGGTCGAGGCTGCAGTGAGCCATGATCCCACCACTGCATTCCAACCTGGGCAACAGAGCAAGACCCTGTCTCAAGAACAAAAACAAAACAGAAAACGTTTTGGAACTGGATGGGGGGTTGGTTGCATAACATTGCTGATGTATTAAATGCCACTGAATTGTTCACTTTAAAATGGTTTATTTTATTTATTTTATTTTATTTTTGAGACAGAGTCTTGCTCTGTCGCCCAGGCTGGAGTGCAGTGGCGTGATCCCAGCTCACTGCAACCTCTGCCTCCGGGTTCAACCAATTCTCCTGCCTCAGCCTCCCAAGCAGCTGGGATTACAAGCATGCCACCATGCCTGGCTAATTTTGTATTATTTTAGTAGAGACGGGGTTTCACCACATTGGCCAGGTTGGTCTCGAATTCCTGACCTCAAATGATCCACCCAACTCGGCCTCCCAAAGTGCTGGGATTATAGGCGTGAGCTACCGCGCCCAGCCTAAAATGGTTAATTTTATATTATGTGAATTTCACCTCAACAAAAAAGAAAAAAAGAAAGTAACCAACCAACCAACACAGCACCCTGCCCAGGGAGAAAGGAAAATGGTCTGCAAGAGGAACTGGACCGGGAGAAAACCACCTGGGGCTGAGTAACTGGGTACGGCGTTGTGACCCGAAGTGGAGGGGAGACCACCAGGACAGGGGCCATCGCGGCCTCACATTCTGCGCTTAAATCAACTCTGTGAGATTGGTATTTACCACCTATTTGGGAAATGTGAAGCTAGCAAAGGCTTGGAGGGGCTCTAAATGTCAGGTTCGTTAACTGAGGGGTTAAGTGTCCAGCCCAAGGCTATGCAGCTGGTCTGCGTCAGGACGAAGATCGAGTGCCAGGACTGCTGGGCTCCTCCACCGCACTGGAGATGACATCCGCACTCCACCTCCTGCCTCCCTGGACTCGCTTTCTTCTCACAAAATCTCTTCTCTCTTTTTCTTTTCTTTTTTTTCTTTTTTTTATTTTAGGCGACAGAATCTCGCTCTGTCGCCCAGGCTGGAGTACAGTGGCACGATCTTGGCTCACTGCAACCTCCACCTCCAGGTTCAAGCAATTCTCCTGCTTCAGCTTCCGAGTAATTAAGATTACAGGCGCGCACCACCATACCCAGCTAATTTTTATATTTTTAGTAGAGACGGGGTTTCACCATGTTGGCCAGGCTGGTCTCAAACTCCTGACCTCAAGTGATATGCCCTCCTCAGCCTCCCAAAGTGCTGGGATTACAGGCCTGAGCCACCACGCCCAGCCAGTCTTTATCTTCTCTCTCTTCAAAACTTGGCTTCTAACTTTCCCCTCCCTCCACCCACCCCCCAGCTCTGCTCCCAGAATCTTCCTGGATTGGCCTCCTTACCTCATTCCCTTGAGCACTCTTGGGGGGCTGGGTTCTTGGAGGAGCACTGTTTGCCCCCTGTGGTTTGTGCGAGGAGTCTGGCTGGCTGTCCCGTCTCCTAAGGCCCTGCGTTCTGAAAACCTTCTTTCGGGAGCTGTCTCCTTTGGAAGGTTGTAGAAACCAGGCAGGTCTTGCACTCTCCCTGCCCAACTGTCTTGGATGACGGGGTCCCTGCCCTGACACAGGGTCCCTCGCATTCCTGGGGCCTGCTGTGGTGATGTACAAGCCAGGAGGTTCTGCTTGAGCCAGAGAAGAGAGAGGAATTCAGGGACGCTAGGCCATGGGGGAGACTGGGAGGTAAGGGGGGTGAAAGGGAGGGGCACCTCCTCAAATCTAAATGTTCTTATGCTTGATTTCCCCCAAACTCTGGCTCTAAACCCGAACCATGGAACCAAGTAAACCTTGGAGTAAAATTTTGAAATCCTCAGAGGAAGAGAACCTTTGCCAAGGCCTCCCCTTTCCAGCCTCTTTGAGAATAAATTGTGGCACATCCCAGGGTCTCTGACTCAGCACATCCCAGGATCTCTTGACTCAGCACTATGGCTTCCCCAGTGACCCTGCTCCCACCCCCAAAACGCCCAGTGTCCCCAGGGCCTCAGAATTGGTCTTGGTGGAAAATCTCTGGAAATCTTGAGTCTGGAGAAGAGTCCTGTTTCCACTGTGATGTGGTGGTAGAGTGGGTGTGGGAATGCATTTTAAGGAGGAGATGGTTCTGACCAGGGTCCTCAGAGCTGCCAGCTCTCCCTGGGACCGGGAGTGCAGGCTAGACGCCTCGAGGCCTCCAAAGCAAGAGGTTCTGAATTGGAGGGAGCACTGTGGTGAGATGGCCTGGCAGGGGGGTCTGGCAGAGGCACTGGGCAGACAGGGCTGAACGGAGGCAGCTGGGCAGAGGGGCTGGATGGAGGAGCTGAGTCAAGGGGGCTGAGCCAGAGGGGAGGCCCACGGCCAGGAGGGTTACTGAGGAACGATGGAGGAAGGTGACAGGGCACTGGGGTTGGTGTACGGGGAGGCAAAAGGCATGGCAGCCCACCTGCCAGCCCTCAGTCCCTTGATATGGCCCCAGAGCAGGGGGTCCCAGAGCCTGGTTGCTGTTGGCCAAACCCGGCTGTGATACTGGATGAACAGAGGAAGTGTTTTCCTGTTGAAACCCAAGAAAACTCTGTGAGACGGACCAAACCAAACTTGCTGAAACAGCCCCTCCCCGCCACTCTCCTCTTATCCTGCCCACCCTGTGCCGCCAACCCATCATCTAGACGAGACTTCCTTAGGCCACAGTGACGCGGAGCTGTCAGAGGCGCAGGGGAAACAGGTGTCTCTGGACGCCTGTGCCGGACTCCCAGTCAGGGTCACCCATTCTCCAGTTTGGGGGTGGGCAGAGAGTGGGAAGGGGCGTTTGCGGTCTGGCTGCTGGGTGTATCATCAGCATCCTCAGGTGAACACCGCCCAGAACAAGGCCTAACAGGACCAGGGCAGGGTAGAGTTTGGGTATGGAACCACCTGAGTCCCGGGCGTGTGCAAACACCCCGGTGTGTGTAAGCACTGACATTCTCTCATGTGTGTGGGAATCCAACAGTTAGCAGAGTTGGGGTCTTTAGAGGCTCCTGTGTCCAATGACTCACACCAGGGACAATCACACCAGGCACAACTCTTTCCTTCTACAACCCTGTTTTTGGAGACTAGGATGGGGAAAACCCTACTTCCTTTGTTCATTCATAGGAGTGCTTGTCATGGACCAGGCACTGACGACAGACGCATCAAACAGTCCCGGCTCTTCTGTGCTTACATTCCAGGGGGAAGCTAGGCAACAGACACCGATACATGGATCACGCTTTTCTATTTTTTTGAGGCTGGGTCTTGCTCTGTTGCCCAGACTGGAGTGCTATGGCACGACCGTGGCTCACTGCAGCCTCCAACACCTGGGCTCACGTGATCCTACAGCCTCAGCATCCCAAGTAGCTAAGACTACAGGCGTGCACCACCACACCTAGCTAACTTTTTTAAAATGGATTTTTTTTTTGTGGAGATGGGGGTCTCACTGTGTTGCCCAGGCTAGTCTTAAACTCCTGGCCTCCAGCGAGCCTCCTGCCTCAGCTTCCCGAAGTGCTGGGGTTACAGGCATGAGCCACTGTGCCTGGCTGATACACAGATAATTTGATGCAGGAGGTGATAATAATATGGAGAAAAATAAAGTCTATCCCCTGTGCCCCAGTCACAGCCCTGCTGCTGCTGGAAAACAACCACATCGGCCGGGTGCGGTGGCTCACGTCTGTAATCCTAGCACTTTGGGAGGCCGAGGTGGGCAGATTGCCTGAGCTCAGGAGTTCAAGACCAGCCTGGGCAATACTGTGAAAGCCCGTCTC
>NW_012122154.1:4470495-4474934 GCF_000951035.1 Colobus angolensis palliatus | reverse complement strand
AAAGAAAGAAAGAAAGAAAGAAAGAAAGAAAGAAAGAAAGAAAGAAAGAAAGAAAGAAAGAAAGAAAGAAAGAAAGAAAGAAAGAAAGAAAACAACCACATCTAGAACCTTCTGTATACCAGGCTAAATACCCCAAATGCCTTCTACCATTCCTCCAGGAACAAGAGTGCAAGTCTCTTCACCATCCCAGCTGCCCTCCCCTGGACTCCTCTTGTGTCTGGATAACCACCTGAAAGGGGAGCACAAGCCCCTCAATGGCAATCAGGCCCAAGAAATAGCCCGCAGGACCCCCAGAGCCCCAGCCCCAGTCCCCAGGTTTCCATCATGCAGCTGGCTTTCCCACCTCCAGTCTTGGCAGCCACTTTATGCGCCTGACTCATCCTAGCCCACAAGAAGTGGGGATCCCCAAATCTTTTCCTCGTGAGCTGCTGCTAAACCACATCTCCCAACTCATTCTAAGTGTAAGTGCCAGGATTTATATTTATCCCAGTAGTTTCATCTGTTCCGAGGCGGATGTCATTCCAGCCTGCCCATGAGGCCTTCGGGTTCCTGACCTGACGTCTGCACTCTCCAGGTAAGTTACCCCTGAAAGCCTGGTCCTCCTGTCTTTCGGCAGAGCTGGGGACAAGCCCTATGGCTGTCAGAGGGACCTCCTTCCAGGTGGCCTTGCTGCTGTGTGGACCCTTGATGTGTAGCTGCAGAGAGGATCACGAAACCCCCAAGATGGTGGAAGCCTCATGTTCTGACAGTCGAGCAGGTCACCAATTATAAAATTGGTTTGAAATCTTATAGATCAGAAGTTCTTGGCCAGGCACGGTGGCGCATACCTGTAATCCCAGTAATTTGGGAGGCTGAGGTGGGTGGATCACCTGAGGTCAGGAGTTTGAGACCAGCCTGGCCAACATGGTGAAATCCCATCTCTACTAACAATACAAAAATTAGCCAGGCATGATGGCGCGCCTGTAATCCCAGCTACTTGGGAGGCTGAGGCAGGAGAAAGACTTGAACCTCGGAGCTGGAGGCTTCAGTAAGCCGAGATTACACCACTGCATTCCAGCCTGGGCAACTGGCAACTGAGCAACACTCCGAAAAAAAAAAAAAAAAAAGTTCCCACACTTACATGACCATCAAAATCACATTTTTAAATCTCTGCAACTTTGCCAGGAACACATAGGGAACTTAAAACAATAACAACAACAACAACAACAAATTCCCAAAATCCATTGCTCCAGTGTTTCTGAACCATCTGGGTGGAGCCTGAGAATTTGTGGTGGGGTTTTTTAAGCTCTGGTGTTATTGAATCCATACTGGCTCTTAATGAACCCCACTGTCCTTTCTGAATGCCCACAAACAATTGCTTCCAGAAATCTGAGTCTCCATGGTTCTTTTCTGAAAGGTCCTCTTTGTGCGGACTGGGACATAACCCTTCTGACCTGCGTGTCTGGTCCTGAGCAGGTTATCAGTTATTCAACCAATGGCCCAATAAAGCTGTGGGGTTAGGGATGAGCTGCCAGGTGTCTCCTTAATCAGGGGCCCCTCCTACTCTGGCCTTCCACTCCACCATCTCACCACGGCAGTCCCGCTCCCTGTTCTGCAGGATCAAGGAGACGGGGCAGATTGGGAAGGGAGTGATGCCATGTCCCCTGAAGTTCTGCCTCAAACTAGAAGCCCAAACTAGGGTGAGGTGAGGAGGCACCTACCACAGGTACAACATCTAAGATGGCACCAAAACCCAGGAATCAAGATAGAGAATACTTCAATGCAATATTTTAAAAAATCAAAATGAATACAAAAAATTAATATTTCGATGAACACAATATCAAAAGTTTATTATGTTTTTTATGGAGGCAAGGTCTCACTATGTTGCCCAGGCTGGTCTCCAACTCCTAGCCTCAAGGGATTCCCCACCTCGAGCCTCCCAAAGTGCTGGGATTACAGGAATGAGCCACCATGCCTGGCCCAAAATTTTAAAGAAATACAGGTTTAGTCATGGTTCCAAACCATTTCAGAGCCTGAAATACAAGGAAAAACAGTAACAGGAACAATGCAGAGAGCAGAGGGGGGAAAAAAATCTCCAAATTGTTCTAATATCCTCAAAGAGAGAAGATATTATATCCACAAAACAAGAACAGGATGCTTTTTTGTTAAAGAAAAATAAATCTGAAAATAAAAAAGAGCACTTAGAAATTAACAATATAATGGCTCCAGTGGCGCAATCGGTTAGCGCGCGGTACTTATAAGAAATTAACAATATGATAGTAGAGAAAAAAATCAGTAACATTATGAAAATAAGATTGAGAAAATCCTCCAGAAAGAAGAACAACAAGCAGACTAACAAATAAACAAAAAATGCAAAAGAGATGCACAACAGAAGAGAGAAGAAAAAATTTAAGGATCAATTCCAGAAATGGACATCTAACCATGAGGAATTGTAGAAAGGAGAAATCTGAAAGAAATAAAGCAAAAACACTTTCCAGAACTGACAAGTGTAAGTCTCTTGATTGAAACAGTCCCCCATATCCAGCATGGCAAACAAAAACAGCCAGAGAAGGGCATGTCACTGCAATTTCAGAATGCTGGGGTTACAGAGTGCACCCTGAGAGCTTCCAGAAGTCAGGGGAAAACAGACATATACAAAGGTCAAAAATAAGAATCACACCAAGCCTCTGAACAGTGACATCAGAAGCCAGAAGACAATGGAGAGATGCCTTCAAACTTCTGAAAGAAAATTATTCTCAAGGCCTGGGGTGGTGGCTTACACTCTTAATCCCAGCACTTTGGGAGGCTGAGGCTAGCAGATCACTTGAGGTCAGGAGTCTGAGACCAGTCTGGCCAACATGGTGAAACCCCATCTCTACTAAAAATACAAAAAATTAGCCGGGCATGGTGGCACACATCTGTAATCCCAGTTACTCAGGAGGCTGAGGTAGGAGAATTGCTTGAACCCAGGAGGAGGAGGAGGTTGCAATGAGCCAAGATCTCGCCACTGCACTCCAGCCTCGGCGACAGAGCGAGACTCTGTCTCAAAAAAAAGAAAAAGTAAATTATTTTCAATCCAGAATTCTATATTCAGCCAAACCACCAATCAAATGAAAGGACAGAATAAAGGCATTTTCAGACATGTACGTTCTCAAGGGAATTTTTCCCTCTGTGCAACCTTTCCCAGGAAGCTAAACAAACAAAAGGATGAAACAGGAAAGAGAAGACACAGGGTCAAGGGAACAGGGGATCCAACACAGGAGGGAGACAAAGGGGTTCCCAGGATGAAGGAAAAGGGAGGCCCCAGGATGGCACCCGTGGTACCAGCAGGCGAGTGGCCGGACAGGATTGGAGTGCAGGACAGGAGAGAAGTTTCTCGGGGGCATAAAGGAACTGACAGGCTTGACCGCCCTGAAACTATCTTTTTTTCTTTCTTTTGTTTTTTTTTCAGAGATAGAGTCTTCTTTTGCCCAGGCTGGTGAGGTCACAGCTCAACACAGCCTTGACCGCCCAGCCTCAAGCAATCCTCCAGCCTTAGCCTCCCAAGTAGCTGGGACTACAGGGGCAAGCCACCACACCCAGATAATTTTTGTTTTAATTTTTTAGAGATGTGGGTCTCACTATGTTGCTTAGGCTATTCTGGAACTCCTGAGCTCAAGCGATCCACCCGTCTCAGCCTCCCAAAGTGCTGGGATTACAGGTGTGGGCCACCACGCCCAGCCTACAGTGGAAATTGCATTTGAGGCCAGGGGATGTGTAGGAAAATGTAGCTATGGTAGGCACAGAAAACTAAGTAAGCAAGGGCAGGAGAGGGGGCCAGGATCCAGGAAGAGCCAAAATCATGCAAGAAAAGAAATAATGATATGACCCTGCCTGGATTAGAAGTGAACACTATGTACATGATTGTAACAATCCACAACCGAGTACACGGATTGAACAGGAAGATTGGGCGGCAGGGTGAAATGTTGCTCAGCAGGAGTATACAAAAGCCAAATCTCCCTGAGACGCAGCAGGCTATGAATAGGTAAGGCCTAAAACCGGTGCACAGACAGGTAGCAGTACAGTATAAGCAAAACCCTTGGAAATATGGAAGTAAACTCTAGAAGAAACAGCCTAGGCAGAGCCTTCTGAGAAAGGGGAGGGGGCAGACCCCAGAGGAGAGGAGGGGCAGGACCGCTGTTTTGTTCTATGATTTTAGCACTATTTAACCTTTTTTTTTCTATCTGCACATACTTATTTAAGAAAATCGTTATTCAAATATAAAATAAAGAAATCTATATTGAGAAGCAGGTCCTCTTGTTGTTTCTTGAGTCCTAAGAACCCACCCTCATCACTCCCAGCTGCAGGCACCTACACACACCGCCACAGGCACCTACACACACCGCCGCAGGCACCTACACACACCGCCACAGGCACCTACACACACCGCCGCAGGCACCTACACACACAGCCGCAGGCAC
>NW_012122154.1:4462692-4469935 GCF_000951035.1 Colobus angolensis palliatus | reverse complement strand
CACACACCGCCGCAGGCACCTACACACACAGCCGCAGGCACCTACACACACCGCCGCAGGCACCTACACACACCGCCGCAGGCACCTACACACACAGCCACAGGCACCTACACACACAGCCGCAGGAACCTACACACACCGCCACAGGGACCTACACACAGCTGCAGGTACCTACACACACCGCCACAGGCACCCACACACACTGCCGCAGGCACACTCACACTCACACTCACACACGCTCATCACAAACACCCACAAACAGCCCACTGTGACAGATAGGTACACACACATAATACACAAAATCATCTGACACAGGTGCGAACCCAGCGTCCATGACACACACACCCATTCCCAGAAACGCACAATTATATTAACGGATTCACCCGCAGACACACTGAGGCTTCCAAGAGCCTCCCAGAAACCTGAAAGGAGAGCACTCCCTCCAGGCCTCGCCTCCCTGCGCCAGCACCCCAGAACTGCCCCAGGCCTAGGAGGCTGTCTCCAGGAGCTGCACCCTAATTGCTTTCTCTACTCAGCCCCCTGCTGAGTGCCCAGCCCTTAGGCTAAGCAGCCATTAATCCTCTTGCGCCCCGGTCTGTAGATGGGGCAGAAATGGGGTGGGGAAGGGCCCCATCTGGCAGCTGAGATGTGACTCATAATGCCACCGTCAGCTTTTTCTTCCCTCAGTCATGGGAGAGTCCAGTGTCAGGAACGCTGTGGCCAGGCTGTGCATCCTGGTACAATCCATTTGATGTCTCTGGGGCCAGGAGGGAGTAGGCAGCCTATGAAACGCTGAGATGCTGTGACTTTATGATCCATTCTGGGCTCTGCTTCCATCCCCTCCCCTGGGATTCTTCTCTCCACCCTGACCTCCAGGGCCAACCACAAATGATATGTGATTTGCATGTAGGACAAGCGCACTTGGGGCAGCTGGTGAGACCTCCCCCACCCCCACTTCGCTCCCCCTCCATGTTCCTCCAGCACTCACCACCACCCTGGTCCTGTTATCTGGCAGCGTGTCCATGGCCAGGGTGCCCCCACCCAGGTCCTGGCTCAGCTGGGTCCTGTCCGGCTCTGACACCTGCCCAGGGCTCTCTCGGCCTCTCCGGTTCCAGCCCCGCACGATCCCCTTGGCAGCCCATCCAGAGCCTGGGCCCTCATCGTGACCTGGGAGAAGGGGACAGAAACCTGAGTACCAGCCGTCCAGAATGAAGATCCAGGAGGGGAATCCAGCCCAGTTATTCTGCAAGGGCCCCAAGACCATGCCATTGTAGACTTTGCAGACACTTGACTACCAGGACAGGAGACACCCAATGTGTACTGAGAGTCATGTGCTCAGCTCCAGGCCAAGCACTTCGCATATATCCTATTAATCCTCACGCCAGCTCTCTGCAGTAGATAGGATGCTCTCCATTTTGCAGACGGGAATCAGAGGCTCAGAGGTTAAAAGTCACACAGTGGGTTAGGCATGGAGATAAGTTTCAAACCCAAGCTGATCTGCCTCCAGAGGTTGATTACTCTCAACCTCAGCTACACACTGGAGTCACCAGGGCCGCTTCAAAACTTCCTGATGTCTGGGTCCTACCCCAGCTATCTCTCATAACCGGTCTTTGGTGTAGCCTGGGCATTTGATTTCTTAAAAGACCTTCAGGGGAAATATTGAGAAGCCTTGGACTTAACTCTACAGGCAAGGGTGAGAACTATTGCCATGGAACCTTCCAAACCAGTTTCTTATTTCTCTGCCAGAAATGGCACATAATCCCATTTCCCAGTGGGGTCAGCAGTCTAGAAGCCAGAGAGCAGTTCTTTTCGTTCAGGGCTTCTCAACCTCGGTACTATTGACATTTGGACTGGATAATTCATTTTTCCACTTTTTTTTATTGTGGCAAAATATACATAACAAAATTTGCCATCTAACCATTTCCAAGTGTACAATTCAGTGGCATCACATACATTCCTAACGTTGTATGACCATCACCACCTGCATAACTCTTTTCACCTTGCAAAACTAAAATTCTGCACCTGTTAAATAATAACTCCCTATTCACCCGTTTTTTTATTTTATTTTATTTTATTTTATTTTATTTTATTTAAGAGATGGGGCCTTGCTCTGTCACCCAGGCTGGAGTCTAGTGGTACGATCACTGCAGCTTCCAACTGCTGGGCTCATACGATCCTCCCACCTCAGCCTCCCAAGTAGCTGGGACTATAGGCATGCGCCACCATGCCCAGCTAATCTTTTTACTTTTTATAGAGACAGGGTCTCACTATGTTGTTCAGGATGGTTGGTCTTGAATTCCTGGTCTCAAGCAATTTTCTCTCCTTGGCTCCCAAGGTGCTGGGATTACAGATATGAGCCACAACGCCCAGCCTGTATCTATGATTTTGACTACTCTAAGTATCTCATATAAATGGAATCATACTATATTTGTCTTTTTTGATTGGCTTATTTCACTTAGCATAATAAATTCAAGGTTAATTCATGTCATAGCATATGGCAGAATTGACTTCCTTTTGAAGGCTGAATAATATTCCATTGTGTGGATACACCACATTTTGCTTACCCACTCAACTATCAGTGGATGTCTGTTTTGCATCCACATTTTAGCTATTGTGAACAATGCTGCTACAAACATTGGTGTACAAATATCTCTTTGAGACCTGGCCTTCAATTCTTTTGGGTATATACCCAGAAGTGGAATTGCTGGATCATATGGTAATTCTATTTCTAATTTTTTGAAGAATCGCTATACTGTTTTCCATGTAAAGTGGGTGGCTAGACCATTTTACATTCCCACCAACCGTGCACATGGGTTCCAATCTCTCAACATCCTTGCCAATACTTGTTATTTTCTGGTTTTTTTATAGTAGCCATCCTAACAGGTATGAGGTAGTGTCTCGTTGTTTTTATAAACTGGCATTTCCCTAATGATTAGCAATGCTGAGCATCTTTTCATATGCTTGTGGGCCATTTGTATATCTTCTTTGGAGAAATGTCTATTGAAGTCTTTTGCCTGTTTTTAAATTGGATTGTTGGTTGGACTGGATGATTCATTGTTACACGGGAGCTGTCCAGTGCTCTGTGAGATGTTTAGCAGCAGCCTTGGCCCCTGCTCACTAAATGCCAATAGCACCACGGCCCTCCCCATCCCAGGCTGTGACAATGAAAAATGTCCCCAGACATTGCCAAATATCCCCTGGGGAACAAAATTACCCCTCCCTTGCCCCATTGAGAATACTGTTTTACTCCTATCACTACCTAGACACTGTCTAGGATGGCAGACAGGTTTCATATCACATGCCATCTGCAATCCATTCGCGACGGCCAGAGGCACTCTAATTGAGAATGCAAAGGCTCCTCTTGTGTTTAGCAGGAAAGACTGTCAAGATCAATTAGCAATGTCTGCCATGGGCACAGGATTGGAAAGTGACTACACACAGGCCATTTTGCAGCCATTCCTAGGTTCCATGATCTCCTCTCCAGTTCCCTCTAGGTTGTTAAATTCATGATTTTTTTGAGACAGGGTCTCACTCTAGCATGCAGACTGGAGTGCAGTGGCACAATCACAGCTCACCGTAGCCTCGACCTCTCAGGCTCAAGCAATCCTCCCACCTCAGCCTTTCCAGTAGCTGGGACTACAGTTGCGTGCCACTATACCCAGCTAATTATTATTATTTTATTTTGTATTTTTTGTAGAGGCTGGGTTTCACCATGTTGCCCGCACTGGCCTTGAACTCCTGGGCTCAATCAGTCCTCCACCTTGGCCTCCCAAAGTGGTGGGATTATAAGCGTGAGCCACTGCACCAGGTCTGTTAAATTAGTTCTAACAAAAGGCCTAGCGCAGTGGCTCATGTCTATAATCCTAGCACTTCGGGAGGCTGAGGTGAGTGGATCACCTGAGGTCAGGAATTCGAGACCAGCCTGGCCAACATGGCAAAACCCCGTCTCTACTAAAAATACAACAATTAGCTGGGTGTGGTGGTGGGCACCTATAATCCCAGCTACTCGGGAGGCTGAGGCAGAATTGCTTGAACCCAGGAGGCAGAGGTTGCAGTGAGCCGAGATTGCGCCACTGCACTCCAGCCTGGGCAAAAAAGCGAAACTTCATCTCAAAATAAATAAATAACACAAAAACCATCCTTTTCCATTTCAAAAAGATTTATGTCCCCAAAGCTGTGCCTTATGTTGCCATCCTAATGGTCATACCTACTATGGATGTATATATGAGAACAGACCACCAGACAGGTAGATCTGACATTCCCACCTGTGACCCTCATCCATTTCAGTCCCACCCTGTGTCAGATACCTGTCTCAACCTCTGCCTTCCTTCACCTCACTCCCCAGAGCTCCTGGATGTGGCTCTCCCTCTCCTAGAGCACCTGTGTGTGTGACTATGTGCCTATCTCCCTGGCAGATTTGAGTTCCCCCAGGATTCTCTCAACCTTCTTCAAATTTGGCATGTCTGGCAAACAGCAGGTGCTCCATCACTGCAGAATTGAGGACGTGATGCATAGCGTAGCTCCTGGGAGCCAGCAAGGACAGAGGTTGAGACCAGGCTTGGCCAGGCCCAGGCCTGGGGCTGAGGCCAGAACTCTGCTGTGGGGCTCTGCTTTGTCATTAGACATTGTATCCAATTAAGTCATTCTTGGCTGCTGGCGCCTACTGGACCCTTGCCGGCCCTCTCTCACTTCTCTGCCCCTAATAGCAACCAGATGCTGCTGGAGAACGTGGGGAGGAGGGCAGTCGCCAGACCCCTTCCCCAAGATGCCCTCTGGCTGCCCACAGATTGACCTGAGTCCAGGGCTGGGAAGGCAGCCTGCCCGCTGCCCAGGCCCAAGCCAGGGCTGTCTAGTCTCTCTTGGGTGGGGCCCACAGTTGCTTCTGGAGACAGAGCTGTTTGTGCTGGGCTGGTCTGCCCAGCTCCCCAGGTCTTCCTGCAAGCAGCCCTGGGGCCTGGGCAGGAGCCAGAACAGGATAGAGCGGGTAGTGAACAAGTGCAGGGGACTCAGCGGCCCACAGAGGAGTGTTGGGGATCTTCAGGATTCACAAACCTGGAGCCGAGACAGGAGGCCAGATGGTGGAGGCCTGCAGCACGGGGAAGGACAGGGAGGGGGCCTAGCTGAGGGTGGCCAGGGAAGAGACACTGGGTTGACCTCGCCACCCAGTCTTGCCACTCACAAACTGTGGGACTTTGGCCCCATCAGTCTTCCTCTCTAAGCCTCAGCTCCCTAATGACTAAAATGGGTTTCACGATCATGCCCACAGTACAGGCTGCCATGAGCATCAAGTGAGAAGCATAAATGAGGTTTTATAGAGGGCTCAGGCCAGGGTAAGAGGCAAACAGTCCATGAAAGAGGGCAGGGCGAGGGATGGAGAGGGAGCTTCAGCAGGACCCTGGCCTACCCTGGCCTAGCCCTGAATCCTACTCTTCCAACCCATACCACATCTGTTTCCTGGCCACCCTTCCTCCACTGTTGCCTGGGACAGGATGTCATCCCCACAACTCATGACAGAAGCCAACGCAGCTGGTTGCTCACGTGTATGTGCAGGGGCCCACGTGCCTGTGCACGTGCCCACGAAGACTCGCCTGAAAGCCTCGGCCTTCCTGTGTGTGCTCACACACAGGGTGGATACCCACCCAACCCTCAGCCAGTCCTCACCCCACCTGCCTTCCACTGGAGAGAGCTTCATTTTCCCTGGACTCGTTCCACGCCTACACGTGTGAGAGCACCCGCCTGCATGTGTTGCCAAGGAGCTTCCAGAACACAAGCTGTTCATTCATTTCTTCCCTCACTCATGGCCCCAAGCAGTGTGCAGTCCGGTGGGATGCCATAATAATCACAGTAGTAATGAAAATGATAGCTGACTTTCAGAGAACGCTGCTCTGTGCTAGCACTATTCCAGGGGCTTTAAACACATTAATCCCCTTAATCCCCACAATAACCCCATGAAATAGTTACTAGTTTAAAATCCATTTTACAAATGGAGAAACTGAGGCACAAAGACGTTAAGGAACCTCCCAAGGTCACAGAACCAGTCCATGGCAGGATCTGAACTCAGGCAGGCTGGCTCCAGAGGCTGCTCAGAACCACAGACAGTGCAGTAAAAAGTGACCGACAATCCCCACTGTTTCCCAGGGCACAGGGGCAGCCCCGGGGTGGGGCTGGCACGTGGGCTGGGTTCTTGGCAGGCCCTGCTCCGGCTGCCATTGGGCCTGAGAGCTTCCCTGGGAGACTGTGTCCCCCAGCATGTAGGGTACAGCCCAGCAGTAGTGTCCCAGTCCCCTCAGCTGGCACTGGTCCCATTTCAGGGCAAGGGGGAATGGGGCTGACTTCAGGAGGCCAGGTTGTGCAGTCCCAGAGCCTGGGCCAAGCCATCCTTATCTCACCCAACACCCAAGTTTGGCATCCCAGCCCTGGGCCACCACAGAGTTCAGGTCACCACAGCCTCTATCCTGGGTCATTCTACACCCTTAATGCCCAAGTGGGTTAGGCTCCCCCACTGAAGCCAGGACAAGCCACCTCGAGGGTGAACTTGATTCCATCTCTCTCCGACTTCCAGCTCACCTGTCCCTGGCTAATCCTGTCCCTTGGGCTGAGAAAAAGAGGAGAAGAGATAAGAGGGGAGGGGAGGGAAGGAGGAAGGTGAGCATGTTTAAATGCCCTGAGTACCTGAGATACACAGAACTGAAAACACCCTTCCCTTGGAACTTCACTGTACTATCAGAGCAGTAAAACAACACAGGTTTGGAATCAAACTACAGGTTGAACCCTGAATCTGCCACCTACCGACTATGACATTGGACAAATTACATACACTAAGACTCAGTTGCCTCATCTGTGAGATGGGGCTGATAAAACATAAACTTGGTAGATTTGACTCTTAATATACAAAATAATATACACAGAGCACCCAGCAAAGTCCCCCTGCCTTCCCTGGCTTTCACATGAGGACTGAAACCGTCCTCACAGGATTAACAAGAATTACATGCTGGGTTCTGGGCAGAAGTATAGGAGTAATTAAGCATTAATCAGGCCACGCTTTGGCCCATTCCTTTTTTTCTTTTTTAAACGGAGTTTCGCTCTTTTTGCCCAGGCTGGAGTGCAATGGCGCGATCTCAGCTCACCGCAACCTCCACCCCCCAGGTTCAAGTGATTCTCCTGCCTCAGCCTCTCGAGTAGCTGGGATTACAGGCATGCACCACCATGCCTGGCTAATTTTTGTATTTTTTTTAGTAGAGAC
>NW_012122154.1:4457696-4462047 GCF_000951035.1 Colobus angolensis palliatus | reverse complement strand
AGGCCAAGACAGGAGGATTACCTGAGCCCAGGAGTTTGAGATCAGCCTGGGCAACATGGCAAGACCTTGTCTCTTTTATAATAAATTTTTTTTTTAATTTAAAAAAATTAACCAGGTGGGGTGGTGCATGCCTGCAGTCCCAGCTACTCAGGAAGCAGAGGCAGGAGGATCACTTGAGCCCAGGAGGTTGAGGCAGCAGTGAGCTATGATCACACCACTGCACTCCAGCCTGAACAACAGAGCGAGACCCTGTCTCAGAAAAGAAAAACAACAAACAAACAAGGATTAAGATCCTGAATTCCAGCAGAAGGGCCAATTTGAAGACCCTCAGAGAGGAACCGATTCAACATGAGAATGCAGTTTCTTTATTTCTGCATGCACTCTTCAACCAATTAACAATCCCCACACCTTGGCCACCCCACACCAAACCCCACAAAACCCCTAGCCCCAAACGCTTCCCCACGATGATGAAACTCTTTCGCTACTGCACCCTCGGTGTTGGTGTGTCAACTTGCTGGACCTTGGGCAACACACCGGCTAGGGTCACAGGACCAGCTTTCGGAGGGGCCCGGGAAGTCTCCAACCCTAAAATGAAATCCTACCTCCAAGTTAAAAGCCCCTAACCATACCCTCTCCACTTCCTCTAGCAGGAAGGGGCCCACTGAGGACCCTCACCTGGGGAGAAGGAGGGAGTAAAAGGAAGCTCAGGGAGGGACCACCGGGGAAGGGGGAGGGAGGGGAGGCGAGGGGAGGGGAGGGGAGGGGAGGCGAGGGGAGAGGAGGGGAGGGGAAGGGAGGGCCAGCAAGAAGAGTTCAGCTCTCTATGTGTGTCCCTTGAGGGGAGAGTCTAGGGTCTGTGCCACTTCTGATATACTCACTCACTCACTCACTCACTCATTCATTCAATACACTTTTATTGAGTCCCAGGCACTGTGCTGGGTGCTGGGGGGACACAAGCCCTGTGCCCAGGAAGAGTCTAGTTTTCTTCATGGATACATACAAAATGAATCATTTGGTAAGGGCTATGAAGAAAATCAGACACAGAAAAGGATTGGAGTTGTTACTACTCTACACAGAGCCACGAGGTGGGCCGCTCTGAGAAGGGTCCCCTTGAGCTGATTAAGACCTGAATGAGAAGAAGCCTGTTGATCGGAGGGGACAGCAGCTGGAGTGGGTTAAGGAATGGATCTGGGGAGAGCTAAAGAAGATGTGGGATGAGGGAGGGGCTGCCTGACCACAGTAAGTTTACATTTTAGTCTCAGGTTGTTGGAGCCCTAGAGATAATCTAGTCCAACCTCCTTCCCTCCTTTTTTTAAAAAAGGATGGGACCTTGCTATGCTGCCCTCACTGTGTGGCATGATCATAGCTCACTGCAGCCTCCAGTTCCTGGGCTCAAACGAGCCTCCTGCCTCAGCCTTCTGAGTACCTGGGACTACAGGTGCACACCGCCATGCCCAGCTAATTTTTAATTTTAATTTTAATTTTTTTTAATGGAGTCTTGCTCTGTTGCCCAGGCTGGAGTGCAGTGGTGCGATCTCGGCTACTGCAACCTCTGCCTCTCTGGTTCAAGCTATTCTCCTGCCTCAGCTTCCTGAGTAGCTGAGATTATAGGTATGCACCACCACGCCTGGCTAATTTTTGTGTTTTTAGTAGAGACCAGCTAGGCTGGTCTCAAACTCCTGACCTCAGGTGATCCGCCCGCCTCGGCCTCCCAAAGTGCTGGGATTACAGGTGTGAGCCACCCTGCCTGGCCTAAATAATTTATAGAGATGGGGTCTCACTATTTTGCCCAGGCTGGTCTCAAACTCCTGGTCTAAAGCTATCCTCCCACCTCAGCTTCCCAAAGTGTTAGGATGACAAGCATGAGCCACCATGCCTGGTGCAAGCCCCCATTTCATAGATGGGGAAACCTTCCTCAAAGAAAGGAGGAAGCTGTCAGGGTGACCAGTGGTTGGTACTGAGCCTGGCCTCCTGCAGGACTCCCAGGCCAGGATGCCACCTCTCGCTGCCTCTTCTTTGTCTGTCATACGCATCTCTGGTTCCATCTGACCAGACTGTCGGTTCCCCTGGCCCCTGCTGTGCACCCCAAGGCCATCCTCCTGTCTGTCAGCCTGGTCTCCCCTGCTGTCTGACTATATCTTTGGTCCAATCATCTCTTTGCTGCTGCTGTTCTGATGATAGATGAGGTTTCAAGGCTCTAGCAAACAAGCCTGTCCATGAGGAGCGAGGGGAGATCTCAGCTACTTCCCAAGGCCCCCCACCAGCGCAGTGAACCCAGAGCCTTGGGGCTGGATGCCAGCATCTCTTCAGGTCCTGCTCCTGGCTGCCCTTCCAATGGTCACAAGGACTCCGCCATCAATCAGGTCAGGCTGCCCCTCCTCAGCAACTCTCCCCCAGAATGTCCTTCTCCTACATCTGGCCTCCCCAGACACCTGCTTCCTCCTCATACATCCTCCTGCCTGTGAAATCCAGCCTGACCTGTGAAAAGGGCACCGGAGAGCAGCAACAGCTGCTGCCTCTGGCTTCTTACAGATTCCTAAAGTCTAACCTCAATCCCTCCTGCTACAGAAAAAGTGCATTTCTCCTGGCTCAATCTCTGTCAAAGCCAAGAAGACAGGGTGGCCTCTAAATAGAGAAGTGATTCAAGTCTCTGCCTGCCCCACTCTTCCTGGTCTCCTCATCTGTCTACTACCCCAACCCTACTCTGAAGGGGCAGCCTTCAGCCAGGCCCGGATCTGGCTACTATCTCCCAGCCTATCCTTGTTACCTCCCAATTCCCTCTTCCCTGGCCCTCTCCATGGTCCACCCAACCCAGCCAAAGGTTCAGAGCCTCCCCTCATAAACTCTGTGACACCCAGAGTTCAGAAGATCACACCAGGTTGGGGATTCAATGGAGTCCAGAAATTATTCATCACATATCCAACTCTGTCCTGTTTACCTTGATTTTTTAAAAGCATCAGTTACCCATAAAGATTCTAACAAATATGAAAAGGAAAGGCAATTACAAAAGATCCTTCATTATTCCACACACAAGAGTCAAAGATTTTGCCAACAGCCTCACTTTATATATGCAAAAATAGGTCCAGAGAGGGAAAGTAACTTGCCTAAAGTCACACAGCAAGTGAGATGGCGGGACTAGAAGCCACGTCTCTGGTCACCCTCTGTGTGGTCTCCCTGAAAACTGGTGGTTCTCACCAGCAGCCTCTCGATACATCAGCTCCACTGCCCTCTGCTCACACCTCCCACTGTCAATCTCCTTCCCTTCCCACCCCCACATACTGTTCTTCTCAACAGGGACCCAAGTCTGTCTCACCTACATACTGGGACAGTTAAAGTGAAGAACACTGCCACTGCCACTGTGCCTGGTGCCAGCACACCCCTGAGACACAGCAGGTCAACCACAGCACTCACCTCAACAGCCCTCCCTCACCCCACCTGACGGGCACCCATGCCAATGATGCACAGGTCTCTGTCTTCTTAATCATCTCTGTCGAGGGGCCAGGCTGCAAATTACCCATCTCCCCAACCCCAGAGAAAGTCTAGGTGCATAGGAGAGAAGGGAGACTATGAAAATAAGTCTTCCTTTTATACCATGAGGGATTCCAGGTAGAGATCTCAGAAAGGACTTCCAGGTGGGAGAGATGAGTTTGGAGAACTGGTAGGGGGAAGAGGAGTGTGCAGAATGGGACGCCTCCCTCCACCCCCTACCCCAGTGCCCCATCTAGAGCCAGAGTAGCTGAAAGCCAAAGGCTGCCAGGGCAAATGGGAGCCGGTGTGAGGAGGCGGACCTTGAGGCTGGGGGTGCAGGAGCAGCAAGTTGCTTCTTCCTGAGCCTACTGCCTCTCTACTGACACCAAATAGGCAAGAGAAGATGACCGAGTGGCTGCTGCCTTCCCAGGGAGAGACCCTGTCTCCACCTTTCCCCTGGCTGCTCCTACCTATCCCTAGCCGGAGTCAGCTTTGGGGTCGGGGGTGTGGCAGAGAAGAGGAAAAGAAGGCATGGCTGGGGCAGGGGCCTCCCAGGCTCCCGTCTCATCAGAATTCAGCCTTGCCTGGGGTGATCAGGGGTCCTGATGACTCTCCCGCTGTCCCCTTTAAGAGCCCATCGCCACACAGAGCCCCCTCTCCTACGGTCCGTCCAGTATCCTTCTAGGAGAGAAGGAGAGGTCCGGGCAGCGGTGTCTCCACCGTCACTCCCATAGCCTATGTGTTTGGGAAAGCGGGGTCCCTATCCACCTGCCCACAGCCCACAGCGCTCCTGGTCTCCTGCGGACAATGCTCCCCTCGCGGACATCGCCAGGCAGTCCACACCTGCCCTTGCCCTCACCTGCCTGCCCGCCCCTCCCCGCCC
>NW_012122154.1:4446086-4457275 GCF_000951035.1 Colobus angolensis palliatus | reverse complement strand
CAGGGGGCGGGGCGGGGGGCGCTGCGTCGTTGGGGGCTCTCCCCGCGCCTGCCCTCAGCCTCCCGGAGCGCTCCCCTAGAGCTCCTGCAGCCGCTCCAAAGGCAAGGGGTGAAGAGTAGGAGAGAGGGCGGGAGCCCCTCGGGCTGAGAGAACCTCTAGAAGCATCAGCCGCCCCGCGCGCCTCACTGAGTTCCTGGCTCCCTTTCCCTCCTCCGTTCCGCCGGGAAAGCTGCAGAGAGAAGGCCCGAGGGACTGGACCCCTGGGAGGGACAGGCGCCCCCTCCCTGGGCCACGGGCCCCTGCCTGTCCCCCGCCCCCAGCTCCTCCAAGCTCTGCGACTTTCTGAGCTGTTCTTCGGAATTCTGTGCTTCTCTGATGCTTTGTCCTCCAGCCCCCACCCCCAGGAATCTCCTCCTGCAGCAAAGACCCCCAGCTTTTCTCCCCAAGAGGGACCTGAATCCCACCCCCCTCCCATGACTCCACCTTATCCCTCCATCCCCACATTTCCAGCACCGATTTGCCCCCCAACCCTGGCAGACGTGAGAGTGGAGGGGGCCTGGCTACCCCCTACTCTGCAACAGCCTGTACCCCTCCGCACGAGTAGGTAACCCAGGCCTCCCGCCTCTCTGGGGCTTCCAGGTCCAGGCCTGCTCAGGGCCAGACCCAATCAATCTTCAGAGCCAGCCCCAGACGAGGAAACGGCTCACCCCACCTGCCACCACCTTCTCACAGGCTCTGGGGACAGATCATTTTTTCATTTTTTTCTTCCAGGACAGAATAAAAATACCCGCAATGTAGGATATTTAATAGACGGCAAGGAATCAGGTCAGGACACGGAGGTGTCTCTTTCCTCCCCTGACCTACTTGGTTCTTGTGACGGCAAGGAGCTGGGGCGCTGGAGAGTGGGAGACGGGGTGAGGGGGCACCCTGGCTTCTAGTGGGCTGGGGCCTAGGGACTAGAAAACGGCGCAGAGGAAAGGTGCGAACGCTGACCGCCATTGGAGAAATTTTCCAGGAGGAGGGATATAGGTGGGGACAGGAGAAGAAGGTACACTGGGCTCTCTAATCTCTTACACCTTCCGCCGGGTCCAGAGTCCCAGAGACTACCTCCTCCAGCCCTAAACCCAGTGTCCGCTTACCATGGAACAAGACAAGGCCGGTCTGTAAATTCTTCTTGATGTCTAATTTAAATCCCAACTTGGCGGACTCTCAAACAGGATCAGATAGGCAACTGCCTCCAGCTGCGGCTTCTTGCTGCCCTCAAGTGGCCACGTGACGAGCCACAACCCTCTCGTCCTGTGGGTTTCCTCTTTCCCGGGCCTGCCCACCCCCTGTCTCCGACCTCCTGCCTTCCCCGAGGTCAAGGTGAGAGGTCCCGGGACGGATTCCAGCTCCAGCCCCGGCGTCTTTGCACCATCTGGGGTACCTCGTGGTCTGTCTTACAAGAAGAGCTCAGGCTGAAACATAAACTTGGATATAGTAGAAGCAAATGTATAAATTTTAATGTAAGGCTCTAGACCTTGAGGTCGTAATCACCTGGAGGGTATGTTTGTGTGTGTGTGTGTGTGTGTGTGTTTTGTTTTTTGAGACAGGTTCTCGCACGTTGCCTAGGCTGGAGTGCAGTGCTGCGATCATAGCTCACTGCAGCTTCCAACTCCTGGACTCAAGCGATGGGGAGCGTATATGAAAACACAGATTTCTGGACTCCACCCTCAAGTTTCTAATTCACTAGGTCTGGGATGAGGGCCAAGCGTACCCAGGTAATGCTGCTGGTCCCAGGACCACATTTTGAGAGCCAGTGCCGTTGAATCCCCAGTTCCTTGCAGTCCCTCACTGCTCTTCGTCTGCCAGTAGGAGAAAATGCAAACAGCTCAGGAAAAATCGACAACCTGGGACAAAAACTTTAGTATCTCGAAAAACGTCAAAGAGGGGGCACCCGGATTTGAACCGGGGACCTCTTGATCTGCAGTCAAATGCTCTACCACTGAGCTATACCCCCTCTGTCGGGGAGTGAGCGCAGGTTGTCCCTTAGCGCTATTGCTGCGCAGGCGCTGTGTGGAGTTCCCGAAGGGAAGTGGAAGTGGGGTAAGACGTTTACAAGAGATGGAAAAAATACAACTCCCAGAAAAATGACTCACTTGGAAGCAGGGGTTGTTTCCTGAAGCTCTGAGCTGAAGATTTCCACTGGCTGTGTAAGAAAATATATTCCTGGGGTGTGGAAGGAGTCTCTAGGAATATTTCACTTCGGGGTGTCCTACTCTCCTGCCTTGCAGAAGCCCCCTTGCCACGTCTGGGAGCTTCTTTCTCCCTCGCACATGCTCACGCGGCTTCTCCCGATCTGTCTTCCCCAGCCCAGCCCTTAGAAACTCAGCTTCCCTCCCGCCATGAAAGAGCCGTCAGGGTCACTGGCTAGGCTGACCTGGGGGTGCGCCCGCCTCCGCCCTGCCATTGCGAGGTTGAGCCACCTGCACCGTGTTCCAAGGGTCAGCCCTGAGCTCCTCGCCCTCACTGGTACTACATTCCACCCTGGGATGCACACGCAGGCTGAGCCACTGGCAAGGGCTAGGACTCCATCCTCACTCGCCTGCAAAAGAAAAGATGGTGGCACGGCCAGAGACTTCCTCCCGTTCCATCTGTGCAGAAACTCTTTAGGGGACCTCCGGAAACCAAAACACTAAAACTTAACGGCTGCAAAGGGGGCACCCGGATTTGAACCGGGGACCTCTTGATCTGCAGTCAAATGCTCTACCACTGAGCTATACCCCCACCACGCCGTAGAAGTCTCATTAGAATAAATTTCGACGGAATAGGGGTGTGGTCTTCAATATCCTTTAAAGTTTTAATCTGCGGGTTGCGTCCGGATACCTATTGAAAAAAACACAAAATACAGTGGAAATGGCCAGAACTCCTGAGTTCTTCCTCCACAGTCACGCTTTCGGAAAAACAACTAGATTAAGGAATCTTGGGTCCTCTGTATCCGTGCCTAGACTCTCCCCCAGATGTCCACTAACTGGCTTGAGAAAAGGACTGTCCCCAGGATCGCCCCAGGTCTAGGGATGTACAGATGAACAGACTGGATCTCCACCTTGTCTCCTGGACTTTTCCGGCCCCAGAGTCGCTCCTCCCCTTCTCTCAAACCAAAAGCCAGTTTGAGGAACAGACAGAGGAGAAGGTAGAAATAAGAGGTGAACAGTTTTCAACAGCATTTATTACAGACTTATAAAAATCCTAATACAGTATTTTTTTTTTAACTCCTGGCCGGGCGCGGTGGTTCACGCCTGTAATCCCAGCACTTTGGGAGGCCGTGGCGGGCGGCTCACAAGGTGACGAGATCGAGACCATCCTGGCCAACATGGTGAAACCCCATCTCTACTAAAAATACAAAAACTTAGCAGGTCGTGGTGGTGCGCGCTTGTAGTCCCAGCTACTTGGGAGGCTGAGGCAGGAGAATCGCTTGAACCTGGGAGGCGGAGGTTGCAGTGAGCGGAGATCGCGCCACTACTGCACTCCAGCCTTGGCGGCAGAGTGAGACTCAAAAAAAAAAAAAAAAAATCCTTGCACAAAAATAAGCAGCCCCTGTAGGAATCCGGTATATTTGGGAGGAGCGAGATTCACATTGGAAGGACACTAGAAGTGAAGGGGATGCTGTGGAGTGGCTTAAAGTCTAAGAACTGTGGTCAGAGTCAGCATCTCAGAGGGAATGGAAAGACGAGGAGGAGTGGAATCTCTGCAGTGCAAAGGGCTGTCCCTATCTGGGACGTCCTGTCCTCCTGCATTTCCCCTTCCGGTTTTTGCCTCTACCTTCTTCCCCTTGAGCCCACCTTCTTCACCTTTCTAGAATCTCCTTTGCCCAAAGGGAATGTGACAAAAATGGCTGAGGGGCCAAAAAGCCTGAGGGTGGGGGTGGGTTTGAGGAAATGAAGACTAATTCCAGGGGTGTCTTTTTTTTTTTTTTTTTGAGACTGAGTCGGGCTCTGTCGCCCAGGCTGGAGTGCAGTGGCGCAATCTCAGCTCACTGCAACCTCCGCCTCCCGGGTTCGAAGGATTCTCCTGCCTCAGCCTTCCTAGTAGCTAGGATTACAGACTCCCGACACTACGTCCGGCTAATTTTTGTGTTTTGTTTTGTTGGAGATGGCCAGGCTGGAGTGCAGGGACACAATCTCAGCTCACTGCAACCTCCACCTCCCGGGTTCAAGCAATTCTTCTGCCTCAGCCACCCGAGTAGCTAGGACTACAGGTGTGCACCACCACCAAGCTAATTTTTATGTTTTTAGTAGAGACGGGGTTTCACCGTGTTAGCCAGGCTGATCTCCAACTCCTGACCTCAAGTGATCCTCCGGCCTCAGCCTCCCAAAGTGCTGGGATTACAGGCGTGAGCCACCATGCCGGGCCTCAGGGGTCTCTTAATCTGCCCCCCAACACACACATTATTCCTACGGAGAGGTTGAGGGCTGAGGAGAAGGAGAGGGTTCCACTCCCTAATTCTGCAACGTATTCACCATTTCCCTGACATCTCCAAGAAGGATGCCTGTGGCCATGGTGAGGGGCAGCTTATTCCGCTGTGCTGTCTGCAGGAATCCAAGGTATTCAGTCCAATTCTCAGCAACGGGTTGGGAGAATGGTGTCAATCTCACTGTCCATAGCAGCCACTGTTCCCACCAGAGAACCATAAAAAAGTAATAAATAGCCACTTGATTTTCCACCCATGGGGTTTTGACCATGCAAAACCCCAAAGTTTCTGGTTGGCCTCAGACTGGAACATCAGTTAGCAACGGCCTGAGATTGCATCCACTGGAGCGCGGCAGGCAGCCTGCAGGGAGGGAGGAACAGGAGGGGTCAGCCTATCCCAAGAGAGTGATGGCCTTCAAGTCCCCAACCCTTTCCCAAAGCAGACTGGGTGCAGGAAGCAAAGTTACATCCAATCATTCAATTAACAGAGACAAACTGATTTGAGTACCTGCTGTGCATCAGGTACTGTGCAAGGCTTTGAAGTCACTGGTGAAAAGGCAGACATGCCCCTGAGGCTTACTGGCTCATGGAAGAGATAGATACTAAATAAATGGTCAGACACATAATTCTATAATTACATGCAGTGATAAAGGAAATATACAGAGGCCTCTGGATGCCTGAGAGTCGGGGAGGGCTTCTCTGAGGAAGGAGCCCGGAGACTCACCTTGCTCGGCCCCTTAGCTGTGTCTTTGGCCAAGGATTCCTCACGGTGATGTGTGCCAGAAAGAGGTTCCCTATGAAAGTTCCCCCATTAGACTGTAAACAACTCCGGCGCATGGGTGGAGTCTTGGTCATCTCTGTATCATCCTCAGCCTGGGTCTGGCACCGCACAGGGAACATGGAGGGTACTTAGAAAATGCTGATTGGGCCAGGCGCAATGGCTCACGCCTGTAATCCCAGCACTTTGGGAGGCGGAGGCGGGTGGATCACCTGAGGCCGGGAATTCGAGACCGGCCTGACCAACATGGAGAAACCCCGTCTTTACTAGAAACACAAAAATCAGCTGGGCATGCTGGCGCATGCTACTTGGGAGGCTGAGGCAAGAGAATCGCTTGAACCCAGGAGACGGAGGTTGCGGTGAGCCGAGATCATGCTATTGCACTCCAGCCTAGGAAACAAGAGTGAAACTCCACACAATCAATCAATCAACCAATCAAGTGGCCGGGGGCGGTGGCTCACACCTGTAATCCCAGCACTTTGGGAGGCCGAGGCGGGCAGATCACAAGGTCAGGAGATCAAGACCATCCTGGATAACACGGTGAAACTCCGTCTGTACTAAAAATACAAAAAAAAAAAAAAATTAGCCGGGCATGGTGGCAGGCGCCTGTAATCACAGCTACTCGGGAGGCTGAGGCAGAAGAATGGCGTGAACCCGGGAGGCGGAGCTTGCAGTGAGCTGAGATTGAGCCACTGCACTGTAGCCTGACAGCCTGGGTGACAGAGCGAGACGCTGTCTCAAAAAAAAAAAAAGAATGCTGATTGAACTGACTGTGGGTTGTGGAAGAGGGGTCTCCTGACCCAGGGGGTGGCAAGGACACTGCCAGAAACGTGTGGTCCCTTGCCTAAAGTCTCCCCTTCTTCAGTAAAACACACCTGGGCCAGGCGTGGTAGCTCACTCCTGTAATCCCAACACCTTGGGAGGCCAAGGCAGGGGGATTGTTTGAACCCAGGTATTTGAGACCAGTCATGGGCAACGTGGCAAAACCCTCTCTCTACAAAAATACAAAAATTAGCAGGGCATGGTGGTGTGCGCCTGTAGTCCTAACTAGAGAGGCTGAGGTGGGAGGATCGCTTGAGCCCAAGAAGTTGAAGCTGCAGTGAGCCATGTTTGCACAACTGTACTCCAGCCTGGGGAGCGACAGAGTGAGACCCTGCCTCAAAAAAAAAAAAAAAAGATACTTGTGTACCCAGCCTGCCGTGATTCCCCTTGACAAGTAAGAGGAAAGGGAAATTTTCCAGGCCTGATGTAAGGCCCTTTCTACGTGGCCCAGCTCCTTCAAATCCTCCAGGTGATTACTCAGTAGCTATCTGCTCAGTGTCCCTTGTCAGGTAACTTACCTAAAATTGCAGCATTCCCTCCACACACTTCCAATCTCCCTTTTCTTTACTTTATTTTTGTTTTTGGAAATGGGGGTCTGGATATGTTGCCCAGGCTGGACTCCAACTCCTGGCCCCAAGCCATCCTCCTGCCGCAGACTCTCCAGTAACTAGAACTACAGGTATGAACCACCATGCTGGCCCAATCTGTGTTTCTTACTCTTTATTCACCTTATCATTTATCACTTTTTTTTTTTTTTTTTTTGTGAGACAGGATCTTGCTCTGTCACCCAGGCTGGAGTGCAGCAACATGGTCAGAGCTCACCGCAGCCTGAAACTCCTGGGCTCGAGTGATTTTCCTGCCTCAACCTCATGAGTAGCTAGGAATACAGGTGTGTGCCACCACACCCAGCTTTTTTTTTTTTTTTTTCTTTTTGTAAAGACAGAGTCTTGCTCTGTTGCCAAGGCTTTTCTCAAACTCCTGGCTCAAGTCATTTATCATTTTCTTTTTTTTTTTTAGATGGAGTTTCGCTCTTGTTGCCCAGGCTGGAGTGCAACGGTACGATCTCGGCTCACTGCAACCTCTGCCTCTGGGGTTCAAGCGATTCTCCTGCCTCAGCCTCCTGAGTACCTGGGATTACAGGCACGCTCCACGACACCCAGCTAATTTTTGTACTTTTAGTAGAGACGAGGTTTCTTCATGTTGGTCAGGCTGGTCTCAAACTCCTGACCTCGGGTGATCTGCCCGCCTCGGCCTCCCAAAATGCTGGGATTACAGGCATGAGCCACCGTGCCCAGCCATCATTTTCTAACTGATTATATATTTTTCCTGTTTACCATCTGCCTCCCCTACTGGAAAGTAAGCTCCATGAGGGCAGGGATTTTTGTCTGTTTTGCTCACTGCTGTTTCTCCATTGCCTAGAACAGTACCCTGCACAAAGGAGGTGCTCAAGAAAGATTTGTGGACTGAATGGTGTCATTTACTCTACAGAAACTCTGGGAGGTATAATGAACCTCCTACTTACAGATAAGAAACTAAGCCGGGCACGGTGGCTCACACCTGTAATCCCAGCACTTTGGGAGGCCGAGGTGGGCGGATCACGAGGTCAGGAGTTCAAGACCATCCTCTCTAAGACGGTGAAACCCTGTCTCTACTAAAAATACAAAAAAATTAGCCGGGCGTAGTGGCAGGTGCCTGTAGTCCCAGCTACTTGGGAGGCTGAGCCAGGAGATTGGCGTGAACCCAGGAGGCAGAGCTTGCAGTGAGCCGAGATCACGCCACTGCACTCCAGCCTGGGTGACAAGAGCAAAACTCTGCCTCAAAAAAAAAAAAAAAGATTATTGCGTTTAGGTGGTGGAGTGCTACCTCTTTCTCCCTAGAACAAGCCCCTGCTCCACTAGAACAAGCCCCTGAGAGCAGGGATGCTGTCTGCTCATGGCTTACCCACCACATCTCACCTATGGGGAGATGCCCAATTGCCTTGGCCCAGGAGCCAACTGTGAGCCAGATTCTCCCAGGAGAGAGGCAGAAGAAGGGTTCTGATGGTCAGTCATCCATTGGTTCAGCCAGGCCTGGAGATCCAGGTGGGGCAGCCACTGTGCTGCTTCCCCGGTGAGGGTACAGCAGCACAGTGGCCTTTGCTGGTACTGAGAGTAAGGAAATGGGAGATCTCCACCGTCCTCACAGAGTCCTTCACATCCTGCTTATTGGCAAAATCAGGATTGAAGCATCCCGCAGAGCCTGTGGATAGAGGAGCCCAGCCCCAGTCAGCCTGCTAGGGCCCAGCCTTCCTTCCTACTGCCTCACAGGTGCTCTCTGGCTCCCTCTCCCGCTGTCCCAGCAACAGAGGCCTATGCCTGGATGAGGCAGAGATGGGGGCCCTGCCACAGTGGTAGCAACCACATCAAATGACACCAGCAGCTCATGGAAAGCCTCTTTATGACAATCCCATAGGTGGGAATTAATGATCCTCCTCATTTTATACTTGGGGAAACTGAGGATTAGAGAGGTGAAGTCACTTGTACAAAGGCCCACGATGAATGAAAAATGGAGTTAGAACTTGAACCAGCAACTCTGGCTTCTATAGTCAATTGCACTGAGGGTACTGACACCCTTCATCAGGCACAAACCAGCCCTCCTCATGCTGCTGGTGTAGAGACTCTCAGAAACTGGGACACCAGGAATTAATCTCAGAGAGGCTAAGTGACCAGCCTGAGGGCACACAGCTAGTACCACTGGGCCCTCTCCCAACTGTAGGGGGCTTACCTCATGGGCCAGCATTTTATATAGCTCCTCTCAAGCAGTCAGCAGCCAATCCCGGTCCGTGCTGTCAATCACAAGGATGACGAACTGTCAGGCTTTCTCTATGGTAAACGTGTTTCCCCCGGTCTCTGCACTGCCCAGACGCCAGACCCAGAGAAATGAAACCATGCAGCCTCAAGATTTCACCACCCTGCTTCCATTATAATTGTCTTTGGCAGCTGGGATTACAGGCACGTGCCACCACACCTGGCTAATTTTTGTATTTTTAGTAGAGATGGGGTTTCGCCATGTTGGCCAGGATGGTCTCAAACTCCTGACCTCAGGTCACCTGCCTGTCTCGGCCTCCCAGAGTGCTAGGATTACAGGCGCGAGCCACCACACCTGGCCTGTAATTGTCTTTTCTATCCAGACATGGGAACAGCACACCTCTGGCTGTGTAGCAGAGGCTGAGGCTGTGCTACATAAGCACTGGGTGTTCATGACTCCATTTAGGCCTCACCACAACCCTGTGGACTTGGTACTGTTAGTATCCCCATTTTACAAATGCAGAGACTGAGGCTCCGTGAGGCTACGTATCTTGCTCTTGACCACACAGCTGGTGAATAGCAGTGCTGGAAATCGAACCCAGCTCTGTCTCAGTCCAGGAATTAAACCACTGAATTCTACTCTTGCTGGAGTAAGAAGGTAAGGCCCTATAGACAAGGGGCCTACCGCATCCAGTGCATCAAACAAAGCTGCCAGCAGCTGCCAGGAAGTATTAAAACATGTTAACAGGCAGGCACTGCACTGTGTTGAGTATCTGACATATATACATTACATATTGGTTTGTTATTTAATTTTCACAACTCAGGGAGATCATTATATATATGTATATATAAAACTTTTGTTTTTTTGAGGCAGAATCTTGCTCTGTCACCCAGGCTGGAGTTTCAATGGCGCGATCTCGGCTGACAGCAACCTCCGCCTCCCAGGTTCAAGCAATTCTCCTGTCTCAGCCTCCCAAGTAGCTGGGATTACAGGCGCCTGCCACCACGCCCAGCTAATTTTTGTATTTTCAGTAGAGGTGGAGTTTTGCCATGTTGGCCAGGCTGGTTTCGAACTCCTGACCTCAGGTGATCCACCCGCCTCAGACTCCCAAAGTGCTGGGATTAGAGGCGTGAGCCACAGCAACCGGCCGATTATTATAATCTCTATTTCACAAGTTGGGGAACCAAGGCTCAGAGAAGTTACATGACTGTCTGATATCACACAGCTGCCTTGGAGCCCTGGTGCCATCCTCACCTAGGTGTTGCTGATAAAGCTCAGAGCCTCCTGCCCCGCTATGTCCCACATGAGGAAGTGGGTGTTCTGCAAAATGATCTCCATGGTGCTGCCAATGGTGGAACACGTATGGACCACCTCATTGGTCAAGCTGGGGAGGTAGGAGAGGGCACCAAGAGCTCAGTCCAGCCTACTCCCAACTCTGGCCCCTAAATGCTCTACTCCCAAAGCAGGCTGAATCTAACTCAGAACAAGTCCACCCAGGTTCACCAAGCACCTGCTGGGAGCCAGGCCCTGTGCTGGGCCCTGGGGAATGAAGACAGGAGTGAGACCAAGCCTTGCCCTGGCTTGGACCCCAGAGAAGGAAAACATCTTCAAGCAGGCTCCTCAAACTTTATCTCTTTTTTTCTTTTTACAGAAACTGGGTCCCACTGTGTTGCCCAGGCTAATCTTGAACTCCTGGCCTTGGGCTCCTGTCAAGCGATCCTCCTGCCTTGACCTCCCAAAGTGCTGGGATTACAGGCATGAGCCACAGAGCCCAGCCTTCTCAAATTTTAATATGCAGTTGAATCACCTGAGAGTTTTGTCACAATGCAGGTTCTGACCCAATGAGTCTGGGCTGGGGCCCAGGGTTTTGCATTTCTTTCTTTCTTTCTTTATTATTATTATTTTTTTTCTTTTTGAGACAGAGTCTCACTCTGTCGCCCATTCTGGAGTGTTGGCACAATCACGCCTCCCAGGTTCAAGCAATTCTTCCGCCTCAGTCTCCAGAGTGGTTGGGATTACAGGCGCACGCCCCTACGCCCAGCTAATTTTTGTATTTTTGTAGAAATGGGGTTTCGCCATGTTGGCTGGGCTAGTCTCGAACTCCTGACCTCAAGTGATCCGCCCACCTCGGCCTTCCAAAGTGCTGGGATTACAGGTGTAAGCCACTGCATCCGGCCACGGTTTTGCATTATTTCTTTCCTTCTTCTTCTTCTTCTTTTTTTTTTTTTGAGATGGAGTCTTGCTCTGTCACCCAGGCTGGATTGCAGTGGTGTGATCTTGGCTCACAGCAAGCTCCACCTCCTGGGTTCATGCCATTCTCCTACCTCAGCCTCCCGAGTAGCTGGGACTGCAG
>NW_012122154.1:4440902-4445499 GCF_000951035.1 Colobus angolensis palliatus | reverse complement strand
TTTTTAGTAGAGACAGGGTTTCACCATGTTGGCCAGGCTGGTCTCGAACTCCTGTCCTCGGGTGATCCACCCGCCTCGGTCTCTCAAAATGTTAGGATTACAGGCGTGAGTCATCGTGCCTAGCCCTTTTTTAAAATTTTATTTGTTTTTTAATTTTCATTTTTAGTAGAGATGAGGTTTCACCATGTTGGCCAGGCTGCTCTTGAACTCCTGATCTCAGGTGATCTGCCCGCCTCGGCCTCCCAAAGTGCTGTGATTACAGGTGTGAGCCACCGCGCCCAGCCACGGTTTTGCATTTCTAATAAGCTTTCAGGTGATGCCTATGTGACTGGTCTGTAGACCACACTTTAAGAAGCAAGAGTTTAGAAAAATAGACACAGTGAGGGACATCAGAGAGGTGCTTTGTTTAAAGTGACATAGAAAACATACACATGCTTTTATATGTAAATAATGCTTCTGAAAAGTTACCACAAAGTTACAATAGGGGGAAAACTAGGAGCTAGAGGCCAGAAGGAAACTTACTTTTCACTGTGTATTCCTCCATTGTTTGAAATTTTCCTTTATGCTTTTTAAATATCATTTACATGTATTACTTTTTCATGGAAAAGCTTATCCTAGGTAAAGTACTTTGGAGGCTGTAAAATGGGAGAGGTGCCATCCAGAGAGCGAATGTCGGGGAAAGCTGCGATCGGTATTTACTCAGCCTCACCCATATGTGCCAGGCTTGCTAGACCAGGAGCTACAGAGACTCAGTGAGCCTTTGGATTTGAAGAAGGGAAAGAAAGTTAACTGGCAGAGGGGACAGGGGTGAGAAAGGGGCGACCTGCCGCTAGAGGGAGCGAAGAGCAGGAAGGCAGGTTGGGACACTTGGCAGGCCTGGAGCTGGGTTTGTTTGACAGGGGCCCCGGGAAGATGGAGGAAAGCAGTGGGAGCTAGGGTTGCCCGTACGGTGCAGGATTTGAATGCCAGGCCAAGGAGCCGCAGTACTAGGAAGGTCCAAGCAACGTTCCCAATCACTCCTCCGGGTACAGAGGAGCCCGGTAACCCAGGGAAGAGCTCTAGTGATTGGTCCCCATGCCTGTCAGTCTGGTGGGAGGCCCAGCCCCCTACCTTCCCCGCCCGAGAGTCAGTTACAACTGGTAGAGAATGGTGGTCTTTCCCGCATTGTCCAATCCCATGATGGTAACCTTCTGCTCTGGAAACATCGGAGGAAGGGCAGCGTCAGGGCCAAACTCGATGGCCAAGGGACTGTGTGCCCCCACCAGACCTCCCAGGAAGGAGATAGCGCTCCCCGCATGCTGGGGACCTCTGCCCACCTTAGCGTGTCTGCTTCCTACCCAGCCCCGACACCTGCCCCACTCCGGGACGCTAGAAAAGCCAGCTGAGCCCCCACCCCCCTTCACATTCTAGAAGAGTCTGAAAGGCCCAGGGCGCCGCTGGGCTTGCCGCGAGACGGTGTCTGGAGAAAGAGCCGAACGCGAAGTCACAGTCGCAGGAAACCCGCAGCAGCCCCCCATCCCCGCCGCTGGCGCCGTTCAGCGGGGAGAAAGGAGGCTTGCCCAGCCCTGCGTCCTGGGGCGCACCAAAGCGCGAGGATCCAAGAGGAGCAGGCAGGGACAGGGGCAGGGGAGGCCGCCCGGCAGTCGAGGAGCGCCCATATACGACCCTCTGAGCCCGAGGTCCCCCAGTGCGTCCGACCCCAGATCAGAGGAGTCCCAGAAGAGAGCGAGATCAAAGCGTTCGCTTGGATGCCCTGTGCGCACCTTACCCTGGTTCCCGAAGATGCTCATTAACTTGGCAATCAGCTGTCCTATGGCACTTCCCGGGCGGGACAGGTGCAGGAGGGCTCAGCGGCCTCAGGAGCGGAGTCGGCCCTGGTGCTCGGAGCTCCGCTCCCCCGAGGAGGGTCTGGCAGGCTTTGCCTATGAAGTTAGGGAAGCCCCACGCGTCACCAACCTGACCTGGGAACCCTTTGGGACGCTGGCCCTTCGCGGGCGCTATGGACACCCCAGTGACTAAGGGCTGCCTGTCCAGGGCCCAAGAGGTGCAAGGAATATGGGAGTTCCAGGCTCCAGTTCTCCCCTTCGCCCTGCGAAAACTACAGTTATCCGGGTGGACTGCACCACCGCAAATCAGCGGAGACTCAGCACTGCGCCCGGAACCGGATCCCAGCTCTCCCTTCTCTGAGTGCCATGTCTAGGGCACTAGACTGAAGCAAAACCCCAGGCGACCCACTTTCTGTACCTACCAGCTGTGTGGTACAGACAGGGCTCACCGATCCTCTCTGAGCTGGGAGAATATTCCAACCCTCCACAGATCTTCAGTTGGTTCACTAGCATGGGTCTTGTGGGCCCACTCAAAGTGTGTTCTGCTGGGGAAAGGCAGGGTCTTCCCTTGGTGCTTGGCAACTTCTAGGATAAATTAGTGCTCCTGCAATTCACTGACAAACCCACTGCCCAGGCACAGCTTCCTGATCCCCAGAAGTGGGCACCTGAAGACAAGGATGGAGCATGAAGAGAGATCCTCCAGCTGGAGGCCCTGCAGAGAGGCTCCAGATACCTGGCAGAGGAGTACATGAGCCAATACAGAACCAGGAGGCCAGATCTGAGGAGGTTATGGAAGGGGGGGTTTCTGTTGTTGCTTGTGAATTTCTTCCTTTGCTTAAGCTGGGGGGGAAATAATAATAATAAATAAATAAACAAACAAACAGATAACAAGAGGAAAAGTCAAAAAGGCAACATGCCCTCAGGCTGCGGTGGTGGTTAGCAGGAGATCCAGCCAACACACCAGGGAGCCAGCTCCTTCCACCCCACTGCACTGCCCTCCTACAGCCTCCACTAAGGTAACGACCCTCCATTAAGGTAACAACTCTAACTGGTCTCCCTGCCTCTACCTTTCCTTTCCCAGGGCATCCTCTCCATGGCCCTATTAACCTTCCTAAAGCACAGCTCAGGGTCTGTAACTCCCGCAGCTCATAAACCTTCAATGGCTCCCTATTGCTCACTGGATTCAGATCAGTCTCCACTTGACTGATCTGACATTCAAGAGCCTCCACGAACAGACTGCACCTGCCTTGGCAGATTTATCTCCCAGGCTCTGCATCTACTGGTTCCTGCCTACACATGCCCAGCTCTTTCTGACTGTACCTTTGCTTCTGCATTTCCTCCTTGAGTGCCTTTCACCTTCTCAGAAAAGAGAATGCCTGAGACCTTTTAGCTCCCCTGCCATAAAAGCCACCTGCTTCCCCAGCCCTCGCTTGGTTCTCCAGCTACATGGGCTTTTCCCTACACTGGGATTATAGACGGGCAAGTCTGTTTCCTTCCATCAACTGTGAGTCCGAGGGTGGGGTTCATATCTTATTAACCAGCGTGTGACCCCCGCACTCCCTGCCTGGTCCGGAGCCCGGCACACAGGAGGAATGTGTTGCTATCAGACTGATGTAGAATGAGTTAAGCTACAGCCTGAGAAATGGCACTTGGAATATTGAAAAAGGAATGGGAACACAAGTTTAAGAGGATTGAGGAAGGCTGGGAAGTTTGCGGGAAGAAGGAAAATAGCTCACTAAATACAGACTTTCATCCCACCCAACTTGGTGCCCAGAGTTAGAAGGATAGAGTTGACTGCCAGAGCCCATCTGGGCTGATTGCGTTTCAGCCTTAGCAGAGAAGGAGCCAAGTCTGGGGCTGGGGGATGGGGCACTGAGGGTGCTGAGGGAAGCAGCAGTGTCTTAAGCATTTTGCCATCTGTTTCCTGGGGGTAGGGGGATGGAGGGAGGAACCTCTTAGTGCATGCTGCCCTCCCCACCTTCTCTTTGCAGAATTGAAAGTAATACTCTGCAAGCTGGAAACACTTCAGTAAACAGACAAAGACAGGGGATCTCTCTGAGCATACTCTGGCTCGGGAAGTTGCCTGATTAAAAAAAATACATAGTTAAAAGAGAAAAGAAGAAAAAGAAAAGAAAAGAAAAAAACAGACAAGAAGATCTGCCTCCACTTTGAGGCCCAGGACCCGGATCTTAAGAAGCATTCATTCATTTATTCATTAATTTAACAAATATGAGCCACGAAACACACGAAGTAGACAAAACAGACCCAGTTCGAGTCTTCATGTTTTTGTTTTTTTTTGTTTTTTTGAGACAGAATCTTGCTCTGTCACCCAGGCTGGAGTCCAGTGGCGGGATCACGGCTCACTGCAGCCTCAACCTCCCAGGCTCAAGTGATCCTCCCACCTCAGCTTCCGAAGTAGCTGGGACTAGAGGTGAAAGCCACCACGCCCAGCTAATTTTTTTTTTTTTTTTTTTGTAGAGACGGGCTTCACCATTGGTCTCCAACTCCTGGACTCAAACAGTCTCCCTCCTCAGCCTCCCAAAGTGCTGGGATTACAGGCATGAGCCACTGCTCCCATTCCCAGTCTGTGTCTTTATGGAGCTTGTGATGTAGAGGGAGAGACAGATACACACATACACACACACCTCTCTGAAAGACAGTAGGAAGGCCTGATTTAAAAGGAAAGCAAGGCACCCTTCTCTGAAGAAAATGAGAGGTGAAGCCAGCTGGACTTCCTGAGTCGAGTGGGGACTTGGAGAACTTTTCTGTCT
>NW_012122154.1:4439688-4440532 GCF_000951035.1 Colobus angolensis palliatus | reverse complement strand
CGGAGCTTGCAGTGAGCCGAGATCGTGCCACTGCACTCCAGCCTGGGCCACAGAGCGAGACTCCGTCTCAAAAAAAAAAGAAAAGAAAAAAGCACACTCTGATAGGACAGAAACGGAACATGGGCAGGGCCAATAAGGGAATAAACGCTGGCCACCTCCCCGCCAGCGGTGGCAACCAACTAGGGTCTGGTTCCACCCTGTGGAAGCTTTAGTTCTATCGCATTTTTTGGCTCTTCACAGTAAATCTTGCTGCTGCTCAATCTTTGGGTCTGTGCCATCTTTAAGAGCTGTTAACATGCACCGGGAAGGTCCGAGGCTCCATTCTTGAAGTCAGCCAGACCAGGAACCCCACCAGCAGAAACCAACTCTGGACACAAAAAGGTTGTTGGAGCTAAGACAGAATTTTTCTCCAAGATACTGAATGGGAACAGCCCCTTGTCCCTGGACCATGGTGGCCTCGGCTTAGTTCTCTTTAGTGTAGAAAAGTGAAAACCTTAAGCCACACCTAGTACCTGGGCCTCTCCCACATCATCTTATTCTCGGACAGAATCCACTGCAAAAACAGGAGTAGCTAGTCAGGGAAGGAAACGAAGGGTCCCAGGTAGCAGGAGTCCCTAGTCCCTCGGTTCCTGCAGGGTCTCAGCTGACTTCATGGTTGTCGAAATCCTCACATATGGACAACCACTGACTTGCTGATGGTGTAGCCAGCGTTAGTTGAGAGCATCTGATTACCAAGAAACAAGAATCTCACTATCTCCAAGCCAGCTAGAAATGCCCTTCCTGCAAGTTCTGGACAAATGCAATGTTTTTTTTTTTTTTTTTTTTTTTTTTTTTGTAGAGACGG
>NW_012122154.1:4431406-4438372 GCF_000951035.1 Colobus angolensis palliatus | reverse complement strand
TGAGACGGAGTCTCCCTCTGTTACCCAGGCTGGAGTGAAGTGGTGCGACCTCAGCTCACCACAATCTCCGCCTCCTGGGTTCAAGTAATTCTCCTGCCTCAGTCTCCCGAGTAGCTGGGACTACAGGCACCGCCACCACGCCTGGAAAATTTTTGTATTTTAAGTAGAGATGGGGTTTCACTATGTTGGCTAGGCTGGTCTCGAACTCCTGACCTCGTGATCCACCCACCTCAGCCTCCCAAAGTGCTGGGATTACAGGTGTGAGCCACCGTGCCCGGCCTCACCTCCCTTTCTCTTATCAGCTGCCTCCACTTGCTCTCCAAGAGCTCAAGATTCTAACATTTATTTATTTATTTAATTTATTGAGACAGGGTCTTGCTCTATTGCCCAGGCTGGAGTGCAGTAGTGTGATCATAGTTCACTGCAGCCTTGACTTCCTGGGCTCAAGAGATCCTCCCCACCTCAGCTTCCCTATCACAGCCTCCCGAGTAGCTGGGACTACACACTCAGCTAATTTTTTAAATTTTTTGTGAAAATGTGGGTCTCACTATGTTGCATAAACTAGTCTCAGAACTGCTGGACTCAAGCAATCCTGCCACCTTGGCCTCCCAAAGTGCTGGAGTTACAGGCGTGAGCCACCAAACCCGGCCATCTAACTGCTATATGTCTCTGGCCTCTTTGCCTCCCTTCCGGTCCCACTGCTGTGGCCTAAGGCAAACCCTCCTTTCTCACCTGGATTATCACAGCTGTTTCCAAGCTAGGCCTTCCAATCTATGTGCCAAACTGCAAACAAAGCAATCTTGCTAGTTGCTTACAATCCTTCCATTTCTGCGCACAAGCTTCAGGACAAAGCCTAAACTCCTTAACATGACTCAAGGCCCACTGTGACCTGCTCCTGCCAATCCCTCTCTGGCCACCACCTTGAGACCACTTTGCTGGTGAGGTGCCAAGAATATGTCATGCATGTCCCCTACTTTCTCTGCTTTGAACATTTCCCCCATTTGTCTGCCAACCATGTTTCTAGATTCTACTCAAGCCTCACCTCCACCAGGAAGCCTCCTCAGCTGACCTCCCCAGGTTATGGGACTAACCCCTCTTTCAGGTTCCCACAGTACCCAATGCTCCACAGTACCCAGTGCTCTCACAGCAGAGAGTACATTATGCTGTGCTGAAATCATCTATGGCCCCTACATAGACTTGTGCCTGGTACATAGGAGGTGCTCAATAAACATTTGTTCAAGGAAGAAACACAGGAATGAATGATTCTGTAGGAAGGCAGTGGGAAATGCACTATGCTGGGAGGCAGACAGTAGGTTCTCATCAACTTTGCCATTGGCTCCCCAGGGAACTGGGGTCAGCCACTTGACCTCTGGGCCTGCCCAGTTCCTCTTTCCTTTGATCCACTAACTCCTCATCTGTATGGTCTTGGGGGATGTCTTTTGCCCTACACACACGCGTGCACACACACACAGTCACTCATGTTGGGCCTCAGCACTCCGGTAGTGGACTCAGGAATTTTAATCCTCCACGGCCACCTGTGCAAAAACAAGAACCAGGATGGGCGTGGTGGCTCATGCCTGTAATCCCAGCACTTTGGGAGGCTAAGGCAGGTGAATCACCTGAGGTCAGGAGTTCAAGACCAGCCTGGCCAACATGGTGAAACCCTGTCTCCACTAAAAATACAAAAATTTGCTGGGCATGGTGGCACACGCCTGTAATCCCAGCTACTTGGGAGGCTGAGGCAGGAGAATTGCTTGAACCTGGGAGGCGGAGGTTGCAGTGAACTGAGATTACGGCACTGCACTCCAGCCTCAGCGACGAGTGAAACTCCGTCTCAAAAAAATAAAAAGGAAAAAGAACCAGCAGGGAGGGGAAATAGTTTGAGGGTGCTGTGTGAGGCAGGACACAGGTGGTTGCAGTAACTGTCAGAAGTCCACATCCTGCCAGCTAGGGATGGCAGGAATGGGTACACTCATCTGCTGACTTTCAGTCGGGGACTGACAGAATCCCTGATTATCTCTGACCTGCCCCCACAAGTGGTCTGCCTCCCTGCCCCCAAAGCCGGTTAGCAGGAACGAGGGGGGCATTAGTGGAGCCAGAAGCTCAGCCCCTCCCTCTCCTGAGGTGTTGGGACACAGCGAGGCCACAAGAGCAGAAAAACAATCATGTGTATTTAAGACAGTGCACCAACGGGTCTGGATCTCACCCACCAAGCAACACCAGCTTCCCATTGCCTCTGGCTCTACTTGTGGAGAGACAGGTAAGTGAAGGGGCTCAGGGCCAGTGCGGAGCCAGGACTGCCCAAGCAGCTCCTGGCTTGGGCATAATACATCAGAGGGCCAAAATCAAAGGATCATCTTCCCTTTTGAGTCAACAACTCAGGGCACAACTTCTTCCTGCACCCACCCCTTCAATTCCCCCTGCATATCAGCAGCTCCCAGGTGCCTAGGCTGACGACTATGTGGTGAGGACAAAGAAGCAGGCTTGGGAGGCAGCCACAAAGGACAGGACAGTGGTTTTATATATGGCAAAATACTTCTCCTAGGGGAGTACAGACAAATATAGACAGACAGATGGGGGCACAGGACACCAGACAGGGAGGGGGAAAAGGTGGGCAGTGGTGTCTTCTAATCAGTAAGTGGAAGCTGCACCCCACCCCCAGGTGGAGGGTAGGACATTGGCACAGGAGGTGGCGAGACAGGCATGAGGTGCCCATCCCTGAGGCGGGCAGCCGGGCAGGGCCCAGTCCTTGTTGGCACAGTTGGCTCCCTCTGGCCCAGCTGGGATGCTGGGGAGGGGCAGGGCTGCTGGGCTACAGGGATTCCAAGGCAGAGGGATGCCCCAGGGGAGAGGGGGTCTCCTGGGGGAAGTGAACATGGGTAACAAACAGAATCACAAGAGGCAAATACAGAGCAGCAACAGCAGCAGCCAAGCCCCCCAGAGGAGATCCGAGGTCCCAAGGCAACCCCTGGGCACCAACCCATGGGTCCTCTCCCCTGGGGCCTCAGGGTGAGGGTGAAGGAGCAGTTTTTTGGTTTAAAATGAGGCGGACCAGAGTGTTCCATGGGCTCCACACCCAGGTGGCACAGGGATAGGGGACTCAGATGCAGAGGGGCCCCCTCTTCTAATGGCAGCAGGCAAGGGATGTTGGAGGCCAAGCTCATTCCTGGGGTAGACAAAGGCTGAGGTATGGAGGTGGGGGGTGGGGAGCAGCACCTCAGCTGCTCACTCTTCAAGGTTCTGGGCCCTGGACGTTGCCATGGCCACGGAGGGTAGAGGGTTTTGTATGCCTGCCAGCTTCCACCCAGAACCCTCCCCGAGACAAGCTCCCCATGGGGTGTCCATGCTGTAGCTTTCACCGACCAGACGATGCTGCCAGGAAGCTGGGAGGAAGGGGCAGGCAGGGTGAGGGACCCTGGATCTGGGGTCTGGGGAAGAGAGCCCCCATGGGAACGAATCTGTGGCCTCCCTTTCCAGGAAAAGCGCCCAGCCCTTCCCCAGTACTGCAGCTTGGGAGAAGGAGAGCCATCCCACTTAGGACCGTCACTTAGGGCCCCGAGTAGAAAGAGTTAAGGAAGTGCACCTTTTCTCTAGGAGGGCGGGGGAGGAAAGCCCCTTAAGATGGGAGAAAGGGGACACTTCAGAAAAGTGGGTATCCCCCATCCATCCGCAACAGGCAGGTAAAAACCGATAGCTGGGGCTTAAGGGCCTCCCGGGAGCTGGGGTGATAACGCCAAATAAACCCCAAGCTTTGAGCAAAGGCATCTGAAAGGAGGGAGACAGCGCCCCCTGGAGGCAAATACATGTTGGGTGTGAGCCCCTCGCTCCCTTCCCTCCCCTCCCCTGGGCTCAGAGCCCTTCCTCCCGCCGTGTGGCCCCTGCCTCTCAGCGGATGTAGACGCCTCGTCCCCAGCCCTCCAGCTCATTCTTGTTGCGCCCCAAAACTGGACCCCCACCCTCAGCGCAGTAGCGGGCCTTATTCCGGCCCCGGTTCCGGTTGTCGGTGAGCTCTTCCTCATAGTCTTCTTCCTCGTCCTCCCAGGATCCCTGTCGGGCTGGGGGGGTGCCGCCCCCTGCAGGGTCTCCAAGCCCTGGCCCCTCTGAGGGGTCAGTCTCCATGTCCACACATGAGTCTCCCAGCTCTGTGTAGGCAGAGTTTCGGCTGCCAGGGGTGTCGGCATCAAAAGTGTCTTGGCGGGACAGTGCCCGTAGCGTGCCTGCCCGGCCTGGTGGGTGGCTGCTGGGGTAAAGGCCTGGGGGCTGGCCCAGCTCCCCTGGGTACTCGTGCACGCTGGCGTGCTCCCCGGTGGCCCGTTCCAACGGCTGGTCCCCAGAAGCAAGGTAGGGTCCCTGGTTAGCAGACGGACAGCACACACCATGCAGATCAGGCAGGGGTGAGAAAAACACAACAAAGCAAGGCAAGTTAGTGATAGCATTAAGAGGTCCGGCCTGGATGAAGAGGATGCTGGCTCTAGGGGAGGGGCCCCGGGGACAAATGGCTCTGGAGCCCAGCCAGAGGACAGACCTCAGGGCATTTGCTCCTCTCTCCAGACAGGGGGCACCCGACCTTCATGGCCGACAGCCGTGAGCCATGAGTCACCGCTTCCCCGGTGCAGGTCATTAATGCTATCTTGGGGTTAATCATCATTAACGGCTCAGTATTGCCACTCATTAGTGGTTGATTGGGTTAGTCATTGCCTTTGGTTTTCCAAATATATTAACGGGATTTCAGCTAAAACTTGCTGACCCTGGCTTCTTCGACCCACACCAGACCCCAATCTTAGGCTTCCAGAACCCCATGCTTCTCCCACCATTCCCTAGTCAGATGACACTGTCTCCAAGGCTGATGGGATTCCTCCCCTGCCCCCAACAAGGACTCAAAGCAGCAAGCTGGGGAAGGCTGCTGGGTCTCCCCCTCCTAAGAGGTGACCCAGTGTCCTCATCACCAAATGTCACATGGAGGTGGGGCACAAGAGAGGTTCCAGTCCCTCCCCTGCCATGTCAAGCTGTGTGACCCTGAGCAAACAGTTCCCCTCTCTGTGGCTTCATGTCTTGGTTGTAATGTGATGGGGGTTAGACCTGAGCAGCAGTTTCCAAACTGTAACCTAGAGATCTGGGGTGGGGTTGGGTGGGGACGGCACAGAAGTGCTTCAGGGGTCCCCGTGGAGGTGGAGGGGAGGCCATTCCCCTGGCTCCCTCAGGGCAAAGCAAGGATGTATTATCTACATCCTCAGCTTCCACATAAGATTCATTGAACAAATGGGCTCTGTTGCTGAAAACAAATTTGAAAGCTAGTCTAGAATGATTTCATGGGTTTCTTCTGGCTCTTAGAACCTTACACTTAATGGTGTGGAATCAAGAGGTGGGCTGTGGCTCCCATGGGAGGAGGGCAAGGCAGGATGGGTCTCCCATGGGAGGGCCTTTCCTGGACTTTAACTGGGAGAATGGTGGAAAGTTCAGCATCAAGTCATAGAAGATGCCATATTCTGGGTCCTTCTTGAGGGGCCATGTGGAGTCAGGGCTCTAGGCAGGGAGAGTCCAGGTTTGACGTGGGTTTCCCTGGCTCTGAGGGCCTCCGCTCTGTTGGGTCTAAAAAGGGTGTGGAGTCCAGCGAATTAGTTTATCAGTCTTCCTCGCATGTCCTTCCTAGTCCCTTGTCTTCAAAGCGCTCCCATCAGGCCTCATATCCAGCGGGCAGCAGATGCGGTCCTATGGCACCAGGCCCAGGAAGACAGCACCAGAAACCCCAGACCCATCAAAAACCACAGACACCAGAAGCTGCCGCTCATCACGTTTTTTTACAAAATAAAGCTCTTCCCTTCCTCCTCCATGTTCCCTGCACTCCAGTTCCGACCCCAGAGCGGGAGGGAAGACGGACAGGGCGCCCACTACATGGCATGTTCCTGCTCCTGGGGCACCGCGCTGTCCCGCTGCGAGGACTCCAGCCCGCCCCAGAAGCTGAGGTTTCTCCTGAGCGAGGTGAGCACCTGTACCTGGAGGTTGGAGACAGGGGCAGGGCTGGCAGCCAGGGCTGCGGTAGCCATGGTGCGGTTCAGCAGTGGATTGGGTGGTGTGCTGCTGGGCGGATGTGTGGCCTTCCAATAGGCTTCCAAGTACTCCGCCAGGTGCTCGCAGGCATCCTCCAATTGGTTCTCGTCCAGGATGATGTCAAACATTTCCTGTGAAGGTGGGGTTAGGGGGCAGGGCTGGGATGAGTGGGGCGTGGCCAAGGGGGTTGAGGGTGTGGCCTGGGTGCAGTGGATAGAGCCAAGGGATTGAAGGACAAGGTTAAAAAGAGGCCTCTGGATGTGGAAGAAGGGAAGGAGGGCTCTCAGATCTACAGATTGGCAGAACTGCAAGAAGTTTTGGCACTCAGTCCAACTCCCTCATTCTAGAGATAAGGCAACCAAGGCTGGGAGACAGGACTTGACTCTCCACGGAGAAGGGTGCTTCTGGGGCTTGAACCCAGTCTTTGACTGACGGACCTGCGCTCTTCCCGGAAGACCAGTTTGCACCTACAGGCCTGACCCAGGTGTTCCTGGTCACTCTGTCTCTCATGTAGGCCAGAGGAAACCAGGGCAACCCAAATGTCGTCCCTCCATTCCCTTCCCCGGGATCTAGGCACTTACAGGGGGGCACTGTGCCAGCTTTTCCGAGGCCGCTATTTGGACGTTGAGGTGTTTGGACTGAGACTTTCCTCGGGACTTGATGAGCCTCTGAAGTACCTGGTTTGGGGAGGGAGAAAAGGAAGAGGAGCTAGAGGGACTCAGGCAATGCACCCAGTCAGAGAGGCGGGTCCTGGTTGGATCAGCATGGAGAGCCAGTGTCAGGGCCCTTGAATGCTCCATAACTCTCAGCCCTGGGCACCTCTGCAGAACTGACCTCAGCAGCCCTATGTCTAGGGCTCAGGCTCTCTCCTAGCCTCGTACCAGACTTCCTTAGAGGCTATATGAAGGGTAGTGATTC
>NW_012122154.1:4430122-4430546 GCF_000951035.1 Colobus angolensis palliatus | reverse complement strand
TAGGAGATCGAGACCATCCTGGCTAACATGGTGAAACCCCATCTCTACTAAAAATACAAAACATTAGCCGGGCGTGGTGGCGGGCGCCTGTAGTCCCAACTAGTCAAGAGGCTGAGGCAAGAGGATGGCATGAACCTGGGAGGTGGAGCTTGCAGTGAGCCTAGATCACACCATTGTACTCCAGCCTGGGTGATAGAGCGAGACTCTATCTCAAAAAAAGAAAAAGAAAGAAAACGAGGCCGGGCGCTGTGGCTCACACCTGTAATCCCAGCACTTTGGGAGGCTGAGGCAGGTGGATCACCTGAGGCCAGGAGTTCAAGATCAGCCTGGCCTACATGGTGAAACCCTGTCTTTATTAAAAAATAATAATACAAAAATTAGCTTGGCGTGGTGGCATATGCCTGTAGTCCCAGCTACTCTGGAG
>NW_012122154.1:4428170-4430072 GCF_000951035.1 Colobus angolensis palliatus | reverse complement strand
ACCCTATCTCAAAAAAAAAAAAAAAAAAAACTAATACGGGCTGTATTTTAGAAACAATTCTTAAATTTTACAATTGCATCATGGTTGTGTAAGATACTGATGTTGTTCTCCACAAACACAATATAGGCCAGGCATGGTGGCTCATGCCTGTAATCCCAGCACTTTGGGAGGCTGAGGCGGGTGGATCACTTGAGGTCAGGAGTTTGAGACCAGCCTGGCCAACACGGTGAAACTCTGTCTCAACTGAAAATACAAAAATTAGCCAGGCGTGGTGGGTGGGTGCCTGTAATCCCAGCTGCTTGAGAGGCTGAGGCAGGAGAATCACTTGAACCTGGGAGGCAGAGATTGTAGTAAGCCAAGATCACACCACTGCTCTCCAGCCTGGGTGGCAGAGCGAGACTTTGTTCCAAAAAAAAAAAAGAGAGAGAGAAAGATGAAAGTAAATTTTTCAAAATTAGTGAATCTGAAAAAAATTAGACTGTACATTTAGTTTATTTTTTATTTTTTAATAGAGACAGGGTCTTGCCATGTTGCCCAGGCTGGTCTCCAACTCCCGAGCTCAAGTGATCCACCTGCCTCAGCCTCCCAAAGTGCTGGGATTACAGGTATGAGCCACCAAGCCCGGTTTATAGACTTTAAATGGCTGAATTTAATGGTATGGGAATTCTACCTCAATAAAGCTGTTAAAAAATTAGTGAATCTTGGTGAAGAATATTCAAAACATAAGATTTTTTGGATACTATTCTTGCCACACTTCTGTAAATCTGAAATTATTTGAAAATAAAAATCTTTTTACAAAATGGAACAGATATAGTTCTGGGATACCAATTTTATTTATTTACTTATTTATGTATTTATGTATTTATGTATTTATTTATTTATTTAACAGAGTCTTGCTCTGTCACCCAGGCTGGACTGGTGCGATCTCGGCTCACTCCAACCTCTGCCTCCTGGGTTCAAGCAATTCTTGTGCCTCAGCCTCCTGAGTAGCTGGAATTACAGGCGCCCACCACCATGCCCAGCTAATTTTTTGAGTTTTAGTAGAGGCAGGGTTTCACCATGTTGCCCAGGCTGGTCTTGAACTCTTTAGCTCAGGCAATCCACTGGCCTCGGTCTCCAAAGGTGCTGAGATTACAGGCGTGAGCCATCGTGCCTGGCCCAATACCAAGCATTTTTCATGATTAACTCATTTATTTAATCTTCACAAACCCAGTATGCCTATGCTGCAGATGAGGAAACCAAGGCATGGAGATGTTTGGCCACTTGCCAAAGGAACACAGAGCCAGTAAGTGACAGCCCTGGAGTAGAAGTCCAGGCCGCCTGGTTCTAGAGTCCCTCCTCTTAACCTCAATGGGGGAAATGGAAGCATTGGTTACTTTCTAGTTCAGTGTTTTTGCATTCATTATCTCATTTGGTCCTTTCAACTCCCCTCAGGAAGTACTTAAATCCCATCATCCCCTTTATCTCATTAGAAACATAGGACTCAGAAAGGTTAAGTCGGCTGGGTGCAGTGGCTCACACCTGTAATCCCAGCACTTAGGGAGGCTGAGGCAGGAGAATCACTTGAGGTCAGGAGTTTGAGACCAGCCTGGCCAACATGGTGAAAACCTGTCTCTACTAAAAATACAAAAATTACCCAGGTGTGGCTGGGACCAGTGGCTCACACCTGTAATCCTAGCACTTTGGGAGGCCGAGGACAGCAGATCACGAGGTCAGGAGTTCAAGACCAACCTGACCAACATGGTGAAATCCCGTCTCTACTAAAAATACAAAAATTAGCCGGGTGTGGTGGCGTGCACCTGTAGTCCCAGTTACTCAGGAGGCTGAGGCAGGAGAATTACTTGAGGCGGAGGTTGCAGTAAGCAACATTGCACCACTGCACTCCAGCCTGATTCACAGAGC
>NW_012122154.1:4420360-4427405 GCF_000951035.1 Colobus angolensis palliatus | reverse complement strand
TTAGCCGGGTGTGGTGGCGGGCGCCTGTAGTCCCAGCTACTCAGGAGGCTGAGGCAGGAGAATGGCGTGAACCCAGGAGGTGGAGCTTGCAGCGAGCCGAGATCGCGCCAGTGCACTCCAGTCTGGGTGACAAGCGAGACTCCGTCTCAAAAAAAAACAAATAAATAAATCAGAGAGTGTACTGAGCTGCTTACACCATTCCTCTCAACAACAACGTGAGAGGGATTATAACTCCACTTTATAGGTGAAGAAATAGAGAATCAGAGGCTAAATAATTCCCCCAAGTTTCCAAGTTCAGTAAGAAAAACCAACAGTAACAATAAATCAATACATAAATCAATCAGAGCTAGAATTTCAAGCCCATGCTGTCTTCTAACTTCAAATCCTTCACCTCAACTCTTCCTCCATGTTTCTCAGATCCCCACTGGCATCTAGAAGGGAAAGTTAATGGTGCTGCAATACAAGGAAAAAGTAAGGCAGCCTTCCTGCAGATTCCCCCTCTATCAAAGTCCAAATGAGGACACTGCAGCAAAAAGGGTTGATATCGAGAGAGTAAAGCAACTGGGCAACACAGCTAGATCCTGTCTCTAAAAAATACAAATATTAGCTAGGCATGGTAGTGGACACCTACCCACTAGTCCCAGCTACTTGGGAGGCCGAGGTGGGAGGATCGCTTTAGCCCAGGAGGTAGAGGCTGCAGTGAACCATGATCGCACCACTGCATTCCAGCCTGGGTGACAGAGCAAGACCCTGACTTTAAAAAAAAAGAAGAAGAAGAAGAAAAGAAAGACCTCCCAACTGCCAAGTAAATGGTGGCACTGGAACAAAAAGCACAGAATTCTTTCAGTCCAAGGGTGGGAGGTCAATCAGAGTGGAGACAGGGGACTGGTCTGCATGACCCTAATAATAGTAAATAATAGCTAACGTGTTGTATCAGACCATTTGCTAAGTGCTATACATTTATATGAGGTTGAAACACTTGACAATACCATGGAGCTTTACAGAGAAGGAAACTAAGACTTGGGTAGATTAAGTCACACAATTAGTAAGCCATGGAGCTGGGATTTAAACCCAAGCAGCCCGACTCCAGAGCACTCCTTTTAAACCATGCTGTCCCGGCCAGGGTCAGGCTCCTGCACCCACCTTGGGAGAGGTGATCTTGATGTAAACAATGATGGGGGCCAGCGAGGTCTTGGACAGCTGGGCTGGGTGATTGATGGTGTCAGCATCCAGAGCAACCAACTGAAGGGTCCGGGCCAGCTCGAAGATTCGCTCGATTTCACTCTGCACCTCAGCTGGGGGCACGGAGTCATGTGGATGGGGGAATGTCAGGTGGCCTCCCAGGAGGTAGTAGGTGGAGGGAACGCTTCTGGAGATGGCCCTGCCCACTAACTCCCACCCCTCCCACGTCCAGCCCAGAAAGGGTGAGTGAAGACAGCAGGGGTGGGCTCACCCAAGCTGGAGCGTGTGTTGGAGCGCTCAATGATGATGTGTTTGCTGGGGTTGTTGAGAACTGAGCGCTTAGCCAGAGAAATGTCTGCCGTCACACGAGTGATGGAGATCCTGGGGAATGGGGCAAGAGGGGAGTCAGGGATCAGGGTGGGCTGGAATGCCCTGCCCACTCCCCAGTTCCAGGCCCGCCTTCTGTTCCTCAGTCCCAGGATTGTGATTTGAGGCATCCTGCCCATCCCCAGCAGCAGAGAGCAATGGCAGGTGCGAGGAGCAGCTCCCAGGGTCTTACCTGCCATCAAACCGATGCTTCAAGAAGTCAAATAAAGCTTTCTGCATCATGTCTGTAACCTGGGGGTGGGGGTTTGTGGGGAGGGAGGGAGGAGAAGGCAGGCATTTAAAGCCACTCAGACTCTGAGCAGCTGGGTATTTGTACCCTCATGTTCCACTTTCTTCTGAACAGGACTTTATGGCGGGCGGGGGTCTGGGTCTGAGGGGTCTCCACTGGGGTCTCTGGTTCCAAGTAAGTGGCATCTCTGGGAGGACTCTTCTGGGGGTTTCTTTGGGTGACGGGGCTCCTCTGTGTGGGTCTTCCTGTGGGTTAGGCCCCCTGGGGGTTCTCTCTGAAGGTCTGTAGCCCTCCGGGGAAGATGCCTTGGGATCTGGGCCCTTCTAGGGGATCTCTCTGGGGTCTGAAAATCTTTCTAAGGCCCCTCTGCGTCCACTCCCCTCTAGGGAGTCCTACCTCGTAGCCCTTGAGCGACGGTCCCACCAGGATGATGGGCCTCATGGAAGGCACCACGTCATAGGGGGGCACATGCTCTGTCTGGGGGGCAAGCAGGGAGGGGAAACCCCAAAGTGGAGATGATATTAGATCCTCTCCCCCAGATGCCAGGCTCCCCCATGCAGCCTTCCCCCACCCTGTCCCAGAGCCCAGATGTGGGGATCAGGGTGGGGATGGGGAGGGATGGCCAGGGAGAACCAGGAAAGGTGGGGAAAATGGGGGGCAGATGTGGGAATGGGTGTTAGAAGGTCCCCCTAGCTCATCCCAGGGAGTGGGGAGGAGGACACAGAAAGCTGTGATACTCACCGACTTCTGCTTCTGTTTGGCTGGGTCCAGAGATTGCCAAGAGAGGGAAGGGGGAGGAGAGAGGGAAGGGGACCCAGGCAGGGGCAGAGGGCAAGGCAAGAGCCAGGACAAGAGAGGGAGGGAGAGCCGGGCAGACGAGGAGAGATAACAGGGCATGCGTGTTAGTGACAGACAGAGCCAGAGATGGGGAATGGGACCCCACGCCAAGGGGGAGCCAGAGGTGGCCCTGGATCAGGGTTGGGAGCAGGACTGACAGTCCAGTGGATGTGGGAATATTCAGACATATCCTACCCTCTTCTGGGTCTTGGAAAAGAGCTGGTGAGGTTGACAGCCCCTACCTTGGTGCCCACCTCCTGCCCCCAGTGCATGCCAACCTGCCCATTTTAAGGGTTCCCTTAACTGTCTTGCTTTGCAGTCAGCAGTCCCCCCATCCACTATGTGCCCACCCAGTCAAAAAAGGGCAAAGAAGGAATGCCATCCCATGCCCTGCTTCACATGCCAGGATAGATGCCAACACCGGAGCAGGCCCCTAGGAGTGAGGGGAGAGGTCACGGTTCATGACCACCAAACCCTGCTGCCCCAGGTGTGGGGGCAACCTTCCAGGGGCAAGATCTCCTTCCTGGAGATCGGGCCAGGGCGGAGTTGTGTGCGGAGGGGGATGTACCCATGCTACCCTTCCCTCCACCCACAGAACAGACCACATCTGAATCCATTCCAGCCCCCTTTCCTCCACCAAAGTGCTGGCCCTGACTCCCCCACCTTTTGCAAGAACACAGTGAGAATTACCTTCTTAAAGAAGGGGATGCGTTTGCCATGGGGTGGCGGGGTGGTGACACTGCTAACACTAGTCTTGGCAGAGCCACTCTGCTCACCAAGCTCGGCCTCTTCCTCCTCTAACTCTAGGGGGTCTAGTTCAAAGGCTAAGTTAGTCATTTCATTACCTGGACCGGAGAGTCAGGAGAGAGGGAGGAGGGAGGCGAGGTGGGGAGAAGGAGTGAGATGACCGTGGAGACACAAGTACAGAACGCAGGGATGGGGATGGGGAAAAAAGAAAGAAGAAGAGGTGAATGGAACAGGGCTGGGAGAAATGAATGGGGACGGGGCAGGGGAATCAGGCAGAGAGATGGAGCTACCAAAGAAAGGGGAGAGGAGAGACATGACAGGCCCAGCTTGAGGGGTATCCTACTCTTCATGGAGGGGGAACCATTGCATGTGCTTGGGGGACTCAGGATTGGGGTGTTTCCTACTGCAGGGAAAGGAGGAGTCAGGGAGTTGGGAGACCACCCCACCCAGGAGCTCCTCCCCAACCCTCTGCATGGCGATGGTTCTTACCACTGGCAGGGGGTGTGGGGCGGCGGGTGCCAGTCACCACATCTCCCAGACTGGAACTGGAGTTATCGCCTGATTTGCTGTGTGGGCAAAGGCAAACCGAGCTTGTGAGCAAAGAGGTGGGCGTGGGGGGATCTCATCCTCTCACATGGGGCACCCCTGGAGGTGCTCCAGCCCCACTGGTGATGCTACAGGCAGCTCTGTGCCCTCAGGGCCAGGGGCAACCACTGAGGCCTAGTCCAGGCTGTATGGCCTCTCCTGGGGTTGGCAGCACCCCCTTCCCCTGCCCCACCCAGACACCTGGAGCTGAGGCGGTTCTGGCGCAGCTTCTGTTCCTGCAGCAGGCGAAGGCTGTCCAGTTTGACGGGGCTGGGAATGAAGCCAACCTCACAGCCCTCCTTCACCAGCCGCCCGATCCACCAGTCATTATTGTATTTCTGCAAAGAACATGGCAGGTAGATGGAAAGAGCAAGAGGGAAACTGCAGGGGCAAGCTAGCAGTCACTCTCCAGGGGAAACGCCCAGACTCGCCTCCCTGCCCAGGGGTGGCACCCTCAAAGATCCCCAGCCCCGGCTCTAGCCTCTGAATGGAGCTGCCAATTCTCAGGACAACTCCAGGACCAGCATGCTTTCTGGCCATGGACCACCCTGCCACCAGCCCCGTGCAATTCTGAGAGTCCTTCTTCTCCCCATGTGTCCACCCTACTCTAGAAAGGCCACTTGAGTAAATGCAGACACCTGCATGTCCCTGGCACACCGCCACACCAGTTCGGGCCCCCTGACAAACCCGACAACCTTCTGACCTAAGCATTACCACCCCATTTTTCCAGTAGAAAATTAAGAGGCTCAGAGAGGTGGAGAGATTTGTCTAAGGTCACACAGCAGATTCAGCCTGGCTCTGCTTGGCTCAGAAGTCTTTTGTCCACTAGCACTCTGGCTGCCTGTCCCCTGGCACCCACTCCCTTGCTCTCCCTCCAGATACTCACCTCCTTGATGTGCAGGAAGTCTTTGGGCTCAAAGGTAATGGCCACTCCCTGCACAGGCACCTCATCCCCTGGAGACGGATTGTAGCCCACATTTGTCCGCACGGCAAACGCCACTGGCTTGGTCTAGAGGAGGCACACAGGGGAAAATGGCAACTAGAGGGTAAACCACAATGTAATGTACAACTTCCTGACAGGGGTGGTGGTTACCTGGATGTTTGCATTATAACTGTTCATTGAAATGTATATGGACACCAGCAGGGTGTGGTGGCTCACACCCGTATTCCCAGCATACAGTAGGTGGATCATCTGACATCAGGAGTCCGAGACCAGCCTGAACAACATGGTGAAACCCCATCTCTACTAAAAATACAAAATTAGCCAGGCGTGGTGGTGGGTGCCTATAATCCCAGCTACTCAGGAGGCTGAGGCAGGAGAATTGTTTGAACCTGGAAGGCAGAGGTTGCAGTGAGCCAAGGTCGTGTCACTGCACTCCAGCCTGGATGACAGGGCAAGACTCCATTTCAAAACAACAACAAAATGTATACTGACACTTTGGGAGGCCTAAGCAGGTGGATCACTTGAGACCAGGAGTTAGAGACCAGCCTGGTCACATGGTGAAACTCTGCCTCTACTAAAAATACAAAAAAATTAGCTGGGCGTGGTGGCATACGCCTGTAATCCCAGTTACTCAGGAGGCTGAGGCATAAGAATCATTTGAACTCAGGAGACAGAAGTTGCAGTGAACGAGATGGCACCACTGCACTCTAGCCTGGGCGACAGAGCAAGGCTCTGTCTCAAAAAAAAAAAAAAAAGGCTGGGCACAGTGGCTCACGCCTGTAATCCTAGCATTCTGAGAGGCAGAGGCAGGTGGATCATGAGGTCAGGAGTTCAAGAGCAGCCTGGCCAACATGGTGAAACCCCGTTGCTACTAAAAATACAAAAATTAGCTGGGTGCAGTGGCAGATGCCTGTAATCCCAGCTACTTGGGAGGTTGAGGCAGGAGAATTACTTGAACTCGGGCAGCAGAGGTTGCAGTGAGCCAAGATCATGCCACTACACTTCAGACTGGATGACAGAGTGAGACTCCGTCAAAAAAAAAAAAAAGTATACTGAATTGGCTTGTGTGGTTTTCTCCATGGATATTAACTTTTACAATAAAAAACAAGAAAGCAAAATGTGGAATTCAGCCCTCTCAGGGTAGAGGCGGGGCACTGAGGAATGAAAAGGGTTGGGGGTGGGAAGGCCCACAGCGATACCCAGTAAAAATAATAATAGCAGCAGGCCGGGCACAGTGGCTCACTCTTGTAATCCCAGCACTTTGGGAGGGCAAGGCAGGTGGATCACTTGAGGTCAAAAGTTCGAGACCAGCCATGACTAACATGGTGAAACTCTGTCTCTACTAAAAATACAAAATTAGCATGGCGTGGTGGCACATGCATGTAATATTGGCTATTTGGAAGGCTGAAGTGGCAGAAATGCCTGAACCTGGGGGGTGGAGGTTGCAGTGAGCTGAAATGGTGCTATTGCACTCCAGCCCCGGCAACAAGAGCAAAACTCCATCTCAAAAACAAAACAAAATAAATAAATAAACTAATAGTAACGGGCCGGGCACAGTGGCTCACACCTGTAATCCCAACACTGAAAGGCTGAGGCAGGTGGATCATGAAGTCAGGAGTTCAAGATCAGCCTGACCAACATGGTGAAACCCCGTCTCTCCTAAAAATACAAAACTTAGCCGGGCGTGGTGGCACACACCTGTAATCCCAGCTACTCAGGAGGCTGAGGCAGGAGAATCACTTGAATCTGGGGGGGTGAAGGTTGCAGTGAGCAGAGATCACGCCATTGCACTCCAGCCTGGGCAATGGAGCAAAACTCTATCTCAAATAAAATAAAATAAAATAAAAAATTAATAATAATAATAATAGCAGCCAGGCACAGTGGCTCACACCTGTAATCCCAATACTGGCTTGAGGCCAGGAGTCTGAGACCAGCCTGAGCCATATAGTGACATCCTGTCTGTTTTTTGTTTGTTTGTTTTGAAACGGAGTTTTGCTCTTGTTGCCCAGGGTGGAGTTCAGTGGCGCAATCTTGGCTCACCACAACCTCTGCCTCCTTGGTTCAAGCGATTCTCCTGCCTCAGCCTCCCAAGTAGCTGGGATTACAGGCATGTACCACCATGCCCGGCTAATTTT
>NW_012122154.1:4414716-4415325 GCF_000951035.1 Colobus angolensis palliatus | reverse complement strand
GTCTCTACTAAAAATAGAAAAAAAATTAGCCGGGCATGTTGGCGGGCACCTATAATCCCAGCTATTTGGGAGGCTGAGGCAAGGAGAATCAATTGAACCTGGGAGACGGAGGCTGCAGTGAGCTGAGATCACACCGCTGCACCCCAGCCTGGGCAGCAGTGAGAGACTCTATCTCAAAAATAAATAAATAAATAAAAGGGACTAGGCACAGTGGCTCATGCCTGTAATCCTAGCACTTTGGGAGGCCGAGGCAGGAGGATCACTTGCACCCAGGAGTTCAAGACTAGCCTGGGCAACATAGCAAGATCCCATCTCTACAAAAAATAAAAAATCAGCCAGGTGTGGTGGTACGCCTCTATAGTTCCAGCTACTCGGGAGGCTGAGATGGGAGGATCACTTGAGCCTGGGAGGTCAAGCCTCCAGTGATCCATGATCATGCCACTACACTCAGCCTGAGCGACAGAGCAAGACCCGGTCTCATAAAAAATAATAAATATTTAAATTTATTTATTATTATGTTTTTTGAGACAGAGTCTCGCTCTGTTGCCCAGGCTGGAGTGCAGTGGCGCAATCTCGGCTCACTCCAGTCTCCGCCTCCTGAGTTCAAGC
>NW_012122154.1:4405305-4413401 GCF_000951035.1 Colobus angolensis palliatus | reverse complement strand
ACAAAAGTGAAACTCCATCTCACAAAAAGGAAAAAAAAAAAAAAAAAAGAGTCAGGACCCGGATTCCAGCCCAGAGGAAGTTTGATTCCAGGAAGACATGGAGATTTTAGCACTGTCCCGGCGCAGTAGCTCATGCCTGTAATCCCAGCACTTTGGGAGGCTGAGGCAGGCAGATCACTTGAGGTCAGGAGTTTGAGACTAGCCTGGCCAACATGATAAAACCGCGTTTCTACTAAAAATACAAAAATTAGCCGGGCATGGTGGTGCACGCTGTAATCCCAGCTATTCGGGAGGCTGAGACAGGAGAATCACTTGAACTCGGGAGGCGGAGGTTACAGTGAGCTGAAATCACGCCACTGCATTCCAGCCTGGGTGACAGAGCAAGACTGCATCTCAAAAAAAAAAAAGAAATTTTTAGCACTTCTCAAGCCCTTATTGTGTGTGGAAACAGTATAATAACAGGCACTTATTATACTTATTATACTGTATAAGCAGGCAGGTATTATAGCCCACATTGTGCAGGTGAAGGACAGAAGCGCAAGGTTCAGGGGTACTAGGAAGTGGCTGGGTCAAGACTTGGCCCTGGGTCTGCCCGGGCTCTCTCTACGGCCCAGGGAAATCATGCCAGCACAGCCCCTTCCCACATCTTTCTCACCTTGGCCTTCTCGAGCTGCGCTAATGCCTGGCGCTCTGCTTCCTTCCTTAAGGCTTCCCGGTCCTCCTCCAGAGATACATCAGAGTCCGATGGACGGCTGGTGTAGGACTCCGCTGAGCCCTGAAAATACAGAGAGCCAGATCAGGGCCATTGCTCCCTCGCCCAGCTCCTGGGCCTGGGAAGGCATGGAGGTGCCACCCATCATGGATGCTTCAAACCCCAGCCAGCCCAGCATGATGCCACAAGGGCTAAGAGAAGGTGGTATTAGGTGGAAGGGACGAGGAGCTGAGATTTCTCAGGCCCCTGGGGAAAGTGTGGCCCTAGTGAGGGTGACAGCAGCAAGCAGGAGATGAAGGCAGGCCCAAGGACAGCTGCTTGGGGCCCAGGGAGGGGTGGGAACCTGATAGGGGCACAAGGCAAGGGAGGAATGCCAGGGACGAGTCTCTACTCCCACTGCTCCTTCCCTCCCCTGCCCCCAGCACCCGCTGAGATAGACTCAGCCGAGGTCCAGTGGCATCCATTCCAGGGACTGCAGCCACCAGCTTCGGCCTGAGCTCTCTGCACTATCAGCTGCGGATGGCCTGCTCCACAGGATGGGGCCACCACAGATTTTGCCAGCTTCTGTTCAAGAGTAGAGGGAGATAGACTCCTACCTCCCCTGCTCCTTTAGCTGGTACTGCCAGAATCAAACTTCACTACTTAGAGCCCCAATCCTCAGGCTCTCCTCGGACACAAGAGAACCCAAGATTTCCAGGCTGGTGCAGACCGAAGAGACAAGTTAAGAGCAGGATATGGGACAGGGCTTTCCCTGAGATGAGGGCTGCTGGGTGCCAGGCAGCTGGATTTGACCACGGTGACCGACCCAGAGTACAAGGGACTCCTTTAGGGATGCACACGTATGTGTAAGACACATGTCACCCATACAGACCTGGTAGTGGGAATGCATGTGCTTATTCACATGTGTGCGTGGATGTGCAAGTACAAGTGTGTGGAGGAGGGTGTGCTCTATAGTTGGCTACACATGACCGCATGCGTAGAGCCACATGCGAGTGTATTGGCGGGGGGCTCCCAGACATCTATGCCCCTGAGGGTGGGGGACCTGTGAGGCAGGAGTAAGGAAGTGTGGGTTCGTGCGACTATGCGGGGGTGGTGTTGGACAAGGCATCGGAGGTTATGTGGCAAAAGAAGAGGACTGCAGAGATAGAGGGGTTCTTTCCTGAGGGTATAAAAGGGTCACTTTGCCAGGAATGTCCATGAGTTTGGCATGGAGGGGACCTGGGAAAGACAGAAGACAAAGTCCCACCTCTCCCCAGGGGCCCCAGGTCATTAGCTGGTGCAGCTGCCCATCTCTTTCCCAGACAAATCATGAAAATGGGAGACCCACAGGGGAAGGGTTGGGGTGGGGTGAGAGGCATGAAGGAGGGAGAGAAAACCAGCGTAGCTCCCACTCTCCACCCTGATGGGAGCACACAGAGTCAAAGAGCCAGGGAAACAGGGAGACAGACTAGCAGAGAGGCACTCATCGACCCCAACACACACGCGGGCACGCGCATGCACACACACACTCACCAACTCCAACACACACGCAGGCACATGCGTGCGCACACTCACCAACCCCAACACACACACGGTTACATGCACACACACAGACACACACATATGCAGACACACATGTGCGGGCAGACACACACACACATATGCAGACACACAGGTGCACGCGGACGCACACGTAGGCACATGCACACATACACATCTACAGACACACGCATGCGCATACACACGCACACATCAGAAATGGCAGAAGACAGGAAACAGTGAGGAGGCATGGAGACAGGCTGGAGGAAAGGCTGCCCTCCGCCAGCTTTCCTGAGAGGCTGTTCTACCCACCGCCACCCCACTCCATCCCCAGCTCACCACCATCAGGGTCCGGCTGGGCGCCTCCATCCCTGCGCCCTCAGTGCCTGGCCCTGCTGGCCTAGGGGGTGGCCCAAACTGCCCGTTCCCTCGGGGGCTCAGGTTACAAGCAGAGTTGCTACATGTGCAAACTGCTAGGGTATATTTAGCTCAGAGATGTGGCAAGGACTGCTCCCCCACCACTCCCCACCACCTACCGGGGATCAGAGCTGGGGAGCTAAAAGGAGGAAGAATTGGAGGCTGGGGTCTGACTCCCTGGGTTGGCAAACACTGAAGGAGCCAAGGTCCTTTTCTGCCAAGAGGGGCAATAAAAGCACAGCGTCATTCTTCCTAGCCCTGGCCAAGTCCTGCAACAGGAGGGATGAGGGAGTGATTGAAGAAAGGACTTCCTGTCTGTTCCTATACTTAGAAAAGACTAGAATGAAGCCTCCCCTTCCCGAAGCTCCCAAGTCAGACTGAGGCTCACATGTGCCAAGTGCTGTAGAGACAGAAGAATCAGAAAGAAGGGCCTCACTCTAATTAGTGGTGGATCTGCCTGGCATCACTCTCGCTCCCGGCCCAAGGTGGAAGGGAGGGGCTCATCTCCAGAGGACCCCTCCTCTGTGCTGTCTTCTGCCCTCGAATGCCCTGCGCATTTCCTCTTCAATGCACGCCTTTTCCTTGTCTAATTCCAAGCCCCTCTCGCCTTTTTTGGGTACCAGGCTTTGGTGAGATGCTAAGTAGTCATAGCAACCACATGCCTCTCTCAGTGCCTCACCCTGAGCCTAAGACGGCCCAGGATTGACACAGAGATGAGAGCAGCCGCTTACTGACCGAGCACAGGAGACCCCAGAAAGCTATTCTCAGTTACACCCTTTCAGGCAGTGGTGCTGGGCTACCGTCTTCTCTATTATAAAATCAACAGCCTCAGGCCTCAACCACCCCCATCCCTGTCACCATCACCCTTTCTCTGTGCTTCTTAGATAGTCATGTCTTGAGGTGAGGAGCGTGTTTCCCTGACCAGGACCTCACCAGGACTACAGGGACCCAAATATCCTCGCTCTGCTTTTCCTAGGACCTGCCTCCACCCCACCCTGTCACAGATTCTGGGGGAGGACATGGAAGCAGACAGCCGGCAGGGGGAGTGGGTGACAGCCCGAAGCAAGCTAGAGGGAGGCAGGCCAGGCTGTCCCTGAATGAGATGACGCAGGCCAGCAGGCAGCAGGGGAGGGTGCCTGGTGCTGGGGGAGGGGCCGGGCAGGGGCGGGGGCTGAGTGAGTGGGTGCAGCTGACAGCACATCCAGGAGAGGTCATGGGGTGTCAGGGTGATGGGGTGGCTCCAGGAAGGTGACAAATGGCACAGGGAAGGGTGCCTGGAGAATACCGCAGACCTGGCTCACCAATGCTGGTCTCTACCAACCGGCCACCTCCCTCCTCTCTGCCCAGCCTCCCCATTACCTGGCGGACAAAGCTGTTGGATGTGGTATCTGAGGACGTGCTCCCATCCGACCGTTTGAATCGCCCTTTCCTCTTGCTGTATTTGCCCTGGAGAGGCCAGGAAAGGAACAAGAGTAGAATCAGAAGGGCCCTTTCCCAACCCTCCTCTTGCCAGCCCCAGAGCTACAGCCAAGCTTGGGAACAGCATTCCCAGATCCGAAGAGCCCTACCCCCAACCCCCTGCACCTTCCTCCTGAGGTGGTACGGCCCAAGGGGAGGGAGGGTCTCCTATCCTCATAGAGAGGACCCAGAGCACAGCCAGGAGTGGGGACCAATGCAAGAGAGCCCTAGAGGCCCACATGGAAACCCCCAAACCAAGCTAGAGAGGCTGGGAATGGGGGAGGCACGGAGAAGCTGGAGGCTCATTAGGCAGCAGAGCTAATTAAGATGCTGGGCAGGCTGCAGAGGCCTCCGAGGAAGGGAGAGGCAGCCGGCAGTGCTGGGTGTGTGGGGGGAGAGAGCAGGAAAGTCCCCCCCACTCCCCCTCCGCAGGAGCAGAGCAGGGCTGTTTGTGTTGGTGGCCCCCAGAGAGGAGGAACTGCCAACCCAGGGCCCAGCCTGGCTTCTCCCCTGTGCCCAACTCTTCCTTTGCTATTCACAGAGTAGGAAGGGGATGACAGCTCTCTTGGAGACTCAGAGCCAGATTTCTGGGGAGGGAGTAGGGGCATGGAACTGTATTTGGAGAGTAAACATCCAGCTCAATCCCTGGCACCATAGGGGCAGATTTTGCTCCCCACTCTCATCCCTTGCCCAGACAGGACTTTTCCTCAGCTCCCTCTCTCACAATCACAGTAGCTACAACCCTCCCCAAGGAGGCAAGAGGAATGAAGCTTCTGCCCTGTGGCCCCCAGCTGCCACTGCCAACGCCCCATGTGCATAGTACCCATCAGGCTACATCAATCTAAATGTCCCTTGGCCCCGCCCCACATGAGCCTAGGACACAGCCCCACAGATCCCTAGCGGGTAGACTGGCTCAGTCTCACAGACCCAGCTCCTGGCTCAGCCTGACCATTCAGGAAGCAACACGTTCAGGTTAAGGGCGTCAGGTATTTCCAGGCCTCCTGTAAGAAGAGCTCCTTCTGGCCCTCCCCATCTCGTAGGCGCACACACACTTGGCCTCAGCCCAGTCCAGAATGGGGAGAGTGAGTGAGGGCTCAGACTTCCAAGTCCCTGCTCTCGGTCTCCATCCTAGACCTTCTCTGGCCAAAGAACCTGGAGGGGCCATGACCAGACTGGGGGCTTTGGCTGCTGGGATCAGGGTACAAGAAAAACGATGGAAAATGGGAAAGGAGGGCACCTAGGAACCTTTCCAAGATCCTCCTCTCCCCACCCTTCTCTGAAACCAGACATATACCCCAACTCTAGTTCTGATGCTCCCTACAAACCTAAAAGGATTCCCCAGTGAATCCCAGACACCACCCTCCCCCCGCACTGCCAGGCTGGGCAAAGGGAGTGGCACTCAGAGGGACAGGGGACAGCTGAAAGGAAGGCCCCAGTCAGCTGCCTCCCAGGCTCAAAGGGGCCTGGGGTGGAGAAAGGTATTTTTAGGTCTGACTTGACCCCTCTACATACCCATCAGTCACATTATCATGGTGGTTACAGCTGGTGGCCACAGTAACAGAAGAGTTAATGCTATCCTTGGAGAAGGACAGTCCCAAAGAAATCCCCTGGCGCGACCATCCCAGAGCCTGCTGGTCACCCCATGGGAACCCACCGCGCCCAAGACTGCCACTTCCTAGGGGTTACCAGGGGCGTAAGAAAAGTGTGCCGGTGGGGATGGAGAAGTAGACCCCTCCCCCAGGTAAAACAGCTCTTCCCCTTCCCGGGCAGTGAGTTGGCATCCATCCAACTTTCCAAACTTTGGAGGCGTTTACGGGGCGGGGGTGGCGGTGGGGTAAGTCAACGTGGGTGTGGGGGGAGAGGAGCAGGTCCAACACGGAGATGGAGCCCAGGTGGCTGGGAGGGGACCTCGCCCGGAGTTGCCCCTTTCTCCACCCTCAAGAACCAGTGTCTGCGGCTTTGAAGGCCTGTTTGCATTTGGCACCACCCTCTGACCATCGCCTCGGCCACCTCCTCGTGCCACCCCCGCCCCACCCACACCCGCCTGGCGCCCCCGAGCGTGCTCTGCGTCGCCCCCCTTGCCTGGCTCGCTTTCTAGCCTCCTTCAACCTCCCCTTCTCAAGGCCCAGATCCCACCACCACCAGCACCCCTACCCTCAGCCCACTGAAGCTGCTGCCCAAGCGGCAGGAACCTTGACGCGGGGGAGACAAGGAGGCGAGGGTGACAGGCAGCCCACCCGCCCCCTCCCCGCTCCGCAGCATCGCCACCCAGCCCCAGGCCCAGAGCCCATCAATCACAACCTGCAAGGATCGGGGACGCGCAGGCATCCCTCTCCCCTTCGCGCCCGGCATATAACCCCTTCCTCTCCCGCGCCTCTCGAGCCGACTTCAACACTGTCCGTGGAAGCGGCCCCCTCCTCTCGGGCCGGGCCACCACGCCTCACCTGCGGGCTGGGGTCGAAGACCTCCATGGGGATCTCCTGGGAGGGTGGGTAAGGACCCCGGGACATGCCGGTCTTCTGGACCATGGAGAGGAGCCTCCCCTCCCGCCGCCGGCCCGGCCCAGCCGGGCGCCCTCAGCGCATGGGAGAGGCCGTGGGAGCCGAGAGCAGCGCGGCGCAGCCAGCACCCGGTCCAGCCACCCAGCTCGGCCTTAGGCTGCCTCCTTCCTGCCTTCCCTCGCTCCTCCCGCTCTCTCCACTGCCGCCGCCGCCTCCCCAGCAGGCTCAGCATCTCCCCGCGCCCCTCCCTCGCTCCCTCCCTCCGCCCGCCCCGGCCCCGCCCCTCCCAGCCCCTCCTCCGGCTCCGCGCACACAATAGGCGTGCGGCAAGCTGGGAGGCAAGCGCCTCTCGGCTCTAGAGGGCCGCAGGTGGGCCTCTGACTGGCCGTGGGGTGCAGGCGGCCCGCTGGGGCGGGAAGGGAGAAACTAGGCGTGGATACTTGGGGGAGGGGTGGGGGGGCGGTCTACCAGTGGATGCCCTAGCACCGCCCCCGTTTTGTCTCAAACCTATCTTCCTGCGGGTCCCCCCAAACCACTCCTGTTTGGGCCACCGGAACTTCCCGGTCCCGGTGATCCTGGGACCTGGCTTTAACTCCTTTCTACCCAGTGCGGGGCCCAGGCTGCCTCAAACCAAACAGAAAAGCCTCTTCCCCTCCAACATGGCTCTGGGGCTGCCGGTGGGAGGCTGAGGCTGAGATGGGGAGGGTCTCCAACAGCGACAGCAAAAGAAATCCCAGGGGTCCAGGAGTTCTGCCCTAATCGGTCACTAGGATACACCCCCCACCCCTGACCCGCTCTTCCAAAAGGCCATGAATGGGGCTAGGCGAAGTTCCTGCTGTTGGATGAGAAAAGAGGAAGCAATATGGAACCGAGAAAGAAGAGGCTGGTAAAATCAGATCTCATGACCTTTGACCTAGAATTGTTCCACCTTTACCCCTGATTTAGGGACAAACATCCAAGGTCTGGACTCCACCCATCATGACAGGTGGAGAGAGGAGGAATAGGAGATTCTGGGCAATAGACCTTGGTGCCAATTTGGCTCAGGCTGTTTCTGGTTGTATAGCCCTGGACAAATCACCTCTCTAAGCACCAGTTTTCTCCTCTCCTATAAAATGTGGTTGCTGTACTGTGGAGTCTGTGTCACCTGGGATTATTGGGAGGATGAGGGAATTAAATGAATTGCTAGGGTGTTTGGAGAAGCTGTAAGTTTCAATGAAGGGGTCAGCCATGACAGGAGGACCCATTCCCTCCCTACTCCACCCCTGCTCCTGCTCCACAGAAAGGAGAGGTGGAGAAGACCCTCTCCAGGTCAAGTGACCTTAAAATAAGGCCACCAGCTTGCTGTGTTCTGTAGGAGAGGAGACTATGGGACTCCTCCTCCTCACCCCTGATAACAAGTGAATGGCCAGTCTGTCATTCCTCTGATCACAACACCTTGGGGAAGGAGGAGCAGTGAGTGAAGATAAAGCCCATTAGAAACGTTCCAGGAG
>NW_012122154.1:4400813-4404435 GCF_000951035.1 Colobus angolensis palliatus | reverse complement strand
CCCGAGTAGCTGGGACTACAGGCGCCCGCCACCTCGCCCGGCTAGTTTTTTGTATTTTTTAGTGGAGACGGGGTTTCACCGTGTTAGCCGGGATGGTCTCGGCCTCCCAAAGTGCTGGGATTACATGCTTGAGCCACCGCGCCCGGCCGAGCTTGCTGTCTTAATGCCTTCCTTTGCTAATTGCAAACGTTATCTCACGTAATTTCCACAACTGATGATAGAAACATTGGGATTAGGTCCACTTTACAGAGAAGGAAATTGAGGCACCAAGAAATTAAAGACCCGCAGCGGCGTAAAAACACTAACATCTTTTAGTGATCTATTCTGCACTCTAGGGGTTTTCAATCTACTAAGAGAGTGAATAAGAGGTCGCCTTTGTCTGATACCTGTTGTCATTCTCTCTCGCTTCTTCAACTGACTTTTTTTCTCAGCTAATGAAACATCCACCTACAACCGCCCGAACGCCCGCAAACACCAAGCCACTCTAGCAAAACCTCTCTCACTCCGCCTGCGCAATCCAGCTGATTTCCGGTTAAAATAACCACGTGATCGCGTACCCTTGCTGCGCATGTCTAGTAGGAAGTGGGCCTATACCACTTTCTCTACGGAAGGGGTACATTTTCTATGTTTTTAAGTTTAAAACCGATTTCCGATATTAGGCTTTTATCATTTCAGGCCTATACGGAGGCTATGAGTGAGTTTGGTGTGGCGGAAGATGAAAGAACCGGACGGGAATACGGACGAAATTGGAGAGGGGTTTGGCTCTCCCCTTCTCAGATAATGGGAGGAGCCGGTCCCGAACGAACCCTTTCCTTTCGCTGCTGCGGCCGCAGCCATGAGGTGAGGGCGCGCTGGTCTCCCGCAGGCGCTGACGATTTTCGGCGGGGGACTGTTGGGCTTGGGACCGCAGCCGGGGTTGGGGGAGATGAAATAGAAGCCGCCGTAAAGCGGCCGGTCCCGGGGTTTGGGGTAGGCCGGAGCACTCTCTTCCCGGGCCTCCGGGGTGGGGGGGGCGGGGAGCGTCGCAGCAGCTGAGACCCGGAAAAGGCTGCCTAGGCTGGCGGCGCGCCGCACATGTGTCCGGTCGACCCACGCGAGCAAAGCAAACGTAGCGAACGGGACCGAGCCTTGGACCCTTTCTTGCTTGGCACGCCCGGAGCGGAGCAGATCTGTGCTTTCGCGTGATGTAGGGCAAGTCTAGTGTAGGCCCCAGGCCTCCGACTGCCGAGAGAGGTGATCCCTAACTCTTGACGCCTTCCACTCCTTTGGCCATTCATAAAGGAAATCTCTACAAATGGCCGAACGAGGCTTGTTACTGTGATAAAACGGGAAAATGAGCCCAGAAAACATTAACTAGCCTGCATTGCTAGACTAGAAATCAGGTCTATTCGCCCCGAATGTTTTTTAAACGCTGAGTACCAGAAATGGCATAAGCCCCCTATTCATTCCAGTAAGTCCTTGACTTGACTTTCCAGAGAAGAAACGCGAACGTGAGGCTCCAAGAGGTGAAGGCATAGAGTGAGCTTTGAAGTCTAAACCCAAGGGGACCAGCTGCACAGCCCAGAGCCTTAAAGATGATTTAGGGAAGAGTCTTATTTCGCGGCTGTTGTGTGGGTCGCAGAGGGCAGGTCTTGATGGGGACGTTCATTCTTGCCCAGGAGTGGCTTTCAGAGTCTAATCGTGTTTTCTGTGTGTCTAGTATGCTCAGGCTTCAGAAGAGGCTCGCCTCTAGTGTCCTCCGCTGTGGCAAGAAGAAGGTCTGGTTAGACCCCAATGAGACCAATGAAATCGCCAATGCCAACTCCCGTGAGTACCTGGGATCCGTCTCTTCACCCTGCTTCCTTCTTTTGTCCTGTGTCATATGAACGATAACACAGTTGTGTTGACTTTTTTTTTTTTGGAGACAGTCTGGTTCTGTTGCCCAGGCTGGAGTGTAGTGGTGCCATCTTACCGTTGCAACCCCTGCTCCCAGGCTCAAGTGATTCTCCCGCCTCAGCCTCCTGAGTAGCTGGGGTTAGAGGTGTGCACTACCACGCCCAGCTAATTTACTCTTTATTTTTTATTTTATTTTTTATGAGACAGAGTCTCACTTTGTCACCCGGACTGGAGTGCAGTGGTAGGATCTCAGCTCACTGCAACCTCTGCCTCCCAGGTTCAAGCGATTCTCCTGCCTCAGTCCCAAGCTGGGACTGAGGCACATGCCACCACACCCAGCTAATTTTGTATCTTTAGTAGAGAGGGGGTTTCATCATATTGGTCAGGCTGATCTCAAACTCCTGACCTCAGGTGATCTGCCTACCTTAGCCTCCCAGAGTACTGGGATTACAAACATAAGCCAGCATACCTAGCCTGTGTTGACTCTTTACAAACCTAGGAAGGTACATTCAGAGTATCTATAAACTGGAGGAGTCATTGTATCAGGCTTGTTATTTTGAGTGTGCTGTAATATATTTAAAAGGTAGAAATGGCTAGCCATGGTGGCAGGCATCTGTAATCCCAGCCACTTGGGAAGCTAAGGCAGGAGGATTGTGAGCCCAGGAATTCAAGACCGACCTGGGCAACATAGGGAGACTGTCTCAGACAAAGAGTATCTCTCACAACTTCTGTTTGTGAAGGAAAAAGAAAAGATAGAGGTTTTTTGGATTTTCGAAGGCAAGAAATAAACAAGTTCCAGTGTTTCCATCCTTTTTGAGAGCATGGGGCCAAGAATGTGAGCGGTGTCTGTGGCCTGGCCTATTTGGATTCTGGGATGTGCTTGGGCCCCAGTTGAGTGACCAGGTGCATTATGCTTTCCCAGGTCAGCAGATTCGAAAGCTGATCAAAGATGGGCTGATCATCCGCAAGCCCGTGACAGTCCATTCCCGGGCGCGATGCCGGAAAAATACCTTGGCCCGCCGCAAGGGCAGGCACATGGGCATAGGTAAGTGTGGTCGTCTTCTCCTTAAGAAATGATAGGTGCTGGCATCTATGCTGAAATATGTTCAGGATCTAAGCACTGTGTCTCATCTCGAGCCCATTTCTTACTCCTTGATATTTGATGTGTTTTCTGCCTGTGTGCAAATCAGAAAGTTGGTGCTGGTGTTGGAAGTGAGAGTATCCCTGGTAGGAGGTCACATTTACTGAGTCCCTACCTACACTATGCCAAGGATTCTGCTGGGTCCTTGAGAATGTAGTCCATCTGAACTCTAAAATTGCTTTCTAGTGTCAGAATGATTGAAGGAAGCTCCTTGCAACGTGCTATGCTACCTTGGTGCACTGCCTGTTAAACCCACATTCTGTAAGAAGTAAATGGGGAATTATTGCCATATTTGTGCTTCCTTTAAAATTGAGTAAACGAAAGAACTTACGTAGTTGGGAATCATCCTCTGGAAGATGAAAGTAATGCTACTTAAAATGAGGTTGTGAGGATTAGATGAGTTAAGACCCTGACTTGAAACTTGGTGTACTATACACAGTGGACCTGGGTAATGGCCCATTCCTAACTCATCTTCTCCACAGGTAAGCGGAAGGGTACAGCCAATGCCCGAATGCCAGAGAAGGTCACGTGGATGAGGAGAATGAGGATTCTGCGCCGGCTGCTCAGAAGATACCGTGAGTCTAAGAAGATTGATCGCCACATGTA
>NW_012122154.1:4387588-4400673 GCF_000951035.1 Colobus angolensis palliatus | reverse complement strand
TTTTTTTTCATTTTTAGTAGAGACGGAGTTTCACTGTGTTAGCCAGGATGGTCTCGATCTCCTGACCTTGTGATCTGTCTGCCTCGGCCTCCCAAAGTGCTGGGGTTACAGGCGTGAGCCACCGCGCCCAGCCCACAGAGATCTGTCTTGCTGGCCTTGGGTAGGGAGCTTTTTTTGGAGACAGAGTCTCGCTCTGTCACTCAGGATGGAATGCAGTGGCATGATCTTGGCTCACTGCAGCCTCTGCTTTCCAGGTTCAAGCACTTCGCCTGCCTCATCCTCTCGAGTACCTGGAATTACAAGCATGCACCACCATACCTGGCTAATTTTTGTATTTTTAGTAGAGATGGAGTTTCACCATTGGCCAGACTGGTCTCGAACTCCAGGCCTCAAGTGACACACCCACACCTCAGCCTCTGAAAGTGCTCAGATTACAGGCCTGAGCTACTACGCCCAGCCATGGGTAGGGAACGTTTCTAAGAAAGTTTTTCTATTCTGGTCTTTCTTTTTTTCCCCATATGCCATCAGGATAGCCCAACAGTTTATTTGCCAGGCAAGTTCTGTCTAGGAACTGCACACAAAAAAAGTAATGGTTTAGGAAGTAATTCATGCAGCAGTAGGAGAAAAGGAAGGATTCTACAAGCTTAGTGACCTTGGGTGGAGGAACAGCTCCATTACCGACCAGCATCTCTTCGCTCCGTGTACCCTGCAGGTATCACAGCCTGTACCTGAAGGTGAAGGGGAATGTGTTCAAAAACAAGCGTATTCTCATGGAACACATCCACAAGCTGAAGGCAGACAAGGCCCGCAAGAAGCTCCTGGCGTAAGTTTCTTTTTAGAGTCTTAGGGGAAAGTTCTTTGACCTTTGACAGTTGTTCTTAGATATTTAAAATGTGCCAATGCTTAAGTCTTGACTTGCACGCAGTCTGTCATAGGAATATAGCTGTTCCCTTAGAGGCACCCACTCCTCTGTCCTGTACACACCCACTCCTGTCTCACAGGGACTACTAGAGGTTAGTTGAAGCAGGAGCCCTTGGTGGGCCCCCCAACTCATTCCTGAAGCTGACTAGGCTCAAAGGGAGAGGTCTAGGGATGTATTTCTATTTCCCTAGCATCTCATCTCTTCCCAAACTGACCCGTCTTTTCTCTTCCCTGGCCAGTGACCAGGCTGAGGCCCGCAGGTCTAAGACCAAGGAAGCACGCAAGCGCCGTGAAGAGCGCCTCCAGGCCAAGAAGGAGGAGATCATCAAGACTTTGTCCAAGGAGGAAGAGACCAAGAAATAAAAGCTCCCCCTTTGTCTGTACATACTGGCCTCTGTGATTACATAGATCAGCCATTAAAATAAAACAAGCCTTTATCTGCTTTCCTCTCTGCCGCTTGCAAGGTTTACTTCTGCTCAGTGAGGGTTGGTTTGTTGTGTTTTGTTGTTGTTTTTTTTTTTTTGAGATGAGTCCCAGGGGCCCAGGCTTGGGTCCAATGGTACGGCCTTGGCTCACTGCAAACTCCACCTCCCAGGTTCAAGCGATTCTCCTGGAACACATCCACAAGCTGAAGGCAGACAAGGCCCGCAAGAAGCTCCTGGCTGACCAGGCTGAGGCCCGCAGGTCTAAGACCAAGGAAGCACGCAAGCGCCGTGAAGAGCGCCTCCAGGCCAAGAAGGAGGAGATCATCAAGACTTTGTCCAAGGGAAGAGACCAAGAAATAAAAGCTCCCCCTTTGTCTGTACATACTGGCCTCTGTGATTACATAGATCAGCCATTAAAATAAAACAAGCCTTTATCTGCTTTCCTCTCTGCCGCTTGCAAGGTTTACTTCTGCTCAGTGAGGGTTGGTTTGTTGTGTTTTGTTGGTTTTTTTTTTTTTTTGAGATGAGTCCCAGGGGCCCAGGCTTGGGTCCAATGGTACGGCCTTGGCTCACTGCAAACTCCACCTCCCAGGTTCAAGCGATTCTCCTGCCTCAGCCTCCCGAGTAGCTGGGATTACAGGCATGTGCCACCACGCCGGCTAATTTTTGTATTTTTAGTAGAGACTGGGTTTCACTGTTGGCCAGGTTGATCTCGAACTCCTGACCTCAAGTGATCCATCTGCCTCAGCCTCCCAAAGTGCTGGGATTGCAGGTGTAAGCCATGGCACCTGGCCTGCTCACCGAGTCTTACCTTTAGTGGGATGGTAGAGGAGGAATGGCTTCTGTCCAAGCCTCCCAAATACTGTGCTTCAGAGCACAAGTGACACCTAAGAATTGGTCTCAGAATGTTGGTTGGGACCAGTAGTCAGTCGTGATGTCAGTTAAGGAATCAGTCTTTACAGAAGTCAAAGGAAGTACTTAATGTGTTTATGCTTCTCAGCTGACAAGTTGGGGTTGCAAATGGGACCTGAGCTTGGACTACTGGTGACTACCTAAGCTGTCACTAAACAGCTTTATTGAGATACAGTTGAGACTGGAGACAGAGTTGCCCTGTCGCCCAGGCTGGAGTGCAGTCAGCAATCCCCGGCTCCTGGGTTCAAGCAATTCTTCCTGCCCCAGCCTCCTGAGTAGTCAGCATGACAGGCACAGACCACCATGCCTGGCTAACATTTGTGTTTCTTAGTAGAGATGGGATTTCGCCATGTTGGTCAGGCTGGTCATGAACTCCTGACCTCAGGTGATCACCCGGCTCCCAAAGTGCTGGGGTTACAGGTGTGAGCCACTGTGCCCAACCCCTTACCTCTTTCAGGTGATGTAATGGGCTGATGAGAAAGGGCAAGACCTGGGTGGGAATGGCAGGTTGGCTATGGTGTCAGGGCCAGCAGACCCCTCCTAGCTCTGCCTCTGGCGTCCTCATCCCTTTCTGTGCAGGATGGGCACACTTAAAAAATGTCCCAAGGAGGCCGGGCACAGTGGCTCAGGCCTGTAATCCCAGCACTTTGGTAGGTTGAAGTGGGCAGATCATCTGAGGTCGGGAGTTCGAGACCAGCCTAACCAACGTGGAGAAAACCCATCTTTACTAAAAATACAAAATTAGCCAGATGTGGCACATACCTGTAATCCCAGCTACTTGGGAGGCTGAGGCAGGACAATCACTTGAACTGGGAGGCAGAGGTTGCAGTGAGTCGAGCGTACCATTGCACTCCAGCCTGGGCAATAAGAGTGAAACTCGCCGGGCGCGGTGGCTCAAGCCTGTAATCCCAGCACTTTGGGAGGCCGAGGCGGGCGGATCACGAGGTCAGGAGATCGAGACCACGGTGAAACCCCGTCTCTACTAAAAATACAAAAAATTAGCTGGGCGCGGTTGCGGATGCCTGTAGTCCCAGCTACTCGGGAGGCTGAGGCAGGAGAATGGCGTGAACCCGGGAGGCGGAGCTTGCAGTGAGCTGATATCATGCCACTACACTCCAGCCTGGGCAACAGAGCAAGGCTCTTTCTCAAAAAAAAAAAAAAAGTGAAACTCCATCTCAAAAAAAAAAAAAAAATGTCCTGAGGATCCCCCATTCATATGCATCAGAGCCTGGGATGAGAGGACACTGACTTGTGGATCACCCTTGTCACTGGAGCGGCCGGCGTGTGTTTTACCCATTAGCTCTTGCCCTTTGAAGTGGGGAAGCCCAGGCCTAGAAAGGGAAGTGTCTTGGCCAAGCTCCCAGCTTGGTGTGTGGGACACCTACTTCCCAGGCCTGGCCCGGAGGAGGAGGGGTATTGTTGGAGACCACCCACCCCCAACCCCTCCATGCAGTAGAGAGATAACAGTAAGGAGAAGCTGGATGTGGTGGCTTACGCCTGTAATCCCAGCACTTTCGGAGGCCAAATGGGAGAACTGCTTGAGCCCAGGAGTTTGAGACTAGCCTGGGCAACATGGCGAAAACCCATTTCTACAAAAAATACAAAATTTAGCCCGGCATGGTGGTGTGCCCCTGTAGTCCCAGCTACTCGGGAGGCTGAGGTGGGAGGATCACCTGAACCCAACAGGTGGAAGCTGCAGTGAGCTAAAATTGTACCACTGCACTCCAGCCTTGGTGACAGAGCCAGACCCTGTCCCCCAACCCCCAACCAAAAAAAAAATGGCAGGAAGGAGAATGAGGTAACCCAATATAGGACCCTCCCGGTATTCCAGAGCCTGCAGCGCAGAAGCTGGTTTCCACCCTGGGCCAGGAGATGGTGCTACTCGCTCACAGGTCGATGCAGGTGTCAGCTGCTGCCTCACTGGAGTTGTTTTTCTGGTTCTATTTTTGTTTGTTTTGGGGGGTGGGAGAAAGAGATGGGTTATGAAGTTGTAGGAACCTACCTCTTGGAAGGCCTTGGGTTTCCCCCACTTCTTCACCTCACCCCAGGCCTGAAGTTGGCCTCTTTCCATCGTGGGCCTCCAACCCCTTCCCAGGCCAGTGCCTAGGAGGGATCCACTCCCACAGGAGTCCCAAGCAGAAAGAACCCCTAAAGTAACTGCTTAGCCTTGGGAAAATCTGATTAAAAGATGTGTCCTCTTGTTTCCTTATTTATGGAAAAAGAAAAAAGATGTGTCGTGCCAGGCACATTGGTGTGAGCCTGTAGTCCCAGTTATTCTGGAGGCTGACAGGGAATGGCTACTTGAGCCCAGGAGTTTGGGGCTGCAGTGAGCTATGATAGTGCCTGTGAATAGACACTGCATCCCAGCCTGAGCAACATAATAAGACCCTGTCTCTAAAACAAAAATATCAACAATAATTTGTAGGCTGGGTGCGGTGGCTCAGGCTCCTAATCCCAGCACTTTGGGAGGCAGAGGTGGGTGTATAATTTGAGGTCAAGAGTTCGAGACCAGTGGCCGGGTGCAGCGGCTCACGCCTGTAATCCCAGCACTTTGGGAGGCCAAGGTGGGCGGATCACGAGGTCAAGAGATGGAGACCATCCTGACCAATATGGTGAAACCCCGTCTCTACTAAAAATACAAAAATTAGCCGGGCATGGTGGCAGGCGCCTGTAATCCCAGCTACTTGGGAGGCTGAGGTAGGAGAATCGCTGGAACCCAGGAGGCAAAGGTTGCAGTGAGCCGAGATTGCGCCACTGCACTCCAGCCTGGTGACAGAATGAGACTCCATCTCAAAAAAAAAAAAAAAAAAGAGTTTGAGACCAGCCTGACCAGCATGGTGAAACCCTGGCTCTACTAAAAATACAAAAATTAGCTGGGCGTGGTGCACCTGTAGTTCCAGCTACTCGGGAGGCTGAGGCAGGAGAATCACTTGAACCCAAGAGGCAAAGGTTGCAGTGAGCCGAGATTGAGCCACTGCACTCCAGCCTGGGCAACAGAGTGAGACTCTATCTCAGAAAAAAAAAAAAAAAAGTAAAAAAATATATGTTTTTTCTTTCAAGAGCATACAAGTGTCCCTGTCATAATATTCCACACTCTTTCAAGGAGCTGGTGACCCACACCCTCACCACGTAAAGAATTCCTGAGCAAACCCAACGCTTGATTTTCTAGAGGAGGAAACAGAGACCCAGAGAAGCCAGTGACTCTTCTGCTGTGCTCAGCAGTGCGGCAAACAGGCTGGGGGGGTGGGGGGACTAGGCTGGCTACTGGCTGGTGGCAGACACAAGTGGGGTGTGCAGAACCTCAGTGCTGCACGAACACTGGCGCCTGACTCTGATTCCCGGGCTACAGTCTCCCGACGTGGGAGGGTGTGATTCAGATTGGGATGCAGCAGAGGCACTGAGCACAGCTGCTACTGCAGGGCTGTGAGCTGAAGAAGAGAATACAGAGGGGCCTGGCCTCCTTCCAGTGCTGCCTCTGAGGCTACAGCAGGGCTAACCTAGGCTGGCTTCCTGCAAAGCACAGGAAGGCTGAGGCTGCCTTCCTTGCACTCCTCAGCAGGTGCCCCCATCTGCCTAGGCATTGGGTGGGCAGGGGGTAAGAATGGGGATGAAGAAGGTTGAAGGGGCCAAAGGAAGCAGCGCTGGCAAAATGGGTGGGGTTGCACGGAGGGGCTGATTCTCTCTTTTCCCTACCTCCAGCATCCATCTCTCCAGACTCCCTCCTCTTTCTGCATCTCCCCAAAGTCCAGGGAACTTTCATCCCACACAGTCAGTACAAGCCAGGTGAAGCTCAGCCTGTGGGTGGGGGGGCATGAAGGGCACATGTGGGTCAGAGACAACAGAGCCAAATGGTGGGATGGCATCACCAGTGGCTTCCTAGGCATCCTTTGCCCCAGGCCAGTGGTGTTGCTGGTCCGTCCACCCCCAGAGTGGGCACAGAGGAGGGCAAAGGCTACAATGGGGCACTAGCTGTTCCCAGGCCCTAGGCTGTGAGCATGCTGCAGGGGGTTCAGCCACCCGAAAAAGCTGCTGTGCTCAGCAGTGCGGCAAATAGGCTGGAGTGGGGTAGGCGTCCAGGGCAGCTGCCGGCTGGTGGCAGACACACAGCTGGGTGTGCAGAAAGCATGGCTGCGAGGCTCTCAGGCTCTTGATCCCTGGAGCCTCTGGCCCAGCGTCTCAGGGTGTCTCTGTCTCCATTTTGTTGGTTTAAAGCATTGAGGAAGCCAGGGCAGGGGCGGGAAAGAGCTGAACTGAGAAGAAAAAGCCACGGTTTCCAAGACTGACTTGATCACTAATTTGCTGGGTGATCCTGGACAAGTCATTAGCCCACTCCAGGTCTCAGTTTCCCCATGTATAAAGAGGGCAGGATTGAGCTGGATAATCTGTGTGACCTTGGATAAGCCACCTAACCTGGCTGTACCTCAGTTCTTCCCTGTGAGAGGAAGACACCCCCCTCGCCTCCCGGGATCCTGGAGAGGATTAAGTAACATCCAGTTCCTGGCACGGTTCCCTGGGCACAGTAGGTGCCTATCTACGAGTTCCCTCTCTTTAAGCATTCACACTGGGCTTATGACCCCTTCTTCCACTCCCACGGCTGGGGATCCTAGGAGGGAGGGCCACTCTCCTTTCCTGGCTCTTTCGAACCCCAACCTCCAGGGCCTTCCCTGGGTCAAGGGGCCCAAAGAAAGCTCAAGGAGGGGACCCACGGTCTGGGCCCACCTGGCCTACCTTGCTCAGGGGGCGGGGGCTGTAAACCAGAACAGGTGGAGGAGGGGGCGCTCATCAGGAAAGACAGCCCCCACTCTGCATCCCGGCAGCGCCAGCAGTGCCCCAGCACCCCCGCAGCCCGCCTCTCCTTCGCGCCCCGCTCCCCTCCACCTATAAATAGCACGGGACGTGCTCGCCGTGGCGATGACGCGGCTGGGCAGGCGGAGGGGAAGGAGGCAGCTCTGCCAGAGCGGTGGGCGGCGGGCGCGGCGGGAGGGGTGCGGCCCCTCCGTGCTGGGCTCTGATGACAGGCACGACTGACTCATCCCGTGGCCCCAAGGGCCACGACTGTCCCCGCCAGCGTTTCTGTCTCCGGCTTGGGGGACTGCGGGGGCGATGCTGACTTCGAGTGGGTACTGAGCCCTCCCAGACCCCTGGCACGCCCGGTCTCGGAGGGCACCTCTGGGTGAGAGCAAGGTCAGTCTCGACGGCCCTGGCACACAGGAGTGTGTCCGCCCTTGCGCGACTCAGGTGCAAGTGGAGGCGGAAAGTGACCGCAGACCCAAGCCGTTTCCCTCCAGCGTCCCCAGACCTCCTCCCACTTTCCTCAGGTCCCCTTTCGGCTCTCCCCAGACCCCACCCTCCTGGGGCTGCTGGAGGAAGGGGATGAGGCCGGGGACCCCTGCCATGTTGCCGCCTGCCCAGCACCCCTCCTTTCAGAGATGGAGGAATCCTTCCACCCTCAGCCTTGTCCCTCTCAGTATCCCCAGACCCCACTCCCCACCTCCCCGCCCCTTTCCTTCCTCTGTCCCAGTGAGAGACACAGAGAAGATGGGCTGGGACAAGAAACATTTAATTAGGTGTCTGGGGGCTCAGCAAGGCCCCAGACCCATCATGCAGCCTCATGTACAGTGGGCATTGGGCCCGCCCCTGGGATATTGCTGGGGGGGCCTCATGGCAGCAAACAGGGCAGTGTGGCTTGAGACCCCGCTTTGCGGGGGAGAAGTGGGGCAGGGGCCTTTGGGTGGAAGGGTCTGTGTCTCTCCCACTGCATGAGAGGGTGTAACTGTGCCCAGGATGGGGGTGGCATGGGCTGGCACAATCAAGGGCATAAGAGGAGGATCTGAGCTTGGGGGAAGGAGGTTGGCACCGAGAAAAGCAGCCTGTATTAAGAGAGGGGTCCTCTCTGTGTATGCCCACCCACCCCATTTCCTGGTGGCCAAACAGAACATTCCACCTTTCTTGTCTGTCTTCCACCCGTCTTTTTCCCAGGGCTCTGTGTCCAGAACAGGGGAGCAGATAAAGCCAGCAAAGGGGCTCCTGCAGCACCTGCCCTGTCTCCTGCAGAGCCTGGAGAGAAGCGGGAGAAAGGTCAGCCCAGAGGGTTGGACTCCTGGGGCGGCCGGGCAACGCCTGGGACGGGAACTGACAGTCACAGGCTTCCCTGGCAGGTGGTTCCTGTGTGACCAGGGGTCCTGACAGTGAAATGGGTTTGCTTTGACCAAGTATGGGCCAGGGTTTTGTTCTCAGTTGGGTTTTCGTGTGTCCAGGTAGCTCTTGGGTTTTCTTTTCTTTTTTTCTTTCTTTCTTTTTTTTTTTTTTGAGCCAGAGTCTCGCTCTGTTGCCCAGGCTGGAGGGCAATGGCGCAATCTCGCCTCACTGAAACCTCCGCCTCCTGGGTTCAAGTGATTCTTGCCTCAGCCTCTGGAGTAGCTGGGATTACAGGCAGATCTGCATCATGCCTGGCTAATTTTTGTACCTTTAGTAGAGACGGGGTTTCACCATGTTGACCAGACTGGTCTTGAACTCCTGACCTCGGGTGATCCACCGACCTCGGCCTCCCAAAGTGCTGGGATTACAGGCGTGAGCCACCACACCTGGCCAGCTCTTGGGTTTTCTACTTGAAGGGACAGTCTTTGATTTGTCACACCTTCCAGGGACCTCAGCCTTCCCCTCCTCTGTCGGCCCAGGTTTCAAGTAATGGGAGAGATTCCTGCAAAACTTTCCTGAGAATTGACGGAATGACAGAGGTGGAGACCAGGAGGTGGACTCAGGACTTTCCTATGGCCCTGGGTCCCCTCCCCACCTAGGGTGGAGGGCCAAGGACACAAAAAGGCCTGCTCCCAAGACCTCACTTGCAAAGGAGCAGATGCACGGTCACACACACATAGACCCAAGCAGAGGCTCTGTGGGGAGACGGGTGTGCCAGGCATGCGCAGGTGGTGTTGGCAGGGGAAGCCTGGGAGAAGCAGCAAAGAAATTCCCCAGGAACCTTCCTCAGGGCTGGACTCAGCCCGGCAAGTGGACTGGGGTGCCTGGGCGCTGGGTGGACCTACCTGTAGCTTCCTCATTCCCTCCCACCCCACCCCATCCCTGCCAAGTCCCAGAGGATCAACCCACTCAGGGCACCCCACCCAAGAAATAAAATCTTCCTCAGTACAGAAGGCTCCTAAGCCACAGTAAGTGGCATTTAGGAGAGAGAAAGAGGGAGGAAGGATATGGAGTGGACAAGGGGGCCTGATCCCCTTCCTGGCCAGAAGCAAGTTCCAGGCATGGGCAAGGGTGGCATCTGGGTTCCCTTGGCTCCTCTCAGATCTCGGTCAGGGCGTCGACTGGCACCAGGCCCCGCTTCTTGCCACTGCTGACGCGGATGAAGCCGTCAGCATCCTTGCTTCTGCCCACGCCCACACAGATCTGAGCCAGAGAGACATGGAGCTGAGGCCTGGCATGGCCTGCAGCCCTGGCCCTGAGTCCTGCCCATGGCTCCCAGGGGACCCACCCTGGGGGATGATGGGACCAGTGTCAGATGTGGATAGAGCCCTTTGCTGGAGTGATGGGACCAGATCCCACAAGTGTAGAGGCCTCAGCAGCAAGACCAGGACATCAGCAGGTGCCAAGCAGTGCTTCAGGGCTGACCTTGGAGAGTACTGCCCTGCCTCACCCCCATCACAGAGCGGGGGGAGGGAAAAGGACTTGCCTCAAATTACACAAAAAGCCAGAGCTAGCATTCAAACCTGAGCTTTAGACTCTGAATCCAGTGCTCCTGCTCTAACCCAAGCCCCTCTAATGTCATTCAGTCTCCTGTCTCTGTTGGTCACCAGCCCAAATTCCCCAACAGGGGCTGGCAGGAGGGCCCTGCAACCCTTTCTTTCTAACTCACTTTCCCCCCAGCTGCCAGGATCAGCTTCCTCCTGGAGAACATTTGCCCCCACACCGCAGCCTGTCTCCCCTACCCACTCCCTCCCTCCGCCATAGGGCCTGGGCTGGGCCTCAGGCCCTCACCTGGTTCTCCTTGAGGCTCATGTAACCCTGTTCCTTGTTCCCGGAGAAGGGTTGGCAGCAGCGCCAGACATTCTCGCCTGGCCTCACCCGTTGCACAAAATTAGCTGGGAAGAAGCCAACCCGGTCGCCGATCTTGCCCTGGGGATGAGGTTGGCAATGAGCACCCGCGCCACACCCCACCCCTGCTGCCCACCACTGCTTTCTCAAGACCCGGTTCCCACTCAGCGCCAATGCCATCATCCTCCAGATCTGGGGCTTTCTGTATTCCAGCCCCCACCCAGGTGGCTTCTGGGCCAGGAATGGCATGAGGCGAGCAGAGGGACAAGGCTGGGGCAAGGAGAGTCATAACTGAGAGGATGTCCCAAAGGTTGGTCCTAGTTTTGGCTGGGACCAGTGGTTGGAGGAGAGGTTGTCTTTGGGGCCTGCAGAGAAGGTGGGGGCAGTGCCTATTGGGGGTGGGGGCTGCTGGGGTGCCTACCAGGGTCCCTCCACTCCCCACCCTGCCAAGTCACCTTCCACCAGTCCTCGTTAGAGTCATCCACCAGCATGATCCGATCTCCAGGCCTGGGGGGGACAGAGCTAGGGTCTCATTTGGAGCAGGGAGTTGTGCCCCTCCCCATCCTAGCAGCCCCTGGGCACCTCCTGGGGACCTGCAGTCCTCAGCTGGGAGAGAGGATTTTTTTTTTTTTTTTTTTTTAGATAGAGTCTCACTCTGTCGCCCAGGCTGGAGTGCAGTGGCACGATCTTGGCTCACTGCAACCTCCGCCTCCCGGGTTCAAGCCATTCTCCTGCCTCAGTCTCCCAAGTAACTGGATTACAGGCACCTGCCACCATGCCCGGCTAATTTTTGTATTTTTAGTAGAGATGGGGTTTCACCATGTTGGCCAGGCTGGTCTTGATCTCCTCACCTCAAGTGATCTGCCAGCCTCAACCTCCCAAAGTGCTGGGATTATGGGGTGAGCCACCGCGCCCCACTGGGAGAGGATTATTGATGCCCTCAGAGGACATTGTGTGACTACAGGTACAGCAGGCACTCTCTGGGCAGCCCAGGCAGAGGGCAGGAGACACGAGATTAGCATGAGTCACTCTTAGACCCTGGGTAGCTCCAGCTCCTGTTTGGGCTCAGCAGCCTCAAGCATGCAAGGAGAAGGTTCCCGAAAGCCCCCCTCACACTGTGCTCCAAGATCTGGGAGCGCAGAGCTGCCCAGCGGGGCCAGGTCACAAAGGGGACTTACTGCAGAGCCAGATCATTGTTCTCCTGGGGCAGAAACTTGTAGAGTGCGACATAGGAGTACATGGGCCCCACATCCTTCCGCAGGGCGGCTTTGGGGGCCTGCAGGAGAATCTCAGGGTCGGTGACCGGAAAGCAGCACCCTCACTCCCCCCACTCTCCACTCGCTCTGAGTGTGCTACCCTGGGGGCTGTGAGGGGACACAGTGAGTCCTGGGTCAACGGCAGGGAGACCTGAGACTCTTGTACATGCTATGCTCACTCACCCCAAAGGGCATGGGGCTGGGCATGGAGAGGGGAGCCTCCTTCTGCCTGCTGTACCCTGAGGCTGCCTGCCTTTGGGACAGCAGAAATGGGTGCAATGGGCAGTGGGCTGGGGTGGGAGGGTAACTCCTCCTGCCTCCTATGCCCTCTCATCCTGGCATTGCCCATCCCTGAGGACAAGTAAAGAAGCAGTGAATCCCCACGCACCATGCTCTTGCCCTCCTATGAATCAACGACAAGGAGAAATTACACCCACTTCCCACCCTGGCCTTCCAGGCCAGTGCCCGTACAGGCTCACCTGCTGTCCAGGACTCTTCTCCTCTGGTCCTGGCCCTTCACTCTCTGCTGGGGCTGTGAATACTGGAGATGCTAGGGGCGGGAGACGGAGAGGGTGAAAGGCAGCAGGGAGCACCCTCCATTGTACCCCATTCCTGCCCCTGGTGCCCACTGCCACTCACCACTGTCACCAGGCCCCTCCTCAGAGCTGCGGATGCTGCCTTCCCCATCCTCGGTCAGCTCATCCCGCTCACTCTAGGGACAGAGAGAGGAGAGAGCTCAGCCCCGGAGCCCACCGTCATGCTCAGACACCCCTCCACAAAAGACCCCCCTTTTTGCCCACCATACCAGGCTCCTTGTCGGGGACTCAGAGGTGCTGCTGAAACTGGAGCGGTTCATCAGTGCCAGGGAGGTGCCATAGCGCAGGGTCTCATAGACAGGGTCCACCTTCCCACTGGCCCCTGCGGAACATCCACCCTCAAGGCCTGGCTCTGCCCTGAAGCCCTGCATCTCTAGTCCCGGCCCAGCATGCCCCAGGCTGAGCTCCCTAGCTGCCCCCTCACCTGTCCCTCCCAGGTCTTCCTTATTCCAGAGATGGCTCCAGGTCCTCCCATGGTGCCCATGCAGAAACCTGGAGCATCCTTGACTCCTCGCTGTCCTCACTGCCTACAGCCACTCCACTGGCTAGTCCTCCTTCCCAGCATCCCTACAACCTGTCCACATGTCTCCATCGCCACTGCTAGCAGTCTCATTCACATTACCACACTCTCTCGGCAACTGTTGTGGCCTTTCAACTGGTCTCCCTGCTTCCACTCCAGCCCTGCCAATCCACACAGCAGCCAGAACACTTTTGTAGAAACACACAAATTGCCTTTAGAAGAAAGTCCAAAAGACTACCCCAGCCGGGCGCGGTGGCTCAAGCCTGTAATCCCAGCACTTTGGGAGGCCAAGACGGGCGGATCACGAGATCAGGAGATCGAGACCATCCTGGCTAACCCGGTGAAACCCCGTCTCTACTAAAAAATACAAAAAAATTAGCCGGGCGAGGTGGCGGGCGCCTGTAGTCCC
>NW_012122154.1:4373337-4386858 GCF_000951035.1 Colobus angolensis palliatus | reverse complement strand
ATTACAGGTGCATGCCACCATGCCCAGCTAATTTTTGTATTTTTAGTAGAGACGAGGTTTCACCATGTTGGTCAGGCTGGTCTCAAACTCCTGACATTGTGATCCACCCACCTCGGCCCCGCAAAGTGCTGGGATTACAGGTGTGAGCCACCACACTCTGCACTTTGCCCTTTCTTTAATTCCCTGTCCTTCCTTTGTCAGGCTTCCTTCTACCCTACACCAGTCTTTCCAGATCCTAAATGGATGAACCCCTCGTGCCTCATCCTTCACATTTCTGGGAAGTCTTCCCTGATTTTGCAGATGAAGACAGCGAGCTTTTTCTTTTCTCTTAATTTACAGACAGGGTCTCACCATGTTGCCTAGGCTGGACTGCAACTCCTGGGCTCAAGCAATCCTCCTGCCTCAGGCTCCCAAGTAGCTGGTATTACAGGTATGAGCCACCACACCCAGCTGTCAGCACACATTCTATGCTCTATTCCCTATCTTCCCCACTTAAGGCACTCATACTGATGGTGATTGATTGATGATTTGCATGACTGTCCATTTCAGTCCTATCTCCTTTACTAGACAATAAATTCCACCTTCTTCACTACTGTGTCTCAGAGTCCAGCACTGTGCCTGGCACTTAGTACGTGCTTAATAAAGTGCTTGTTGAAGGAATGATGACTGAATGAATGAATGAACCCCAAATTCAGGACAGGAGCATCCAGAGAAGGGAAATGGTAGGAGAGCCAAGAACTGTCTGTGCCAACGTGACTCAGGTACCCATCTCAGAAATGTTTCTTTCTTTCTTTTTTTTTTTTTTTTTAGATGGAGTCTCGCTCTGTAGCACAGGCTGGAGTGCAGTGGCGTAATCTTGGCTCACTGCAACCTCCACCTGCTGGGTTCAAGCAATTCTCCTGCCTCAGCCTCCCAAGTAGCTGGGACCACAGATGCCCGCCACCCCGCCCAGCTAATTTTTTGTATTTTTAGTAGAGACGGGGTTTCACCGTGTTGGCCAGGATGATCAGGGATGTTGATTTCTCATCACACCACAGTGGGAGCAGGGACAGCGGCCAGGGCAGTGACAGCGGCACTCACCAGCTGGTGGGGACTCTTTGCTTGTGGCACAGGCTGGTGGCGGCTCATGCACCAGGAGAGGGGAGCTGAAGTTGCGGCGGAAGGAGGTGGACTATGGCAAGAGAGAGCACGGAGGGTTTGAGGAGGTCATGGCCCATGGAGAACTTGGTCCTTCCCAAGCCCAGGGCCCACCCCACAGGAAGGAGCAGCCCTGAGGGAGACTCACTCCCCCATGTGACAGTACTGGCAGCACTCAGTTGGCCATCTCTGCTTGGGTCCCCGCTCACCGTCTTGCCTGGGCATTGCTGGTGGGAGATCTCCTCAGAGCACCACAGGTGGACGCTGACTTTGCACGTCTTACATCGCAAGCCCTGCTTGGAGTTTCCTAGGAAGAATTTGGGTTCAACAATTGAGGACACCCCCATGGGCAAAGGGCAAAGGAGGGACACGTTATGGCATGAGGAGAACAAGGGTTGGGCATTCTCGTGCCAGCACTGAGGCCCAGCACCTACTCCTCACACAGTTAGAGTATGAGGGAGCACAGAAGCCAGAGTCGTTAGTAAACGCAGCAGTGACACTGAGTATACCGCCACCCCTGGGGGTGCTCCTTTCTCTGCCTGGGGTAAGAGGCACAGTTAGGGGTGGGTGCAATGGCTCACGCCTGTAATCCCAGCACTTTGGGAGGCTGAGGCAGATGGATTGCTTGAGCCCAGGGTTTGACCAGCCTGAGCAACATGGCACAACCCTACCTCTACAAATAAAATTCAAAATTAGCCAGGCATGGTAGTATGTGCCTGTAGTCCCAGCTACTCCAGAGGCTGAGGCAGGAGGATCCCTTGAACCAGGGAGGTGGAGGTTGCAGTGAACCAAGATCGCGTCACTGCACTCCAGCCTGGGAGACAGGGCAAGACTCTGTCTAAAAAAAAAAAAGCACAGTTAGTATTGGGGCCCCTGAACAGCAAGAACCCAATAATATATTGGGCAGCAACATGGGCCCACTCCCCAGCACCCACACCGGGCCCTCCCCTTGGCCGTCTCAGTACCCAGGCACCTACCGACGATGAGCTGATGGCACAGCTCACAAGGGCTGGCTCGCTTGAAGACATGTTCCTGGAAGCTGTGCAGCCTCACTGGTTTGAGCGCTGCCAGGGGCCGTGGGACTGGGCACGGGGAGGGGGATGGGGTGGGCAGGCCCCTGTCCGAGGCTGTGGGTGGTGGGGAGGGAGGCGGCAGTGGGGTTGGGGGTGTCAGCAGCACCTCGGTGGGGCACTTGAGCTCAGAGCCCGAGCGAAGGAGGAAGAAGTTCTCTACACTCTTACTTCGGAGGATGGTCTTGAGGGAGAGGGAGCGCTTGAATCGCTGGAGCTGAGAAGAAGAGGGAGCTGTGAGTGGGAGCCTAGAGGGGGCTGGCCACGGTGGGCTTCCCCTCAGGGTGTCTCTGGAGGTAGGGGTGACAGCAGCAGCAGCAGCATGGGGGCTAAGGGCCGGAGCGAAATGAAACAGCAAGAGAGAGGCTCCCCAGGTCCCGACAATGCTTCGCAATCTCAGGTGCCACAAGAGCCAGGTGGGTGACCTCCGCGGAGGAAAGAGTTCTGGCAATCAAGAGTGGTGGGGACTGTGGCAAACTGGATGGCCAGGGAGTAGCTGCAGATCTCCTCAAGCTAATTAAGGCTTGTCTATAAGGCCACCCCAGTGTTGCCAGGTTTTCTAATTTTTCAAAAGAAATATAGACTTTTATGTGAAATTGAATAGAAACAAGTTTAAGAGGTTTAGTTCTATTTTTCCTTGAAGAAATGGTAGTATACTATATTTCCTGTGCCTTGTTTTTTTTCATAAACAGTAAATCTTGGAAATCATTCCATACCTATACATAAATAGATTCATCATTCTTTTTTATGGCTACAAAGTATTTTGTTGCATGGGTGTACCATTTACTCAAGTTTAGAAAAAAAATAAAAATAGGCGCGGTGTGGTGGCTCCTGCCTATAATCTCAGCACTCTGGGAGGCTGAGGCCGGAGGGAATCGCTTGAGCCAAGGAGTTGGAGACCAGCCTGGGCAACGTAGAATCCACCTGTGTTCTCGAACAGGCTGGTGGGGGGTGAGGAGTGGTCGTCCCAGACCCTCATCCTTGGGACTGATTCTCCCCCCAGAACGTCTCTCTAGCCCTCCCCTCCCATCGATTCATCACCTCACAGCCCTTAGTTCAGGCCCTTATGCCCCAGCCTGCTTCAAGGCCACAGCCTCCCCTCCAGCCCCCTGCTTCCACCTGCCCTCCATACAGCTGTTGCGGGGTGATGCCTGACCCTGCTAAAAACCCTTCCTGGCTCCTCAGGACACCATCCAAGGCTCTCGCCCCAGCCATGAGACTCTCCTTGCAACTTGGCCAAACCTGTCCTTCCAACCTGTGCCTTTACAGCCCAGAAATGAGGATCCTCATAAAACTCATCCATGTTTTTATGCCTCCGAGCTTTTGACATGTTTGTCCTCTTCTCTGCCTCACTCAGTCCATACCCTCTTTATGTTGCCAATGTGCTTCCATTGGCCCTTCCTCCTCCAGGAAACTGTCTTCTGCAGGAATTCTGTCTCATGACCCACTCCCTCCTCTGGTGTCCGCTGCATCCAGCCCAACTTCCACCATAGCCTCCGCTCAGGTGATGCTTGTTATTTTTCTCACTCCCCCAGGAGATTGTGAGCCCCTTGAGGACGGGCACAGTTGCTGGCTTCAAATCCCCACGCAGGCTCTCAGCACATAGTAGGTGCTCAGTCAGCGGCCTTTGGTGAATCCATAAGCCAGCTGCTGGACTCTCCGTGGACCCTACATTCTGGAGGGCAGGGTCGATTCTGCAGTGAGGCCAGAGCTATTTCCACCTCTCACTCAAACACAGCCTACTGAGTCTTCCCAGAGACAGGTCTGGAAATCTCTTGACCCAGAGCCTTGGCCGTCTCCCTTCCCATTGAGGGCTGCCTTACCCCTGCCCACTCCTTTCTACCAGAGACAGAAACAGGGGCCAGCAGCCTGGCTCCAGGCAGAGGGATTTGGCCAGGATTCCCAGCTGGCATGCTGGGCAGCCTATGTGCCATGGCTGCCTGCCTGGCCACCCTGCCAAGGGGATGGAAGTGGTGGCCCCTCCAGCCTCCGGGAGGCCAGCAGGCAGCAAGACAGAGGGGGAAGCAGAGGGGATGTTTGGGCACAAGGCAGGCTCTGGTGTGCCAGCTGGGAGGCCAAAGCCCTGGGGTGTCTGGCACACTGAAGTGTTCAATGCCTTCCAAACCCAGCTTCCTGGATAGCACTGTGGGCTTCTTTGTGTATCTATGAGAAGCAAAGCTCTAGGCCCCAGATGCCTGGGCCTTGAAGCAGAGGTGGAAGGCTGGAGAGACAATTAATGAGAACACAAAACCCAGCCCAGTTCAGGCTCTGGGCCAGCCAGGGCTGAGTGTGGCTCTGGGTGCTCAGATGGGCCCCTAGAGGCAGGTGAACCATCCACTGTTCTGTCCAGGGACCTCAGGCATGGAGCACACAGGGTCGCTGGAGGATATGCTGGGGCTGGGGGCAAAACTAAACCTGCTACCTGAAGGCAAATCACCTCACTTCTTCTCTCTGAACCTCAGTTTCCCCACATCCAAGAGGGAAGACTAGATACCCTTTTTTTTTTTTTGGATGGAGTCTCACTCTGTCACCCAGGCTGGAGTGCAGTGGTATGATCTCCGCTCACTGCAAACTCCGCCTCCCGGGTTCAAGCCATTCTCTTGCCTCAGCCTCCCCAGTAGTTGGGACTACAGGTGCGTGCTGCCACACCCAACTAATTTTTTATTTTTAGTAGAGATGGGGTTTCACCATGTTGGCCAGGCTGGTCTCAAACTCCTGACCTCACGTGATCTGCCCACCTTGGCCTCCCAAAGTGCTGGGATTACAGGCGTGAGCCACTGCGCCCGACCGGGAAGACTAGATACTCTCTTTATTTATTTTTTTGAGATGGAGTCTCGCTCTGTTGCCTACGCTGGAGCGCAGTGGCGCGGTCTCGGCTCACTGTAACCTCCACTTCCCATGTTCAAGCGATTCTCCTGCCTCAGCCTCCCAAGTAACTGGGATTACAGGCGCCTGTCACCACATCCGGCTAATTTTTTGTATTTTTATTAGTAGAGATGGGGTTTCACCATATTGGCCAGGCTGGTCTCAAACTCCTGACCTTGTGATCCACCCACTTTGGCCTCCCAAAGTGCTGGTATTACAGGCATGAGCCACCACGCCCGGCCAAGACTAGACACTCTCTAAGCAATACAAGGTTCTAGGTCCAAATATCCCCAGAAACTTACATCTCTGAGGGGCTGTCGTGGTCAGAACACTGGAATTGAGCTAGCACTTTATATGCAGCATCTCATTAATCCTGATGCTGCCCTTGGAGGTAGTGATAATTACTGTCCCACTTTTCAGATGAGGAACTGAGGCTCATAAGGGTTAAATCACCTACCCAGGAGTCCTCAGCTGGTAAACAGCAGAGCCAGGACTTGAACCGGCAGCTCCAGCTGCTGAGCCCAAAGCACCAGGAGCATCCTGCTGCACTGGGCCCTGCCTGGGCCCTCACCCTCACCTCTCAGCTGTGCCAGAGGCTTGTCCACCAGGTCAATCAGAGAGTTTAGGGTGAGAAGGGACCTGGAAGACTGGCCACCTAGAACAGACTTGAACTTATCACCCTGAGATGCCCTGGCCATATCCCCTCTCAAGAGTTGGTCACCTCTTGTGATGGGAAGCAAGTATTCTCTTGGGACAGTCATTCCATCTTTGGGCAGCTCCAATCGCCGGAAAGTGCTTCCCTATATAGAGCTGAAAGCTGCCTCCCTGGGATTTTCGCCTATCAGCCCTGTTCCTCCCTTGGCTCCAGAAAGGGCTACTCCTTCTCATACACTTCAGCCCTTCAAATATTTGAAGATATCATCAATCATGTTCCCCCCATCCCCAGGCCCTTGTTTCCATAGTAATCATCATTGGAGGAGGTTCCCAGTCTCCCTACCCTTCAGGCTGTATCCTTTCCTGGTGCCCCCTAGTCTCAGTGCCAAGAGCCACCTCTGCTGGGTACCAGAGGTCTCTGGAACAGAATGTTCCAGGGTACTAGGGCAGCCCCGACTCTGCCGGCCGACTCCCTGGCTTGGCTGTGAGCCCCAGATCCCGGGGGGGTGGGTGGAGAAGCGGGAAGGAATGACATGCCACCTGGGGTGGCTGGCAAATGTCAGACTGTGGCTACAGGTCTGGGTTGGGGCATCTCTGCCAAATGACTTGATGCCTGCCCACTCCAGAGACGTCTGGCTTGGCTACCCAAACCACATTTTGGCTTAGCCAGGCCAGGTATTCCTGCTCCTGGGCCTCCTCATTCCTGGAGAGGACCTTTTCCCACCTCTTCCCCCCACTATATTTTTGGTGCCCTCACTTCCCTGGGACCCATTCTCTGGCATGGGGAGAAGCTGACACGTACCTTGGCAAGCGGACCTGCCTGGTCACTCTTCCCTCCCAATTCACCCAGAGTTTGTCCAGCTTGGAGCCTGGACCACCAAGTCTGTTCTTCTGAACCCCCTCCCAGAGACAGGGCCAGGCCTGCCTGTTTCCTCCCCACCTCCCCATACTCTGGACGGCCCCTTATTTCCTCAGTTCCCCACAGCATCTCCTGAAAGGGCATGAGGCATCTGGTAGTGGGTGGTGGCGGACGTGGTGCAAGCTGACTCAGAGCAGAGATGGCATGGGGTGGTCCTCCCGGGGTGGCAACAAAGGGTGATGGGCAGGCCCTATGTGGTAAAAAGGGATGGAGACCAAGAGAGGAGGAGGACTCACTAGGAGGGTTGTTGAGTGGCTTGGGTGCAGGGCTGATTCAGCCTGGGGGCAAGCAGGAGGCTGGCCAGCGATTCCCAGGGGGCAACAACACTGATGAATAAGCCTGGAATGTTGGCACCACTGCCTAATGGGCACTGGCCCCCTCTGTTGTACCTGCCTCACACTGAGCTGGGTGGGCAGCACCCAACCGCACTGTCTTCCATCTCCTCCACCCACACAGTCTGGAGACAGGAGCTTCTTTGGGCCAGGCTGAAGTGCGGGATGGAAGAAGGCTAGCAGGGGTCCTGAATTCTCTCTCTGCCCACCTCTGCCCTGCTGAATACCCCCAACCTGACCCACAGCCCAGTCTGTGTTAGTGCAGAATCCTTCACAAGTGTGATGTATAGGGGAGGGGCGGAGGGCCAGGGCTCCAGCTGGCCTGGCACAGAGAGGCCCGATCAGAGGTGTAACCCCTCCCCTCCCCTGGTCCTTGGATTCCAAGCTCAGACCCAGAGGTGACAACGTTGGAGGGTCCTGACCTGGGAAGACGGAGAGGTGCCGATCTGCAGGCCTTGACCTCCCCTCCCCACACAGCTGAGCAGGCAGCTTCCTGGAGTACTGAGGCAGCACTACCCTGCACTCCTGCCCACCTTCCAGAGCTTCCAGGGCTGGAGAGGACAGGCCTCCGTGTGGGAAACAGGGCAGGGCCTGGGAAGGCCCCCAGTGCCCTGGAGGCAAGCAGGGGGACTGTGTATGTCTTCCCAGGGTGACTAGAGGGCAACCGAGGTCAGGGGCATTGGACTTAGGGGAGGTTCAGCTCCCAGACCCTCTGCTTGACAGAAGTTGTCACAAATATTCCAAGCAATATCCTCCCACCCAAACATCTTAGTCCTTTCCCGGGAGAGACTGAGACTTGGCTCTCTAAAGGGGAGTCAGCTGTGGCCTGACAGACCAAAGTCTCATTTTTAGAATGGGGCAAGAGAGGGTCAGGTGTGCATGTGAAGACTTGAACGTGGAGACCCGCTGGGTCCCCTGGTGTAGGATGGGGGCTTCCTGGGGTGCCTCTGCCAGAGTCCACCCTGACCCTACGGCCTCCTCCTCCCGGTCACTCCCTGGATGACCTTGACCTTGAATTAACCTCAGATCCTGCCGGATGGTCAAGATGGAAGGAGGAAGGGGGACAGTGGGAAGAAGCCCAGAGAGCGAGCCATGCCTCCGGAGCCCAGGCTCCCATCATTTCTGGTCCTCACTGTCCCCTTTCGCCTCTGGAGAACAGGAGCAGGATGAGAACAAAATACCGGGGAAAGGGGGAGGGAGGAGGTCTTGGCCTGAAGTCTGGGAGGGGGCAGGGCGCGTCCTTGGCACAGCCTTTTCTGCCCCATCCCCAGACCCGCTCAGGTTACTCCCGCAGAAACCGAACTTCTCGCGGGCCAGTCGCCAGCACCTAGAACTTGGGAAGGGAGCAGACGGATTAGAGTTGGGGGGGAGTGCTGAGTGTGAGCGGCGGCCTCCCCCCGCCACTTTCAGCGCCAGGAGTCTGGGCTCCGCCCGCCTTCGCGGGGAGTAATTTATTCAGGGTGACTCCCGCAGGAGTAACAATCATCCATAATTAAGGTTAATGATGACATTCATTAATTACAATTACTTCTCTTTTTGCTTCTACCCGTTCCCCTCCCCTGGTCCCGCTCCCGTGGTGGGGAGTGGGGCTGCCTGTCTTTCTGGTCTGGAGCCACAACCGCAGGCCCCCGTCCCCGCCCGTGACCGACGGCCCGCGCTGCCGCAGGCCCCCGCGCGGACTCCGCAGCTGCGCACCCCCGGTCGCGGCCTCGCTTCCCCGAGCCCAACCGGGCTAGGAGCGGGGAATGCAGGACTGCGGAGGGGCAGAGAGGGACACGCTGAGACGCGGAGATAAACACCAGGAGACGCCGGGAGAGACGGGGAGAGACGCACACAGAGACACCAAGACACAGACACGCAGGTTGTAGAGACAAATTCAGAGACACCAGCGAGGACAGAGGCGCGGACTGAGCCCGGGACTGGGACCCGGCGGCCGCTGGAGGGTGCGCCTCGCACGCACAGCCGGGCGCGTACCCCGCCCGCACCGCTCCACGCGCGCCCTCCGGCCTCGCTGCGCCCATCCCTCCTACGAAGACCAGTGGCCGCCTCCCCGGAAGGTCGCGATGGCGCGCGCGGGCGTGCGGTGCTGGTGTGATTGGGGGGGTCTTCGTGGCCCTTCGTCGCCAACCCACTCCTCCCCCCGGGAGCGGCGCAGAGCCTCAGTGGTCACGCGGGCCTCGCGACCGCGACCCTAGGACGCCCGGGCCCACAGGAGGACCCCGCCAGGAAGAGGGCGCCCGGGTCCGGGGCGCACGGGGCGGGGACAGGCCTCGCGCCCCCCAAGTTACCTTGGTTTCCTGGAGTGCGGAGACGGTCCCTGGGGGACTGTGAGTGGCCGCGTCATCCGGTTCGTTCTCCTTCTCGCTCATCTCGGTCATGGTTCGGAGAGAGGGGAGGAGAGGGTGCCGAGATCCGACGGCAGGCCCGCCGCGGGCAGGCTGCGGATGGCGGGCGTTTCCGGGACTCCGAAGCCCTTCTCCAGAGGCTGCCCCCAGTTAGCCTCGGGCACGGCAGCCCCCAACCCGCGGGCGCAGGCGGAGAAAGTTGCCGGGGTGGCGGGCGAGGCGAGGCGACCACGCCGAGCCGCAGGAGCCGGACGACCCCAGGCGCGAGGACCGAGGGTCTGCAGAAGATGCTGCTCGCAGCGCGGGGAGGAGGGAAGTGGGGCGGCGGGGATGAGCTGAGGGAGGGAGCCAAGGAACTGTCCGTGTCCGGCCGGTTCCGCCGTCCTCTGCGCCCGCCCCCCATCCCCTCCCCTCCCCCGCCGGCCCCAGCCCGGCACCCGGCGGCCCCTCCGCCCAGTCCTCGCCGCCCAACTTTGATTTAGGAGGTCGCCTGGTCCTGCCCCCTGCCCTCCGCCGCTCCCCCCGCGCCGCCCTGCAAATCAGGCTCTCAGCTATTGGCTGCCGCGGTGGCCAGGAGGGCGAGCTAGGCGGAGTCTTGGGGGGCTCGACACGATAGGGCGGGGCTTGGAGGGGAAAGAAGCAGAGGAGGGAGTTTCACATTGAAAAACCCGGGATGGAGGGGCGTGACCAGATTGAGGGAAGCTTGGGGAGATCATAGTAGCGTCTGGACGGGTTGCAGGGATTAGAAATAGGTTGGGGCCGCAGCAAGATAGCTGAGAGTGAGATCGAAGTTAGGACTTCCTGAGAGCGAAGATTGATAGATGCTAGAGGTGGGTGAAGAAAGAATAGGGACCCATCCGTGCCATTAATTGGATGCCTCTATACCCTGAAAAGGCTCTCTCCAAATATACACACCTGCACTATGGTGTATGTGTCAAAGGCCAGGCCGGACAATTCCTCCTTGTGATGGAAAGCAGGATGGCTCTATCTCCTTCCAGTCTTGGTGTCTGAACTTCAGCAGAGATGGGGCGTCAGTCCTCACACCCAAAGTCCCCAAACTTCTCTAAGACACGTTCCCCTCCTAAAGATCCTACCACAACTGGAGTTAGATCAGGGGATAATATGGAGAGGTGGGGGAAGAGGTCCTCACCCTCCAAGATGCCCCTCTCTCCACCTGGTCTGACAATAACCTTCTATTTTTTTTTTTTTTAATTTTTTATTTAGAGACAGGGTCTCACTCTTTTACCCAGGCTGGAGTGCAGTGGTGTAATCATAACTCACTGCAGTCTCAAACTCCTAGGCTCAAGCAATCCTCCCACCTCAGCCTCTTTAGTTGCTGGGACCACAGGCATACGCCACCATGCCTGGCTAATTTTTAAATTTTTTTGGTAGAGACAGAGTCTTGCTATGTTACACAGGATGATCTCCAACTCCTGGGCTCAAGTGATCTTCCCACTTTGACCTTCCAACGTGTTGGGATTACAGGCATGAGCCACTGCACCCATTCAAGATATTTCAATATTTCTTCTTCTCCTCCTTCTCTTTTTTTTTTTTTTTTTGAGACAAGATCTTGCTCTATTGCCCAGGCTGTAGTGCAGTGGCTTGATCACACCTCACTGTAGCCTGGACCTCCTGGGCTCAACCCTCCCAAGTAGCTGGAACCACAAGCACATGCCACTGCACCCTGCTAATTTTACATTTTTTTGTAGAGATGGAGTCTCACTATGTTACCCAGGCTAGTCTTAAACTCCTAGGCTCAAGTGATCCTCCTACCTCAGCCTCCCAAAGTGCTGGGATTACAGGTGTGAACCACCACACCTGACCAAGATACCTCTTCTAATGCATGTTGGTTATGTGGGACCCATTTTCCCAGGTCCCCCTCCTTCATCTCCAGCCCCCTTTTCTTCTGCCCCTTCTGGCTCTGACCAGCAGATCTGGCTTCTCTTGGTCTGCCCAAGAAAAGGGAGGTGCACTGGTGGCTGAGAGAACCTTTCCCTGGTGTGGGTGGAGAGACTTCTGGGTTTAAGTCTCCCTTCTCCTCTGCTGTGGGTGGTAAGATTGTGGGTGGGGGGTGCCACATGGGGGGCCTGGGGTGCTGAAGGAGGCCCTTATGCTAGCCTGGAAGTCGAGGGGTGGGGTGAACACCTCCCCTCCACCCCTGCCCCCACACCACACACACAGCCATTCATAGGATCTCTACCCTCCCAAGCATGAGCTCACCACTGGAGCCCTACTCAGGATACCATGTCCAGGAATAGAGATTTATTTGCCAGTGGCAGAAGTAGGACAAGGGCACAGTGAGGGTTCATGGTTGTAGGGGCTCTGACTTCGAGATTTCCTGAGGAAGGTGGGATGGAGCCTGAGTGCCATCAAATCAGTCTCCCCGAAGGCCTGTTCATGGCCAACCTTCTCCCATCCCCCACTGGACTGTCCTTCTCCCTCCTGCCCAGCCCAGGCCAGTCCAGCCTCCCCTCCCTGGGCAGCTCAGACGTTGGGATGCTTGCAGCACTGAGACAGGGACATCAGGCCCTCCGCTTATCCTGAGGGCCTTCTTCTGAGTTTGGAGATCTCCCAAAGAGCAGGGGCTTTGGGTTCCTTAGCGTCCAGTACCGCTATGGTCACTAATTAAGTGTGTGACCTTGGGCAGATAACGCAATCTTTTAGAGCCTTGCTTTTTTGTTGTTGTTGTTTGTTTGTTTGTTTTGAGATGGAGTCTAGCTTTTGTTGCCCAGGCTGGAGTGCACTGGCAGGACCTCGGCTCACTGCAACCTCCGCCTCCTTGTTCAAGTGATTCTCATGCCTCAGTCTCCCGAGTAGGTGGGATTACAGGCACCCACCACTATGCCCCGCTAATTTTTTATATTTTTAGTAGAGACAGGTTTCACCATGTTGGCCAGGCTGGTCTGGAGCTCCTGACCTCAGGTGATCCACCTGCCTCGCCCTTCCAAAGTGCTGGGATTACAGGCATGAGCCACCACGTCTGGCCTACAGCCTTGGTTTCTTCATCTGAAAAACAGTGGTTGTGCCTACCCCACTGCTAGAATGAATGAGATGATAGTACAGAGTGGCACTTAGCCCAGACGAGACAGGAAGACAAGAGAGGAAAGTTTTATTAAAAAAAAAAAAAAAGTTTTTATTTAGGTAGAGATGGGGTCTCACTTTGTTGGCCCAGCCTCATTTTGAACTCCTGACCTCAAGCCATCTTCCTTCCTTGGCCTCCCCGATAAAGTCCTGGGATTACAGACAGGCACATGTCACCACGTCTAGTCAAGGAAAGTCCATTATTTTTCTTTCCGTCTTTTCTTCTGAGAAATTTGTCCCTTCCCGTGCTTTCTCTGAGGCAGACAGAAGAAAACTGCTTCCTTCTCTCACTCTCCTTGGCCATTTGGAGCCTGGTATTCTGTGGGGGAACCAACCCAGAAGTGGTGATTCCTGGACAAAGAGATGTTAACTAGATACAGAGAAGAATTCCCAGGGGAACCTGTAGTGCTGGCAACCGAGGAAGCCAGGGCAGTTGGAGGACTGCGGGGCCCATCTAGTCTGGACATCAGAAGCCTGAGGTGGGGCGAGCATGGCGGAGGCAGGGGGCTGGATGCCATGACCTTTGGATGTCCTTCCTGGCCTGCTGCCTTTGTGTTTCAGAGCGGTCTCTCCTGAACTAAGTCTGAGTCATTGCTCTTCGTACTGACAACTCCCACTGCAGTGGATCAGAGACGAGGCAGAAGCAGCCTTTCCTGGGAAGGAAGGAGCATTGCCCCATCTCAGATTTGGAGGGCACAAATGAGGGGCAGGCAGAATGAGGGCCACATGCTGCCGGGGGATGAATGGCAGCCACACTCTGGGAGGGCTCTCTCAGAAGTGGCAATAGAACTACTGGGGTGCCTCTTGTTGGGAAAGTGGGCAGCGGACTCTTGGGAGCCCTGGGACAGGGATGACTTCAAATCTGCATGCAGCACAATGTCTAGCACATGAAAAGAGACCAGTCCTCAGCCCAGCTCTGCCTTTTGCTTCCTGTTTTGTGACCTTGGGCAGAGAGCTCTCTCTAAAGGCACTTAAGTTTCCTTCTTGTCAGACTGGCAGAATTGGTTAGATTACTTTGAAATGAGGAGTTCGGCCGGGCGCGGTGGCTCAAGCCTGTAATCCCAGCACTTTGGGAGGCCGAGACGGGCGGATCACAAGGTCAGGAGATCCAGACCATC
>NW_012122154.1:4364387-4372905 GCF_000951035.1 Colobus angolensis palliatus | reverse complement strand
ATGCCTGTAATCCCAGCACTTTAGGAGGCCAAGGCGGGTGGATCACCTGAGGTCAGGAGTTCGAGACCAGCCTGGCCAACATGGCAAAACCTCATCTCTACTAAAAATACAAAAATTAGCCAGATGGGGTGGCGGGCACCTGTAATCCCAGCTTCTCAAGAGGCTGAGCAGGAGAATTGCTTGAACCTGGGAGGTGGAGGTTGCAGTGAGCCGAGATTGCACCACTGCACTCCAGCCTGGGCAACGAGAGTGAAATTCAATCTCAAAAAATAAAAAATAAAAAAATAAAGAGATGGACAGAATAAGTGCACAGTAAATGGATGTTATTTTATTCATTTATTTATTCTGAGAAAATGTCTTACACTGCTGCCCAGGCTGGAGTGCAGTAGCGCAATCATGGCTCACTGCAGCCTCTACCTCCCTGGCTCAAGTGATCCTCCCACCTCGGCCTCCCAAGTAACTGGATCTACAGGCATGTTCCACTGAACTCAGCCTGTTAACTCTTTTTTTTTTTTTTTTTTTTTGAGATGGAGTCTTGCTCTGTCACCCAGGCTGGAGTGCAGTGGCTGGATCTCAGCTCACTGCAAGCTCCGCCTCCCGGGTTTACACCGTTGTCCTGCCTCAGCCTCCCAAGTAGCTGGGACTACAGGCGCCCGCCACCTCGCCCTGCTAGATTTTTGTATTTTTTAGTAGAGATGGGGTTTCACCTTGTTAGCCAGGATGGTCTCGATCTCCTGACCTCGTGATCCGCCCGTCTCGGCCTCCCAAAGTGCTGGGATTACAGGCTTGAGCCACCGCGCCCAGCCTATTATTGGGGATTTTTAACCTTGGACTTGTGAGTGAGCTTCAGGGAGTTCATGAACCCCTTGAAGCTGTGTAAAATTATGGAGGATAATAAACATTTTCTGGGGAGAGTTGAGCTTTCAGCTGCTCTTCAGGGCATCTGAGATCCCCAAAAGATTAAGAGCCACTGGCCTATATTACCCCCAGGGACCCTCCTCTCTGAGTGGCTGAGATTCTCTGATGTGAGGAATTGCTTCTCCTCCCATGGTGATGATCCTTGCATCACCACCTCCAGTCCAAGCCCTTCGCATCTGTGGCCTGTGCCTCATGGGTCACCCAGGACGGAAAACATGAGTGACTGGCCTTTCCTTGCAGCTTTAGAATCAGGATGCCTAGTGTGGAGGCGCCCAATGTGGTTGGGAGCTGAGTCTGGGTTCCTGTCTCCCAGCTGCGGAAGGGAAGGGGGTCCAAGCCCAGCAGGGCCAGGGAGGCAGAGATCACAGTGAGAGGCCTGGCCTTGCCCCAGTGTCCCCTACCTCCCCCCACCAGTCCACCTGGGGACCTGAGAGGCAGATACCACTCTAATGAGCTAAGGCTCATGGCAGGCAGCGGTAATGATGATTTTATGGAAATACAGAAGGCTCTTACGCAAGTGCCTGACATACTTCCCGGCTGTGGCATCTGGGACAGCCAGGTCCCCAGGGGCTGCAGAAGGCACCCCCCCCCGACACCCCCTGCTGTCTCCAGTCCCTGGAGCTTGGGACACTGGCATGGAGCCACCCTCCCACTGCCCGTGGCACTGTCCCTAACGGGCCCTGGGTGAGCTGTTCCTGCACTCTGTGCCCCAGGACTCCAGGAGGGAACAACATGGGCTCTGTGTATGCAATCCCTCACGCCCTCCCTCCTGCCGCCCCCTCTCCCCACCACAAAGCCAGGATCTCTGGGAGAGCTGTTCTTATGGGAGGGGATAATGAGGTTATAGCTGTTTCCTTTTCCTCAATGAAGAAAACCCCTCTCTCCAGGATCACGTCCTCTTCTGTTCTGTTTCTTTTCTTCCTGAGGCTGGGGACACGGGGCTGACAGCAGCCATGGTGGGGTAGGGGTGGGGCATCCTAGCCCTTGGCTGCCCCTCCCCAGCCCTGTGCCAGTTTGTCTACACTGAGCCCCCACCCCTGTGCTTCCAATAGTGTCCTGAAGCCTTTGCTCTTGTCCTCTAGTCTAGTCCCCCTACCCACCCACAAAGCATCTGTCAACAAGGTAACAGCAAGAGCATTACTTTGGGGTAAGAAAAGGAGTGGAGCCCTGCGGAGGAGGGAATGGTTGAGGGTTAGAATTTTGGAGAGATGAGCACTGTGGACCTCTGAATTCTTCAGGGAGGATCTTCTGCTGGAGAGGAGGCCCTGAGCAGGCTGGGGAAGGGCTGTGGCCGAGAGCGTATGGAAAGGAGGGAGGATGAAGTCTGGTCGCAGCTGGATGGGGTGTTAGCGGTGAGGGTGCCCATGCCTTACTGTGTGGGACAAGCTTGAGTGTGGTGATGCCCAGGAGACTTCAAGGCAGAGAGGATGAGCTTGCCTTTAACTCCTCCCTCGGGGTTAACACCTGGGGAGAGATCCTGTGGCGGGGGAGTCTAGACCCAGCTGAAGCAGCCTGGTGACCTGTGGCTGGCCTGGGCCCACACTGCCCCCTGCAGACTGCACAGAAAGCAGCACCGGGGCAGCCCAGGGGTTCAGGCCCAGCCTTCAAGTGTCTGCATTGGAGAACATCTAAACCATGAGGTCCTACCAAGTGCATGGAATGGTCCTGGGCACCGGGGGCACCTAGTACCTGCATTCGAGGCCCTTCTGTAGATTCTGACCCAGAGAGGGGTAATACAGAAGGCCACATCAAGCTGAGCTAACGGGGGCCATCCAGTGGACTGGAAGACAGAGGGGACTAGAATATCCTAGGCAGAGGGAACAGCCTAGGCAAAGGCATGGAGGTGTGAAACAGAACAGCCGGTTCCGGAGCTACTGGAAAGCCCAGAGAGAGAGAGGTGGTGAGTGCCAAAGGCAGGAAAAAGGGAACAAACGGCCTTGAATGCTGGATCAGGAAGCTGATTTTCTCTGCACAAAGGGGCTTCTGAAACACATTCACTGGAGCCTTGCAGAGCAATTCAGAGATACCACGGGTGGCGGGGCGGGGAGGGGGTAGCAGGCAAAGTGGTTCACTCCAAGCTTGAGAGGGATTTAAAGACATGGCTCTATTTTAAACATTGGTGCAAGCCTTGCATTTGACTCCAAGAATATCTGTGTTAGTTTTCCTACCAAAAATACGATTTTTAGCACTAACCATTGTGTGCCATGGATAGCCTGGAATATGACCCATAGTTACCCAGGGACGCCACAGCCCAGCTTGAGGATGGCACTGAAGGTAACAGGTGGCCACGGAGTGTTCTCCAAAGAGGAGTAATTGGGTCATTCCTGTGTCCTAGGGAAGTCTCCCTGGCTCCTGAGGGCAGCATACTAGACACAGAGGACCAAGTAGTGGACTCCTAGTATCCTTCTGGTGATTAAAGGCTTCACAATGAAAATAGACAGGAAGAGTCACCTCCCCTAGCCCAATATTTGTTTTTATTTTTTATTTTTTATTTATTTATTTTTTTTGAGACGGAGTCTTGCTCTGTCGCCCGGGCTGGAGTGCAGTGGCCGGATCTCAGCTCACTGTAAGCTCCGCCTCCCGGGTTTACGCCATTCTCCTGCCTCAGCCTCCCAAGTAGCTGGGACTACAGGCGCCCGCCACCTCGCCCGGCTAGGTTTTTGTATTTTTTTTTTTTTTAGTAGAGACGGGGTTTCACCGTGTTAGCCAGGATGGTCTCGATCTCCTGACCTCGTGATCCGCCCGTCTTGGCCTCCCAAAGTGCTGGGATTACAGGCTTGAGCCACCGCGCCCGGCCTCCAATATTTGTTTTTAAAAGGCTGGGCATGGGGGCTTATGCCTGTAGCACTTTGGGAGGCCGAAGTAGGAGGATCACTTGAGACAAGGAGTTTGAGACTAGACTGGGCAACATAGTGAGACCCCATCTGTACAAAAAAAATTTTGTAGGGCTGGGTGCAGTGGCTCACATCTGTAATCCTAGCACTTTGGGAGGCTAAGGCTGGTGGATCACGAGGTCAGGAGTTCGAGACCAGCCTGGCCAATATGGTGACATCCCATCTCTACTAAAAATATAAAAAATTAGCCTGGAGTGGTGGCACATGCCTGTAATCCTAGCTACTTGGGAGGCTGAGGAAGGAGAATCATTTGAACTCGGGAAGTGGAGGTTGCAGTGAGCTGAAATCACGTCACTATACTCCAGCCTGGGTGAAAGAGTGAGACTCCGTCTCAAAAAAAAAAAAGAAGAAGAAGAAGAAGGAGAAGGAGGAGGAAGAGAAGGAGAAGAAAAAAAGAAGAAGAGGAAGAAGAGAAAAGAAACGTGCTCTTAACTGCAACACTAGTGTACATTTCTTAGTCCCTTCCCTCTGGGAGCTTTCACTCTGGTGGGGAAAAAAGACATTAGACAAAGTACACATACCTTCACTGCATGTTGGATAATTACCATGAAGGACCTTGGTAGAGCATTGCAAAGCCCAGAGACAGACAGGGAGAATGTGAGCATCAGCTGGAGGGGCTGTGGGAAGGGCTAAGAAGCAGGCAGCAAGTCTGAAATGTGAGCAGAGAGTCTTCGCCAGGAGAGACTTAGGGTGGTGCTAGAGAGGACCTCAGGTAGAAAAGACTGAGGGTTTGAGCCAGCCCTACTCACGGTGTAACTCCAGAGGGCGCTATTCAGGGCAGATGGTGCCCTGTAAACTGTGTACCCGGAGGTGCCAGGGACATTTAACTGGGACTAGGGACCCCTTAACCTCACTTCTGGGGTGGAGACATTTGTGTACACAGATGCAGAGACCGCACAATGATTGCCATATGGTATTGTTAGCTGTGTGTGTGTGTGTGCGTGTGTCCTGTAAGTGAAAAACATCTTACGTGCTCCAATCTACTCCTTTCATCATAATTTTGCCTGGAACTCAGGGCCCAGCCCTTTTGATCACCTGCATGCGGGGAGCGTGCGGTGTCTCAGCTCTGGATAGGGCAGGATTCTATCCACCCAGGTATCCTGAGAGACAGCCTGGCATACAGTAGGCACTCAAGAAGGGTTTGTTGAATGAATGAACGAATAGACAGCTTCCTCTCCCAGCCCGTCCTTTCTTTGAGGGAGGGGCAAACTTCACTCTCCAGCTCTCCAGGTTGGAATGTTGCCTGGGAATAGGAAACAAAACAGAATGTTTTGGTTGGAGTAGAAAAAGGCCCCACCCTGCTCAGACAGGCACGACTCCCCCCAGGCCAGCACCAAGCCACACAGGGACCCCTCCTACACTTCTCTCCCCCTCTTCCTGGGATCCTGCTCTGCCCTCCCCAAGGGCTTGAGGGTGCCTCCCAGCCTGGAATCCAACTCGGGGCGTGGGGTAGGTCCCCACAGCCTTGGGGATAATGTATGGAGGGGACCTCAGGGCCTCCAGCTGCTTCTTTGGCCCCAGTGGCAGGAATGCCTCCATCGCCCCTGCTCCCCCGTCCTCCCCACTTGGATTCCATCCAGTCTCCTGGGGGGAGAAAGCCCGTGGGACCAAGCACCAGGTGCCTGGAGATGCAGGTGGCAGAGCAGGGGACGGGGCGTCTGTTTGGCTCTACTGCCCCCTAGGCAGGCCCCCCAGTATCTGGGAGCCTGGGTAGTTAGAGTCCCATGAGTCAGCCACCTTTTTGTACCCCATCTCTGCTCTCTGCCCTAGTTCTGTTTATACCACAGTAGCAGGAGGTGGGCAGGGGACTGGAACTGTCTGTGTACAGTGACAACAGGTGGCCAGTGTGGGGAAAGAGGCCTGCCCCCAGGCTGGCTGTATTTGTCCATAAACACGGCCTGCTCCAAGCCCCAGGGCAAGGAAGGGGCAACAGGACCAGCCCACTGGAGCTCCTGCGTTGCTCTAACGGGGAGCCCTCCTGGGCACACCTCCCTCTCCTGGAAGCGCCGCCCCTGGAGTGTTTCCACAACAAGCTGGGCTGTGTTCTGTGAACTCCAGTTCCCTAGCTAGGTAGCCCCCAGCTAAAGGACTGGTGTCCTGCCACCAGTGCACGTGTGTGTGTGCGTGTGTGTGTGTGTTTGTGTGTGTGTTGTCAGGTAGAGGAGGGAGGAAGGGCAGTGGGCATCAGAGGCCCTTTTGCAGGTCCCTGTAGGCTGTGGGTCTGCCTGTCCTGTCCCCTAGAGTGGACAGGCTTCTCCCGTGGGGTCAGGGGAGGGGCTTATCCCAGGGGTCTCCAGGACTCTGTGTGGCTTATGGATCTGGGGCCAGTCTTGAGGCCTGAGGGTGCCCCTCATTGCCCCTGGGCCTCTTGGGGACCAGTAGAGGACTGGACATCCATCCTTCTGAGTTTGTTTTGCTGTACCCTCCCCTTCAAGTTAATGATTGCTGGGGAGCCCTCAGGACCCAGATCTTGATTCCCCCCAACCTGGGTTGCCCCCGCAGGTCTGGAGTGTGTGAGAGCCCTGGGTGCTCAGCCAATAAGAGGCCCAGGCCCCACCCCACCATTTGCGGGTGTGCTTCTGTGTATAAAGGTGGAGGCCCCAGGTGGGGGGTCCAGTGTGTGCCGCCCAATCCCATACTGAGCTGTTTCACAGCCGGCCCTGCTCCCTCTCCAAGATGCTGTTTCGGCACAACCAGCCAGAGCACTTATGGCCCAGTCCTGGGGATCTATACCCTGGGCCCCGTAGCAGCCTGCTCAGGTAAGGGCTGGATCCCCCAGGTCCCCAGGAAGGTGCTGGTCTGAAGTTGGGGCGGACCTCATCCATTTCAAGCTGAGGGGAGTGGGGCTCCCATTCCTGGGCTCCTCTGGAGATGCGGAAGTGGTCAAATGTACGTGGAGTTCAGTGTGTCCTGGGACATCTCAAAAACACCCTGATCCCACTTAGGACATTATTACTGGGAATTTACTCAGTATCAGGCAAACTTTGAGGTTGCGAAGATAAGTAATTGATGGCAGCTACTGAGTAGAACAGCCACAAATCTGGGATCAGCCCCTTCAGGGAGGCCTCCTGGAGGCCCGAGGAGCTGAACGGGGGTCCCTTCGGCCCTGGCTGCAGCTCGGGGGCCTGCTACAGGAAACTATGGGTTCCCCACAGGGGAGGTCTGGCATAGGGAGTCAAAGACCCTTAGAAAAGGGGATGGACAGGGCAGAAAGCTGGCAGATCCCTCCTCTCCCTGGCAGGGAATCCCTGCCCTTGCCCTACTTGAAGCAGGAGGAGCTGTCCAACATCCCTGGAGCGGAGCTGTCCTGCCCCGTGTTCTGGTACGTGCTCTGTGCAGCCACCTCACCAGCCGTGAAGCTGCAGGAGAAGACCCTCACCTACCTGAACCAGGGTATGCTAGGCCTGGGCGAGGGGAGGAGCTAGTGGGCCATGAGCTCCGGAAGCTGGGCCCAGGGTGAGCTGGAGGTGGTAGGTGCCACTCTGCCCCTCAGAATGGGGCTCACACATCCCCTTAATCCCTCCCAGGTCAGTCCTATGAGGTCCAGATGCTCTGCAGCTCCAAGCTGTGTGATGCCACCCAGTGCCCCCAGCTGCTGAAGTTGGGTACACTCCTCTCCAGAAGTGGCAAAGGCTGGGTATGACTGTTTCTCTGGGCAAGAAGCCAATGTCATCACAGTGATGGCACCGTCACGGAGAACCCTCTCACGTCGACAGCTCAGTGGTGGGGGCAAGAGTTGAAGAAACAGGCACAGAAAAGTTAAGTATTTTCTTGAGGACACAGAGCCAGCAAGTAGCAGAACTGAGATTTAGAAACACATTTACACAGTGTAGGCTGGCCGCAGTGGCTCACGCCTGTAATGCCAGCACCTTGGGAGGCTGAGGCGGGCGGATCACCTGAGGTCAGGAGTTCGAGACCAGCCTGGGCAACATGGTGAAACCCCATCTCTACTAAAAATACAAAAATTACCTGGGCATGGTGGTGTGCACCTGTAATCCCAGGTACTCGGGATCCTGAGGCATGAGAATGGCTTGAACCCAGGAAGCAGAGGGTGCAGTGAGCCAAGATCGCACCACTACACTCCAGCCTAAGCAACAGACTCTGTCTCAAATAATAATAATAATAATAATAATAATAATAATAACAACAACAATAAAATTGGAAATATATTTACACAGTGTTATTCACACACATGATCTTTTCTCAAATTACCTATTTAGCCCCCGTTCTATGCCAGAAAATGTTCCATGAGCTAAGGATTCATCAGCAATGAGACAGATGTGGTTCCCTTCCTCAGGAGGCTTGCATTCTACTAAGGCAAACAAGTAATTACACATATTCTATGAAATGGCCAACAGTGACATGTTGCAAAGAAATGGGTGGCATGCCTAGGGTGGGAAGGCATTAACTCCCCCTTTTTACAGATGAGGCTCAGGATCTCTAGATTACTTCTCTGGTTCACAGTTGTGAGTGGCAGATGGGCATTTGAACACGGATTGGTGATTCTAAGTCCTAATGCCTCCTGGGGTAGGAAGGGAGGTGTGGGAAGGTCGGCCTACAGGGGTGTGAAGACTGGGTCCTCAATGCCGGCGTCCTCTGACTGCGCGCCACGCCCTCCTGTGGCTGCAGAGTGTGGTGCAGGTGGCGTTCGACGACCCGCACCTGCAGTACGCCGAGCAGCAGCAGCTGGTTGGGTGGAGGTGGAG
>NW_012122154.1:4356486-4363056 GCF_000951035.1 Colobus angolensis palliatus | reverse complement strand
AAAAAAAAAAAAAAATGGAGTCTGAGGCTTTCCTCTTCATCCTCCTGCAGCCCAAAGGAGCAGAATGGAAACTGAAAATGGACTGCAAGAAGATGGAGAAACAGCCCCTGCATGAGAGGGACAAGTATCAGACCACCTGCGAGAGCACTGTCTTCTTGGAGGTGCGTGTGTTGGGACGAGAGCAGGAGGGGAGAGTTGGAGAAAAGATCCTCATGGTACAGATGGGGAAATGGAGGCCTCCGGGGCTCTGACTGCTGCAAGCCCATCACAGCCCCCCGGGGACTCCACCACTTCCTGCAAAGGACACTCTCTGCCCTGTCTGTGGTTGTTAAAGCTTCCAGGAGCTGACGCCCTCCAGGCTACCTGTCCTGCGCAGGCCATCACCACGTCCTTCCTTGTCTGCTCCCTCTGCCTGGCCCCCTCCTCCTACTGCCACTCCTCTTGGCCAGCTCCTCCAGGGCCCTTCCTCATTGCCCCATCCCCGCTGGCTCATTAATTTCTTCCTTCCTGTGGAAACTCAGTCCACTTGTCAGGCCCCTGGTCAGCTCTTAATATACAGGTGGAGGGAAGGGAGCAATGACCAGCATTGCTGTGTGTTTGCCGGCAGTGTTCGCCATGGCCGGAGTCCCCTGCAAGGCCCTGACCACCTCTCAGCTTTCGGGCTCTGACCTCCCCCGACTCCTGCAGCCTCCTGTCCCCAGAAAGGTGAGGCAGGATGAGCACCTCCTGTCAGCCCTTTGGGGTGAGAGTGAAGCAAAGAACTCCCAGCCCAGGCATGGAGCAAAAGACAGGGCTGAGGATTGGTGGGGAATGTGTAGGGTGAGGACAAGAGCAAGCTCTGTGTCCCAGGGCAGGCCTGGAGGAAGGGTGTTGGTGGAGGGAGACTGGCTGAAATGCTCTGCAGAGTCCTTGAACCTTTGCTCCTCCTCACAGGCTCTGTTCCTCACCGCCATTTGCTCTGGACACCTTGGGGTGTAGCCCAGTTGAGGTGAGTCTCCCTCTTCCCACTCCCCACTGTCCCAAAGCCTTCTCCGCAGCTTCATCTCACACTCCAGAATGGGGTGCCCTGCCCCCTGGTGGTCAGATGTGGTATGGCCACAGATTATAACTTACCTGATAGGACTGGGCAGGAAGAGCCTCCCTTCTCAGACTTGGGACCTCCCAAGGGAGGGGCTGTTTCCCTTCCTTGTTCTGTCCCTGGGTCCTGGTATTACCTAGACCATCCATTTGATACCTCAGGATCTGAACCATAGAGCCTGCATCTCAGAGACACAGCAGTGGTTGCATCAGCACTGGTTCTCCAGCTACTGCTGGATGCTGGCCAGCTTCACTGGTGAGGCTAGTGTCTGGCAGGAGCCAGACGTGTAGGGGACTGAGAGTGGGTGGGACACACACGCAGGAAGCCTGTCTCTGTCTTGGCTTGTTGTGGGCCCTTCAACTAACCTTTACTGGAGACTAAGAGTTGCCCAGCATTGTGCTAGGCTCTTGTCTCACAAATTATCCCATGTAATTTATACACTATCCCTTAAGGACAGTGCCCAGAGAGGTTAAATAACTTGCTCAAGGACGCACAGCTAACAACTGGCAGAACTGGGATTTAAATCCAAGTCTGACTCCCATGTCTGAGCATACTAGGGCTATTTGTAGACTAATAGACTATGTCCCTTGCTTCCCACCCTTGATCCCAGGCCTCTTTCCTCAGTCTGGCCCTGTCTGACTCTACAGGCCTGGATCTGCTGAAGCTTACACGCCAGGACCTTATCCAAATCTGCAGGGTTGCTGATGGGATCCGCCTTTTCAATACTCTTAGAGCCAGATGCTGGGCACTGCCAACCAGGGTCCCCTTCCCACTGTAGTGGCCCTTACTAACTTAGCTAGCAGGTATGTTTCACACATTTTTTTTTTTTTTAAATATGGAGTTTCACTGTCGTTGCCCAGGCTGGAATGCAATGGTGCGATCTTGGCTCACTGCAACCTCTGCCTCGGGTTCAAGTGATTATCCTGACTCAGCCTCATGAGTAGCTGGGATTACAGGCACCTGCCAGCCAATTTTTCGTATTTTTAGTAGAGATGGTGTTTCACCAGGTTGGTAAGGCTGGTCTTGAACTCCTGACCTCAGGTGATCCACCTGCCTTGGCCTCCCAAAGTGCTGGGATTACAGGAGTGAGCCACCGTGCCTGGCTCATACAATGTTTAAGCCAGAAGTCACCTTAAAAACCATTAGTCCCACTCCCTCTTTTTACAGAAGAAACTCAGGCCCAAGAAGGACAGTGACCAGTCTGAGGTCACAACCCAAGGCTGGCAGGGCTGGGATGAAAGGCTAGGCTCCTGTGACCTCCTCCTTCTGTGGCCATCCCACCTGCATCATTCCATTTCTGGGGATAGAGATGTTTGTGGGGTTCCCCTCCCCAGTTTTTCTACCCCTAGTGTCCAGCATTCATTAAATACCTAAGAACTGCTTAGTGACCTCCCTCCCTTGAGACCTGGGAGGAGGCTGGGATCTCTCCTAGGACGCGAGTTAGAAGTGAGAGCTGTTAGTTCAGGTATAAGGCTGATACATAGACTGTTTTCCTGGCCCAGGCCCATCCGTCACCGACTGACTTTGTATGTGGCTCAGGAGGCCTCTAGGCAAGAGAAGGAGGTCCCATAAGAACCCTGACTCAGGTGAGGTTCTGGCCTCTCTCTCCAGAAGATAGGAAATTCAGGTGTAGCTGCATGAAACCTCTCCCTAGAAGAGGAATGGTGATGCCCCACGATTCCTGGGACCCAGGATGCCCTTCTTGGCATTTCCCTACCTTCCGTGACCAGATTAGTCCCTCTCCTTCCAGAATGTCTCCTTGGGTTTATTCTACCATGTTGTGCTCCTCCGCCGCACCTGATTGTCACTCCATTAACATATGGGATTAGAACATCATCTTATTATGTACTTGGAGCCCAGTCATTAATATGGGGGTGTCCTATATCTTTAAACTGGGGGTTCCCCTTAGACACCTCCCAAAAGGTGAGGCATGAAAGGTGAAGTAGACTTTTTTCCTTTCTTTTTTTTAGATGGAGTCTCACTCTGTTGCCCAGGTTGGAGTGCAGTGGCACGATCTCAGCTTACTGCAACTTCTGCTGCCCAGGTTCGAGACATTCTCCTGCCTCAGCCTCCCAAGCAGTTGGGATTACAGGCGCCTGCCACCATGCCCAGCTAATTTTTGTAGTTTTTAGTAGAGATGGGGTTTCACCATCTTGGCCAGGCTGGTCTTGAACTCCTGACCTCAGGTGATCCACCCGCCTGGGCCTCCCAAAGTGCTGGGATTATAGGCATGAGCCACCACGCCCAGCCGACTTTTCCTTCTTTACTTCTCCTCCCCCACCCCATGGCCATCTTCCTGGCACCCCTGGTTTCCCGTGGGCATGCCTCTGGACCCCCTTCCCCCGCTGACCCCTGCCCCTGTGTTGCTCATGCCCCAAGACTTTTATCAAGAGATCTCTCTGGATGAACTCAGTGCTGTAGAGCTGATGGGGAAACTGGCTGAGCTCCTGGCCCTCCCAGCCAATCAGATCCATCGCCTTTTCCACTGGGGCCCTGGGGGCATCTTCATTCTCAGTGACCATTTCCTGTCGCAAGTCCCCATGGAGGCCTCGCTAACACTTCTGCCTGATTCAGCTTTCTTTTCCATGGCATGGCTTGTTCTCTTTGGCTCTAATAAAATTGCCTTTGTGCCCACTTCACTCTTACAGGTGGTCCAGAATTTTAAGAACGAATCATACTTTGTGGTTGTGGTGAAAAAAGGTAGGGATTTTAGAGGCAGAGGAGTGGGCCTGGCTGGCCCTATAAAGGGTGGTAGGAGTGTGTTGAGCATATATTCTGTCTCCTAAATGAGACTAAAAGGCTCTTTGGGGGCCAGGCGCAGTGGCTCACGCCTGTAATCCCAGCACTTTGGGAGGTTGAGGCAGGTGGATCACTTGAGGACAGGAGTTCAAAACCAGCCTGGCCAACATGGCAAAACCCCGTCTCTACAAAAAATACAAAAAACTAGCCGCGTGTGCTGGCACGTGCCCATCGTCCCAGCTACTTGGGAGGCTGAGGCAGGAGAATCGCTTGAACCCAGGAGGCATAGATTGCAGTGAGCCGACATTGCCCCACCGCACTCCATCCAGCCTGGGTGATGGTGCAAGTCTGTCTCAAATGTCTAAAAAAAAAAAAAAAAAAAAAAAAAAGCAAAAAGCCTCTTTGAAGGGGATTAAGGAGATGTGTCCCAATTAACTAGCAAACATCTGTGAATGTCAGCTTTGTGTCAAGGGGAGAGGGATTTGTATAGCTAAAAGATATTTATTGCTTAGGAAAAATGTGACTGAATAAATGCATCCCCATGACATAAAAAATGCTTGTTTCTGTTATCAGGGAGTTGATTAGAGGGGAAGCCCCCACGTTTCTCCACCTTTCCCCCGCATGATACAAGGCAGAAGGGCAGGTGCTTATTGGACATCACCTGGCATAGGGCACCTCTAACTATCTGCTTGGCATCTGGTTATTCAGATGTTTTCCTTCCACCCCTCCATGTGCCAGAGCTGGTCAGCTTGGCATATGTACACAAGGGGGTAGGAAGAGGTAGATGTGAAGTGGGGTTTTAAGACACATGTGGTCGGGTGCCGTGGCTCATGCCTGTAACCCCAGCACTTTGGGAGGCCGAGGCGGGTGGATCACAAGGTCAGGAGTTCAAGACCAGCCTGGCCAACATGGTGAAACCCTGTCTCTACTAAAAATACAAAAATTAGCCCGGCGTGGTGGAGGGCACTTGTAATCCCAGCTCCTCGGGAGGCTGAGGCAGGAGAATCGCTGGAACCAGGGAGGTGGAGGCTGCAGTGAACCGAGATCTCGTTACTGCTCTTCAGCCTGGGCAAGAGCGAAACTCCGCCTCAAAAAGAAACAATACAAAAACACTTGGGTGTACCAGATGCATTGTAGGCTGCTTGGAGGTTTGAGGACCTGACTCACCCCACTGGTGCCTTTTTACTGCTTTCAGTGCAGAATCCAGATGGCTACTACTTGGTTCTGATCTAGGCCCAGGGGAACTCCACTGCTCAAGAGACTGATTCAGGCTCTGCTTCACCAGAGGCCTTGTTAATATGCTTGGCTGACTCAACAGGCTCCAGGTGAGCCAAACTATCTTGCATCTTACCCCTAGGGAGGAAGCAAGTAGCCTCCAGCTTCACTTTTCTTTTTTTTTGTTTTTTGAGATGGAGTTTCCATCTGTCTCCCAGGCTGGAGTGCAGTGGCCCGATCTTGGCTCACTGCAAGCTCCGCCTCCTGGGTTCACTCCATTCTCCTGCCTCAGCCTCCTGAGTAGCTGAGACTACAGGCACCCGCCAACACACCCGGCTAATTTTTTGTATTTTTAGTAGAGACAGGGTTTCACTGTATTAGCGAGGATGGTCTTGATCTCCTGACCTCATGATCCACCTGTCTCAGCCTCCCGAAGTGCTGGGATTACAGGCGTGAGCCACTGTGCCCGGCTTCACTTTTCTTTCTGGTCAGCAGCAATGGTTGTTGGAAGTCTTCCTTGCCTGTTCATTCTTCTGAGCTGGCCAAGTTTATGAGGCAAAAAAAAAAAAAAAAACTGGCCATGTGGAAAAAGAGCTTTTGCCATGAGCGGTGTTGGCTGGTGAACACTGAGAGTGTAATTCATTTAAAAACTTTATTCCTGCCCTTCCTTTTTAAATTAAAAGTTAATTTTTTTTTTGAGATGGAGTTTCACTCCTGTCTCCCAGGCTGGAGTGCAGTGGCCCGATCTTGGCTCACTGCAAGCTCCGCCTCCTGGGTTCACTCCATTCTCCTGCCTCAGCCTCCTGAGTAGCTGAGACTACAGGCACCCGCCAACACACCCGGCTAGTTTTTTGTATTTTTAGTAGAGACGGGGTTTCACCATGTTAGCCAGGATGGTCTTGATCTCCTGACCTCGTGATCCACCCGCCTCGGCCTCCCAAAGTGCTGGGATTACAGGCTTGAGCCACCGCGCCCGGCCAAAAGTTAATTTTTAAAAGGTATATACACTTAATATGTTGTCCAATGTGTTGAACATTTAATGTGGTGTTCAGTTTTCTTGGCTTTATTGTCCCCAGGGGAAAATGTCTTCTGCTTAAACTATAAACTAGGGCAAAGGATGGGGTCTGGAACGAGGGAATAAATAAATACAGCTGGATTTTTTTCCCCCCAATTACTTTGGGCAAAACTAATTACTAAAGCCTCCAAAAGACCATTCAATATTCAGATCACTGCACCTACTAAAAAACTGAGTTCTAAGAGATTTAGGAAATACTATAGCTATTCTCTAGAATTCAGGCTATTGGGCTATCTTTTAGAAAAAAAAAAAAAAAATAGACATATTGTTTCCTTAGTTTTAAGAGATGAAGTCTCTGTTGTCCAGGCTGGTCTTGAACTCTTATCATCAAGTGATCCTTCCACCTAAACTCTCAAGTAGCTGGAATTACAGGTGTGCACCACTGTGCTTGACCTTTTTTCAACCTTAAATTTTATTAATCTTTCCCTAAAGTCATAATTCTTTTTTTTTTTTTTTAGATGGA
>NW_012122154.1:4355108-4355932 GCF_000951035.1 Colobus angolensis palliatus | reverse complement strand
GCGTGACCTCGGCTCACTGCAATGTCTGCCTCCCGGGTTCAAGTGATTCTCTTGCCTCAGTCTCCCAAGTAGCTGGGATTTCGTACTTTCAGTAGAGACGGGGTTTCACCATGTTGGCCAAGCTGTTCTCAAACTCCTGACACCTTGTGATCCTCCTGCTTTGGTCTCCCAAAGTGCTGGGATTACAGGCTTGTGTCACCACGCCCAGCTAATTTTTGCATTTTTAGTAGAGATGGAGGTTCCTCATGTTGGCCAGACTGGTCTCGAACTCCTGATGTCGGGATCCTCCTGCCTCAGTCTCCCAAAGTGCTGGGGTTACAGGTGTGAGCCACCGCCACTGGCCTACTATTTTTAATTTATAAAGAAAAGAGACTCTTTTTTTGGCCGGGTACGGTGGCTCATGCCTATAGTTTAAGCACTTTGGGAGGCCAAGGGTGGGCAGATCACCAGAGGTCGTGAGTTCGAGATCAGCATGGCTAACATGGTGAAACCCTGTCTCCACTAAATATACAAAATTAGCTGGGCGTGGTGGTGTGTGCCTGTAATCCCAGCTATTTGAGACGCTGAAGCAGGAGAATTGCTTGAACCCAGGAGGCGGAGGTTGCAATGAGCCGGGATCAAGCCACTGCACTCCAGCCTGGGAGTGAGACTCGGTCTCCAAAAAAAAAAAAACAAAAAACAAAAAAACCGTTTGAATCACGCTTTTGCTTTTCACTTTTAGGTCAATAATCCACCTGAAATTGATTTTTGTATACCTTGCAGGTAGGAATCTAGTCCTCTTTCCTCTTTTTCCATACAGAAAATCTTTTTTTTTTTTTTTTTTT
>NW_012122154.1:4335479-4354338 GCF_000951035.1 Colobus angolensis palliatus | reverse complement strand
ACGCCTGTAATTTCAGCACTTTGGGAGGCCGAGGCGGGCAGATCACTTGAGGTCAGGAGTCAAGACCAGCCTGGCCAACATGGTGAAACCCCATCTCTACTAAAAATACAAAAAACCATAGCCAAGCCGGGTGCAGTGGCTCACGCCTGTAATCTCAGCACTTTGGGAGGCTGAGGCAGGCGGATCACGAGGTCAGGAAATTGAGACCAGCCTGGCCAACATGGTGAAATCCTGTCTCTACGAAAAATACAAAAATTAGCTGGGCGTGGTGATGGATACCTGTAATCCCAGCTACCTGGGAGGCTGAGGTAGGAGAATGGCTTGAACCTGGGAGGCAGAGTTTGCAGTAAGCCAAGATCGTGCCACTGCACTCCAGCGTGGTGACAGAGCAAGACTCTGTCTCAAAACAAAACAAAACAAAAAAACAAAAAACGCAGCTAGGCCTGGTGGCACACGCCTGTAATCCTGGCTACTCAGGAGGCCGAGGCAGGAGAATTGGTTGAACCCAGGAGGCGGGGGTGACAGTGAGCTGAGATGGCGCCACTGCACTCCAGCCTGGACCACAAGAGCGAGACTCCATCTCAAAAACAACAACAAAACACAACAAAAACCTTGCATAATTACTTGCTGATAATTTACCTAAGGTATTATTTACTAATCATCTTTGATGAGACTTGAACCAGGTAGCCTCTGCTAGGGAGGGTGGGAAGGAAGAAGGCTCTGAGGTGATAACCAATGGATGGGGTAAAGGGAAGTGTGTTGAATATTTACTTCAAAGTTAATATGGACAACTGAGCAGACACTGCTTGCATCCCTGGAAGGGACCGTGTTGGGACTAATCTAGACCAGGTCTTTATGTAGAATAAATAGACGTAAAGTGGGGCCTTTGATTCCACAGGGCTCCCCAAGGGTGCTTCATGGCAAGGTAGAGATTTAAATTTAGTTTGCTGAGTTGGCTATACTGCTCATCTCTACCAAAAGGATAGGGACCCTGTTGCATTTATGTTTGTGTATCTCTAAGCCCTAGAGGCCTCTAGCACAATTCTAGGTATTGAAATATTCGTTGAGATAAAGGGAATAAAAGCAGCCAACACGTGAGTGTTTACTATGTACCATTTTCTCATTTAATCTTTACAACTCTATAAAGTAGATACTGTTATCCCCATCTTACCAATGGAGAACTGAGAAAGGGGGGTTAATTGGCTGAGGTCATACAGGATAAATGGCATAGGTTTAACCTCAGGCAGTCTGACTTTTGAGCTTGTGTGTTTAACCATTACACTACTCCATCTTCACTCCTTCATAGTCAAGGTAAGGGCAATGAATGCTCTGCAGAGAGAAAGGACTTGGGTTGAATTTCATCCATCAAATTAACTAAGGCAACTCATTTACATTTTGTCTTCCATGTTTCTTGAGAACAAGTGAAGCTCAGGATATTAAATAATGGCTGTTAAAAAAGTATTAAATGGAGGTTATTAAATGAGTAAATAAATGAGTATTAAATAAAGGCATTAAAGAGTATTTAAAAACGTGAGGATGCCAAAAAGAAGCCCCTTCATTCAGCCTCAGGAGTAGTTCTAGGGTTCAAGGAAGTTAAGAATCACTGCTCCAAGTCAGGCTATTTCCACAGGAAAATGAGAAGTCTTCACAGCTTACTTTCTTTAATTACATCATAAAACAAAATTAGAACATACAGGAAACAATAATAGTTACATAACAATTTACTTTATATATTTATATATAAAAAAACTTTTTTTTTTTTGTCCAAAGATTTTTAAAGCAAAAGGAATCCTCTACTGCCACCTCGGTTTTTATTTATTTTAAATAACCCCCCTCCCCCCATCCTCAAGTGCCAAAAGTACTGGGTGGGAACAGTCACTTGGAGAGCTAATGGAACCTAGTGCTAAGTCACCCTGTAGGCAACCGTGTCGGCTCCAGAGATTGGCTAAGCATTTGGAGCAGGCCTGGTGGAGAAACAAGCAAGCAGCAGCTCTCACACACCGCAGCACTCCAGGGTAGGCCCTACGGCTTGGGAAGGAGGGGATCAGATCCTGCAGTCAACCACCTCTGCATTTTACCCCCTCAGGGGAGTGAGTGGGGGTGGGGGGTGCAGGGATGAAACAGAGCCTGGTTTGAAGATAAAAATGTCTCCAACAGCACCATTTACCCATCCATCTCTGTCCCTGAGCAGAGTCTGACAGGCATGGGTAGTCCTCACAGTTCTCTGAGCTCTGCACAGGCCACATTTTTCGGATCTGTGCTCTCAGGGTCACTGGAAGGTGGGCAAAGGTGAGCAGAGCAGCTGAGAAATGCACACAGCAGGTTACCTGGAAACAATTCCTGGGAGAAAAAAGGAGGAGGCCAGAGTAGGAAGCATCTGAAGGCCAAGTCATAAAGCAGGAACAGAGAAAAACAAAATTAAGAAATGCAAAATTAAGAAGGCCACTCTCCACTCTCCTCCTCTTGTCAAAGGGTGACAAATTAAGAAGTCACCCTTTGGAGTGGGTAGTGGAGCCACAGCATGGTGAGAAAGGACGTGGGTAGCTTCTGAAGAGCATGGTCTCATGGATCTTGTATATGTGCCAATAGGCTATGAGAGTTAGAAGTTAGTGTGTAATTTGGAAGTAGGGTGAGGAGGGGAGTGAGAAGAAATCAAAAGCTCATCCCTTCCTGCACTATTAGAAATTAATAGTCATCAGAGAAGCACAGATAAATTATTCTTAAGGGAAGGAAAAAACTAATGTAAACCCAGGAAAGCAACAGCAAAGGTTTCACTTATTAAAAATCTATTATATAGCACTAGGAAAGAAAATTATTTGTCCACAGGGGGAAAAAAGTAATTAATCAAATCATGCCAGTTAGAGACTTTTTCAAGTTAAGATTTTCTAAGACCTTAGGCTTTCATTCTCTAGTGCCATAAAAAAGGAAAAGAAAAAAAAAGAGTAGAATAATGACTTCAAGGGCTGAGAAGGTTTAGGTTAAGGTAAGAAACACATATGTGTGTGAGCAGCAATGTAGTACAGATCTGAATTAATGAGATAATGGCAAGAGAAACTTAGTGAAGCAAAGTTTTCTTTTCTTTTTCTTTTTTGTGAGATGGAGTCTCGCTCTGTTGCCCAGGCTGGAGTGCAGTGGCGTGACCTCGGCTCACTGCAATGTCTGCCTCCCGGGTTCAAGTGATTCTCTTGCCTCAGTCTCCCAAGTAGCTGGGATTTCGTACTTTCAGTAGTGACGGGGTTTCACCATGTTGGCCAAGCTGTTCTCAAACTCCTGACACCTTGTGATCCTCCTGCTTTGGTCTCCCAAAGTGCTGGGATTACAGGCGTGAGCCACCATGCCTGGCTGCAAAATTTTCTTTCAATTTAACAAAAAAGACATCACTTCAGAAATGATCCTTGGTTCTTGGGGCATGGCAGAAGAGAAAAGGTAAATGTATCTGGATACCTCTCTTCTCCCATCTCTTCCTAGGGTGAGGACTGTCATTTGCAGCTCATCGCTCCAGTCCTAGTACCATAACTATGCCCAGATGCAGCTGGGGTGCACTTGTGGTTCTTTCGGTGGTGCCAAAACCCATCTGTTTGGTTAAGTGTGTAGAAAGTAGGAGACCTCTTTGCCAGTAAAAAGGGGTAGAGTTCATCAGAGAGGAAAGGAAAACGTACCCATGTGTGACGCAGCCATCACTATGTATTCAGGACAGATGCTGTACCTGAGGCAAAGTACCCCAATACTAGATCTAATTATCTGCTTTATTTGAACCTCGTCTATCATTTTCCCATGCCGATTCTTCAAAATAAGACTATAAAACACAAAAGAGAAAGGACTATTGATAGGATTTTGCTTGTTCATTGTTCTTCGTAAAAGAGCAATAAACCACCCTGGCTGAGGAAGCACCGAGACTCAACCTCTATAAACTGAATTTCACAAGCATTTAGTTAAAAACATGAGGCAGAGATGGAAGAAGGGCATATGGACTTTCTCTTAACATCCCACAGGGGAGTTTGCCCTAATTCTTTTTCTTCTGAAAATTAACTCTCTTGAACTCCAAAGATCAACTCAGCTTCACCTGAGAGGTTATATACTGACCTTCCTAAAGATCAAAAGGTTTCAGAGACACTGAATTGATGCAACAGGTAGATGTGACCTGAGGGGGAAGCTGCAGAAGCCCATCATGTAAGAAGCTCACTTGCCTCTTATGGTACTTTCAGGTGGGTAGAATGTTTATCCTGGGCTGGGCACAGTGGTTCAGGCCTGTAATCCTAGCACGTTGGGAGGCTGAGGTGGGCAGATCACCTGAGGTTGGGAGTTCGAGACCAGCCTGACCACCATGGTGAAACCCTGTCTCTACTAAAAATACAAAATTAGCTGGGCGTGGTGGCACATGCCTGTAATCCCAGCTACTTGGCAGGCTAAGGGAGGATTATCACTTGAACCCAAGAGGCGGAGGTTGCGGTGAGCCGAGATCTCACTATTGCACTCCAGCCTGGGTAACAAGAGCAAAACTCTGCCTCAAAAAAAAAAAAAAAAGTTTATCCCAAGTGAGAAGGCAAGGTTAGTAACCTATGTTCTTTGCTGGAGAATCAAAATGTCAAAGTTAGGGCACTTGGATACAACTCAATTTTATTCCTAAACTACCTGGGCTAATTATACCCTACTGATATGGTTTTATACAGCTCTCTGTATCTTCCAATCGTACATTTAAAATTTATGATAGAAATTGGCCAGGCGCAGTGGTTCACACCTGTAATCCCAGCACTTTGGGAGGCCGAGGCAGGTGGACCACTTGAGGTCAGAAGTTCAAGACTAGCCTGGCCAACATGGCAAAACCCTATCTCTATGAAAAATACAAACATCAGCTGGGTGTGGTGGTGGGCACCTGTAATCCCAGCTTCTTGGGAGGCTGAGACAGAAGAATCACTTGAACCTAGGAGGCAGAGGTTGCAATGAACCGAGATTGTGCCACGGCATTCCAGCCTGGGTGACAGAGTGAGACTCCATCTCAAAAACCAAACAAACAAAAAAACCGATAGAAATAAAGGCAAGGAAAGGCTGGGACTCCATTTTCCCCCATTATCCTTTTACTGCTTTAGAATTCTTTGGTCCAATACCATTAAAGGGGAGAGAAGTTCTGTCTCAAGAACTCCAACCAAACATCCTACATTTCTTCTCAAACAGGACTTGGCTAATTCACAGAGCCTGGGTTTGAGGTGGCTAAAGATTTTAGGACTGGCCGGCAGATAGAGAGGCAATCTTTTTGTAAAATGATTCAGAGCTCAAACATATGATTGAAGAGAGTCTGTCAGCCAGAAGATACAACCAGGATAAAAGCCTACCCTTAAATCATATACATAAGGAGGAAAAAGGAAAAATAGAGCAATTTCCTTTAAACCCCTCCTCTCCCTGGTAGCAACTGGCATGAGCAGTCTGTGACTTTCAGCACAATAAACAGAAAACGGCCAAGGGTCAACCATGACCCGTGAGTGCTCTTCTAACAACACAGTCACCTAAGGACATGCTGACTAAACAAGCAGGCAGGAAGCCACTCTCTTCTTTCCAGTGACACTCTCACACTTTCTAACAACTTCAAACCAAGACAGGTTTCATCACATATTTTGTTTAGTCCCCCATGGCATTACTGGGCTATCAAACTAGTAACGATGCATTTTTTTTTTCTTTTTTTTTTTTTTTTGAGACACAGTCTTGCTCTGTCACCCAGGCTGGAGTGCAGTGGCGCGATCTCGGCTCACTGCAACCTCCACCTCCCTGAGCCTCCTGAGTAGCTGGGATTACAGGCACCTGCCACCACACCTGGCTAGTTTTTGCATTTTTAGTCGAGACAGCATTTCACCATCTTGGCCAGGCTGTTCTTGAACTTCTGACCTTGTGATCCACCCACCTCGGCCTCTCAAAGTGCTAGGATTACAGGCATAAGCAAACATGCCGGGCCGTAACAATGAATTTTATAAGGCAATTAGAATAAATAAAAGAATGTTGCTACTGAAACATTATGGCTATACTGAGTAACTCTGATAGTCTGGAAAGCCCAAAATAAAGCATCATAAATTTACTAGGTTTCCCTATAAAATGTTTGATACAAGATATGTGAAACTTCTGACCTGCATGTCTGCTAAATCAACTTAATGAATGTGGAAATCAAACTGGAAATTTGCAAAAGCTACTTAAGGAATACTTTTACCTTCAGTAAAGATAAGAGCAGAATAGGAGAAGAAAACATTTTTTACACAAAGCACAATATGCTTTCATATTCCAAATATTGGAAAAAGGGCTAAGGCCATATCCCTTTCTTCCTTATATCCAACAGTTTGCTTTTAAACTCAATTCAAATTCAGTATGCAAACACCAAAGACCACCCAGTGAAAAATGGCCTGAGCCACCTGACAAGTTACTGAACTTAACGCTGCCCATGAAAGCCCCTGGAGTAGGAGGAAGATTCAAAAAGGAAGCTAGACTGGAGACATCTGAGAGTAAATCAGCAGCATTATTGAGGGTGAGATGGAGGCTTTAAATAGAGGGAAAGGATGGGTGTGGGAAGGAAATGGTGGAAATCAGTGCAAAAATAAGGTGCAGTCAGCTCAGTGAGGCTGATGAAAAGGATGGAAAGACATTGATGTAGCAACTGATGCTGGAAGATGTAAGGTATGAGATTAGGGGAAAAGCTGCTTAGAAAAGAGATGATTTGGATGTTCAAGAACTTTCTCCAGAGACACTACAGTAATTCCTCCTTGCCCACCTGTAGGTTTATGGCAGTAGCTTTGCGGGTACCTTCTAACTTACCCCCCCAAATCTCTTCTCTCTGTTCACTCTGTTTTTTTTTTTTCATTAAAAAAGGCCTATTTTGGAGTGGCTATGAAGTTAGACAAACAGATCAATTAGTTTTTCCTGTAAAGAATTTTTCCTACATTAAGCCTTACTGAATTTTCAAAAGTATCCCAGATGTTAAGAGAGGAAGCATTATGTTCAGATGTCAGGCTCCTTTCTACCTGACCAAAACTTACCATGCTCTGTGTTCTCAAAGTCCTACCATATTCATCAGCTGGTATAGGCTGCAAATCAGAATAAGAAAATGTATTTCCTTCCAAGCCTGATGGGCCTGAAGTTTTCTTGAGAAAGGAACAAGGCTTCTGCCTGACAACATACAAGCCAGTGCTGCACACCCCAGTCTTCATTCTCTCTCACTTGACTCTGTCCTCGGCACAAACAGGCTGGAATTTTGCTTTAATAGCAGGGATACCAGAGCAATTCCCCATGGACCTGCCTGTGGGTATACCCTTCGAGTAGAGAAACATCATTTCCAAGATCGTCATGAACTGACGAATAGGGTCTTTTTTTTTTTTTTTTGAGACGGAGTCTCGCTATCACCCAAGCTGGAGTGCAGTGGCCGGATCTCAGCTCACCGCAAGCTCCGCCTCCCGGGTTTACGCCATTCTCCTGCCTCAGCCTCCCGAGTAGCTGGGACTACAGGCGCCCGCCACGTCGCCCGGCTAGTTTTTTGTATTTTTTAGTAGAGACGGGGGTTTCACCGTGTTAGCCAGGATGGTCTCGATCTCCTGACCTCGTGATCCACCCGTCTCGGCCTCCCAAAGTGCTGGGATTACAGGCTTGAGCCACCGCGCCCGTCCGAATAGGGTCTTTTAAACTTATCTTTTAAGTAAAGAAGTACCTTAATAGCCTCAACTTAGGCAACTCAAATCCACACTCACCAATCAATCTGGGTTTTATGGACAATTTGTACAGACACTAAAACAACAACAAAACACCTTAAACTTTAAAGCAGATGACTCCTAAATAGTTCTCTCCTTTAGTTTTGTTTGAATGAGTAACCTAGAGATCTGAATATTATCAACCACATCTGGAAGTATGTGTGCATGCACATATGTATTTGTACGTGTAGGGGTATAGCCAAGAAAGTGAGTTTCACGTCAAAAACTATATTCGTTATAAGGTAATCTGAAAGAGAATAAGCGGAAAGGGGAATGAATAAACAAGTAATTTGCACTTTTAAAGGGGCACAATCAAACAGGATTTAAAATAAATTTAATGTGATAAATATTGATGGATAGTATAGACTTCTAATACCCTTTCATCCAATTGCCTTCTAAATCAATGGATAAATCAGACTTTATTCTTATATATGCTGGTACAATCAGCAACTGCAGCATTAAAACAAGCCTCTTAAGCTGGGTACAGTGGCACACACCTGTAGTCCCAGCTACTTGGGAGGCTGAGGTGGGAGGAAGGCTTGAGCCCAGGAGTTTGATTCCAGGCTGGGCAAGATAGCAAGACCCCATCTCTAAAAAATAAAATAAAATAAATAAATAAAATAAATAAAACAAGTCTTTTAATAGTCTGGATCACATAGATGATTAATATTATGATGGACTGCACATTAATGTCTTAAAGGACCACCCCTCAAAATCACCCTACTAAAAATCGCACTGGGTTTCTAATCTTGGGGTTTAGAAATTTACTTCTCATGCTTTAAAAACTCATTTTACTTCCTTTATCGTCTGACTTTTTGGGGGGATAGAGGGTGCTGCTTCTTGGACTCTGAGTCCTGGACACTAAATTCCTCCCTCAGTTCTAGTGCCCAGGCTGAGCAGAGACACTAAATCCCCTACTACTTCCTCTCAGTGTTCTCTTTCAGCTGCCTCAATGCTTCATCTGGCTACATTCATACTTCATTCAGAAGTCTGGAGCAGGGCTGGGCATGGTGTCTCACGCCCACGCCTGTAGTCCCAGCGCTTTGTGAGGCTGAGGCAGGTGGATCATTTGAGGTCAGGAGTTCAAGACCAGGCTGGCCAACATGTGAAACTCTATCTCTACTAAAAATACAAAAATTAGCCAGGCAGTAGTGGCATGTGCCTGTAATTCCAGCTACTCGGGAGGCTGAGGCAGGAGAATCGCTTGAGCCTGGGAGGTGGAGGTTGCAGAGAGCTGAGATTGCGCCACTGCACTCCATTCTGGGCAAGAGTGAGAACCCGTCTCAAAAAAAAAAAAAAAAAAAAAGACTGAGGCAGAAAAGAGAGATGACTGACAGGTTATGGGAAGGTTCTGGCCCTTTGGGGTGCCAACACTAGATATGAATCCATTAACACTGACATACAATTGACCAGCTGTTACAGAGCCATTCTTGTATCCCTGAAAAGCAGAAATGGGGGAAAAGAGAGAAACAGACAGCTCCTCTAGTGGCATTCCTGTTAAAACAGCCTCATAGGTCAGAGATGCCACTGATCACTCCTAGATTTCAGTAAATATATAACAACATTAATCATTAATGTATGAACTTGGGTGGTGGGGACTTTCAGGCTCTGTTTTGTGATTTATCATTTCCACTCTTTCCTAATAATACATCTCTTTCTTTAAAGTTGGTGGAGTCTGACAGAAGGAAAAATGTATAGGAGGAATATTGGGGATACCATGCGAATTATCATATATCAGAAGATAAAATAGAAATGAAAAGGCAGCATCTGTTTTCATCAAAATAGTCAATTTCTTCTCATAACTTTTCTTGCTTTCATTATAGTTTCCTTTCAGATTGGCAAAGATTCAGGCAGGGTCCCCTAATGGTAAAATTTAGAATTAAAAAAATATTTATTGATAATATATTTTTTAAAAATGTTTGGTAATCCCAACTAATCATTCAAAATGCAAACTGTAAACACGACAACAGCAAAAGGGTAACAATTGAGTGAGTAAGCAGACTGAACAGGTGACAGACTGAGCAAGAGTGTGTGGCGGGGGGAGCAACAGAGAACGGAAGACAGGTGCACAAGTGTGCTACAGACAGTGACAATTTGAGTGTGTAAGAATTACATTTGGACCACAGTGATTTCAACGCAACCATTTAGGAAACCTCTGGGCCAAATACTAAAACACAGGAGGAATGGATGAGCCTTCTTTGTGAGCATGCTCAGCATGTTGGTATGGAAACAAGGAAGCATAGAAGCTCTGTAGTCACAATGAATGTCTACCATTTCTAAGATGTGAAGAAATTTTCTTTCTGGTCCCTGGGTACATCATATATTGTCTTTCCATGCTTTTCTTGACCCCGGAGGACAGCAGATGCTGTTCCAAAATCCCCAAAGAAACCCCCAGACATAAATTTAAAAACCACAGTAGCATTAATGCTGGGTTTGCTGAAATGCCCCTCCCTCTATCTTGGCCTATGATTTTCTTCTGGGCACCTCAAAAGGAATGGTTAAATTTTACCAATCTACTTGATAAAGCCATCACAAACTTTAGTCCCATGGTCACAAAGTTAGAGTGGATAGGGGTAAGGTTGTGTATGTATATGTATGTGTGGCTCTGGGGATCTGGGCACTGCCCTCCCTCACTTTGTAACCCTTGCCCAGAACACTGGGGTCGCTTCCACTGGAGAGACTCCACGGTAGCTCTAGAAGTGTCATTAAATACTCAGTTCGCCAAGGTTGACCACCTCCATTGTCATAGGATGATGCAGCATCTGCAGAAGCGCTGTCTGCTGCCCCCTACTGATGGGGGTGGAGTGACAGGTGCGAAGTAGGCGTGGACTTTAATATTGGGTAAATGGGTCTGAAACAAGACAGAAACATTAAACGTTTAAGAGAGAGGGCTTAAACAGAAAGAGCAATGTTGCTTCTCAGAAAAACTACCGAGGGGCTCAATGCACATGAAACCAGGGCAAAGGCTGAGCACTGGTCAGGATGTTAGAGGGCCTGGGTTCTACTTTGTTCCATCCTAGGTTGTTCTAAATGACCAGAACAACTCATATAACTTTGGTACCTGTTTATGTAATAATAAAACTGAGGGCCGGGTGTGGTGGCTCATGCCTGTAATCCCAGCACTTTGGGAAGCTGAGGTGGGTGGATCACGAGGTCGGGAGATCAAGACCATCCAGGCTAATATGGTGAAACCCCGTCTCTACTAAAAATACAAAAAAATTAGCCAGGCGTGGTAGCTGGTGCCTGTAGTCCCAGCTACTCAGAAGGCTGAGGCAGGAGAATGGCATGAACCCGGGAGGCGAAGCTTGCAGTGAGCGGAGATCACACCATTGTGCTCCAGCCTGGGTAACAAAGTGAGACTCTGTCTTAAAAAAAAAAAAAAAAAAAATGAGGAAAGACATCATGTTAATTTCTTATCTTCTCCAAAAAAGCATTTCCAGTTGGATTTTCACAGCTGAAAGAAGCTACATTGAGTTTTTGTTTGTGTTTTTGTTTTTTTTTTTTTGAGACAGAGTCTCACTCTATTGCCCAGCCAGGCTGGAGTGCAGTGGTGCGATCTTGGCTCACTGAAACCTCCACATCCCAGGATTAAGCGATTCTCCTGCCTCAGCCTCTGAGTAGCTGGGATTACAGGTGCACACCGCCACGCCAGGCTAATTTTTGTATTTTTAGTAGAGACGGGGTTTCACCATGTTGGCCAGGCTGATCTCGAACTCCTGACCTCAAGTGGTCCGCCCGAGGATTGGGAGATGGAAGAGGTTCCTGACAGCCAGGCAGTCTAGGAACCCTAATACAAGTAGGCATGTAAGAGGCTCTGGTTGACCTGTGGCTCTTGCTCTCTTTGGTGAAGGAAAAAAATGGTTGTAAGGCCTCCCCTAGTGCAATTATGCTCACAGTCCTCTATGTCTGAAGAGGGGAAGAGGAACTGAGGTCACTTGGAACTCAAGGTTTGGTACTCTTTTATTTGCTCAAGGCCATATGGCCAACATGCATTTTTTTAGAGGCTGGTATTTTTTTTGAGATGGAGTTTCATCTTGTTGACCAGGCTGGAGTGCAATGGTGCGATCTCGGCTCACTGCAACCTCCGCCTCCTGGTTCAAGCGATTCTCCTGCCTCAGCCTCCTAAGCAGCTGGGATTACAGGCACCTGCCACCAAGCTCAGCTAATTTTTGTATTTTTAGTAGAGATGGGGTCTTGCCATGTTGACCAGGCTAGTCTCTAACTCCTGACCTCAGGTGATCCTCCTGCCTCAGCTTCCCAAAGTGCTGGGATTATAGGTGTGAGCCACCGCGACTGGCCTAGAGGTTGGTATTAAGGGCCTGAATAAGCACACTGTCTTTCCTACAGCAGGTGTGAAGCAGATGTTCCAATAAACATCTGCTGAGCAGAACAATCTAACACACGGATTCATCCAGCTTTTTAAAACTTCTTTTTCGGCTGGGTGCAGTGGCTCACGCCTATAATCCCAGCACTTTGGGAGGCTGAGGTGGGTGGATCATGAGCTCAGGAGATTGAGACCATTCTGGCTAATACGGTGAAACCCCGTCTCTACTAAAAATACAAAAAAAAAGTAGCAGGGCGTGGTGGCAGGTGCCTGTAGTCCCAGCTACTTGGGAGGCTGAGGCAGGAGAATGGCGCGAACCCGGGAGGTGGAGCAGGCAGTGAGCCGAGATCGCGCCACTGCACTCCAGCATGGGCGACAGAGTGAAACTCCGTCTCAAAAAAAAAACCGAAAAACAAAAAACTTCTTTTTCTAGTTATTTGGCTATACCTGGGTCTCTCTATTATGGTGGATAGGGCCAAAAGCAAAGGTAAAAATCTCGGCCCGGCACAGTGACTCACACCTGTAATCTGAGAACTTTGGGAGGCTGAGATGGGAGGATCGCTTGAGGCCAGGAATTCGAGACCAGCCTGGGAAACAAACATAGTAAGACCTTGTCTCTACAAAATAGGTTTTTAAGGGTGGGCATGGTGGCTCACACCTATAATCCCAGTACTTTGGAAGGCCAAGGCAGGCAGATTGCTCGAGCTCAGGAGTTTGAAACCAGCCTGTTCAACATAGGAAAATGCTGTCTCTACCAAAAATACAAAAAATCAGGCTGGCGTGATGGCACGCGCCTGTAGTCTCAGCTGTTGGGAGGCTGGGGTGGCAGGATGGCTTGAGGCTGGGAGACAGAGGTTGCAGTGACTCAAGATCGAGCCTGGGTGACAGAGGACCCTGTCTTAAAAAATGAAAAAAAACCCACAAGTTTTTCATTAAATTAGCTAGGTGTGGTGGTGTGTGCCTGTAGTCCTAGCTACTGGGCAACCTGAGGTGGGAGGATCATTTAAGCCCAGGAGTTTGAGGCTGTAGTGTGCCAAGAAGGTGCCACTGCACTCCTGTCTGGGCAAGAGAGTGAGATCCCATCTCTTAAAAGAAAGACAGAAAAGGTAAAAATCTATGTCACTTTACTTGTTGTCTTAAAAAATATGAATCCCAGGAAAAGGGCTTAATGTGAAACACAATTACAAATTAAATTCTTAAATCCCATTTAACCAAACACTTTCTCTGTTATTCCTTTCTTTCCTTCAGAACAAAAATGTGGCATGTGCTTTTTTTTTTCTTTCTTCAATCTGGGAATGTTATTAATCCCTAGACATTATTAGAGAGACTCTGCTGGGAGGAGACCTACTTTTCTTCTCTTCAGTGGGTCTTTTCCTCCTAAATTTCCATCTCTGGAGCCAGAGGGAAAAACTATCTGTCCTTAGGTTTGCACTTGTTTTTTCCCCCTTGTTAAATGTTCAAGTAAATATAAAAATCATAGGAACCTAAATTTGAAAAAAGAAAAAAAGAAAAGAGAAGAAAGTGCGGAGAACACTAGAGCTGGAGAGTTATGTAGCCATTTTTACCCTGAGTCTCTTGATTCCAGCCCGTGTGATTTGCTGGCAGTCATAGAGTTCTATCCGCTCAAGGCTGTGACAGCTCTTCAAGTGCTCCAGGGATGCATCTGTGATTAGTGGGCAGTTGTCCAGCTCAATCACCTCCAGCTGGTCATGGGCGCAGGCCCCATTCCCCAGGTGACGAATTCCATCATCTGTGATCAGCTCACAGTGAGACAGACTCTGCAGCCAAACAGAGCAAGGAAGGATGTTGAAATATCTTCTGGCATTCCTCTAGCCAGAGGCTTGTGTAAATTGGAAAGGAAACATTTTGGTTTGATTTTGATGAATATAGAGCTGGCACTAGATCCAAGTGGTGAAATTAAAAAAACTGGAGATAGTGGGGTTATGCTTTTGGCAATCAGTGATTGGTATTTTGGTGTGTGATTCTAAATATATTTTATAAATTCATGTAATGACTATGAACTAGTTCATAAACAAACTAAGACAGCCTTAAAAATTACCCCTTCTGCAAATTAACACTTTTCTTCTCTACAGGGATAAATGGGGAATCAAGCTTTTCATGCAAACTGTTTTCTGGAATTTGAACTAAATATTGAATATCTGGTTCAGAAACATGGCCCAACAATTAATTAGCTGAAGATTTTTACAGCTGTCAGGTGTGATCATCTCTTCATCAATATTTATTAAATCCCTGATCCTGGGAAACTCAGAAATCTTGACCCAATTTTGGATAGTACTGTGCCACCAAACACCAAAAATGAGCCTGGATATAGAACAGTCACCCAGAATGCCTTCCTCTAGTGTCACTGAAAGTAGGAGCAGAACTCCCTTAGTAAAGCTTTGATTGGTTCTTAAGATCAATAACATTAAGACCTGTAACATTTGATCTTAAGGTGAAGCAAATTGTATTTTGGGCCATCTCATCCCCTGGATCTCTAGAATTTAAACATCATTCAGGTTGGAGTATAAGTTATCTGCAAAAGAGAACTCATAGGTTCCAAGGCAGTTTTCAGTCTTCAAGCATTGATAGAGAAAACATTTAACTTTTTCAGTTCTTATCTGTTTCCTACTTCACTCAGGTACTCCTTTGGTTCTCAGTAAGCTGGCAATTTGGAGAAGCATCCTTTCCTAAAATGGTAGCCAGACACTAAGAGCCGGGTTCTTGTACTGTAGCACTGGCTTTTGATTAAACCCAGTAAACACATAAAATTTTCAAAGTCAAACTCACCAATACTTGAAGTCGAGGACAGTGTATAGAAAGTTGGATTAATGTGCTATCTGTTATCTGAAAGATATACACATGTTGATTTTAGGTATTATCCAAATACAATCCTGAGTCATAACTGATTCTTGTTTTTTCTTTTAGTCTTGCTCTGTTGCCCAAGCTAGAGTGCAGTGGTGCAACTATAGCTCACTGCAGCCTAAAACTCCTGGCCTCAAACAATCTTCCTACCTCAGCCCCCTGAGTAGCTGGGCCAACAGGTACAAGCCTCCAGGCCTAATTTTTAAAATTATATATATATATATTTTTTGTAGAGACAGGGTTTCCCTATGTTGCCCAGACTGCTCTTGAATTCCTGAGCTCAAGCAATCCTCCCACCTCAACCTCCCGAAGCTCTACAGGCCACCATGTGCAATCACAGCTCACTGCAGCCTCAACCTCCCAGGCTCAAGCTATCTTCTGGCTTCAGCCTCCTGAATGGCTGGGACTACAGGCGCACACCACCATGCCCAAGACATTTAAAACTTTTTCTTGGGCAGAAACAGGGTCTTGTTATGTTACCCAGACTGGTCTTCAACTTTGGGCTCAAGCAATCCTCCTGCCGTGCCTCACAAAGTGTTGAGATCACAGCCCCTACCTCATTTTTTTTTTTTTTTTGAGACAGTCTCTGTTGCCCAGGCTGGAGTACAGTGGCATGATCTTGGCTCACTGCAACCTCCACCTCCCGGGTTCAAGTGATTCTTGTGCCTCAGTCTCCCGAGTGGCTGAGATCACAGGCTAGTTCTTTTTAATTTTTTGAGATGGAGTCTCGCTCTGTTGTCCAGGCTGGAGTGTAGTGGCACGATCTCGGCTTACTGCAACCTCCGCCTCCTGGGTTCAAGCGATTCTCCTGCCTCAGCCTCCCAAGTAGCTGGGATTACAGGCATGTGCTACCATGCCCAGCTAACTTTTGAATTTTTAGTAGAGACGGGGTTTCACCATGGTGGCCAGGCTGATCTTGAACTCCTGACTTCAGGTGATCCACCTACTTCGGCCTCCCAAAGTGCTAGGACTACAGGCGTGAGCTACCGTGCCCGGCGTATTTTTAGTAAAGATGGGTGTTTGCCACATTGGCCAGGCTGGTCTCGAACTCCTGGCCTCAGGTAATACACCCGCCTAGGCCTCCCAATGTGCTGGGATTACAGGAGTGACCCACCATGCCCAGCCCCCATAACTCATTCTTGACTACATTTCTAGTCCAGACATTTTAATAATCAATCATCAAATAACAGAATCTTTCGGTTTAAATCCTATCGGCTACCTGAACCTGTTCTATGAGAATCCACTCAGGCTACATTTGAACACATCTAGTCATCTCTAGTCTTCATCTTTAGACAGCTCTATTCAAAATCTGTTTTATTTTTTAAATGAATCAAAATCTGTCCCCTTAGTAGCTAGTTGTGGTGGCTTGTGCCTATAGTCCCAACTGCTAGGGAGGCTGAGGCAGGAGGACTGCTTGAGGTTAGAAGTTCAAGACCAGTCTGAGCAGGGCCAGACCTGGTAGTTCACGCTTATAATCCCAGCACTTTGGGAGGCTGAGGCCGGTGGATCACCCGAGGTCAGGAGTTTGAGACCAGCCTGGACAACATGTTGAAACCCTGTCTCTACTAAAATACAAAAACTAGCTGGGCGTGGTGGTGGGCACCTATAATCCCAGCTACTTGGGAGGCTGAGGCAGGAGAATTGCTTGAACCTGGGGAAGTGGAGGTTGCAGTGAGCTAAGACTGAGCCACTGCACTCCAGCCTGGGCGACAGAGTGAGACTCTGTCCTCCCCACCCCACACTGCAAAAAACAAAACAAAACAAAACAGTCTGAGCGATAACAGCAAGAAAAAAAAAAGTCTGAGCGATAACAGCAAGACCCTGTCTCTAAAAAAATCTGTCCCCCAGAACATCGACTTGCTGGACTTTGTTCTACCTCCTTAGAATCATCAGAGTAAGGAATCAGAAGATAGTGCTCTATGAAAAAAATTAATGTGGGAACATTCTAAAATTTTTAATAAAGCATGCCACTACTCAGTATTGATAGCAGGTTATTTTCCCAAGGGTGGCAGCCAGGCACTGCTGGAATCTGGGTTAACTACGAACATTCAGGTAGGAAGAACAGTTTTCATGGTTATGTTAGGACTGAAAGTAAATCAGCACTCCTTTTCAAATTCTTCTCCAACTCTGAGTTTATTATTTTCTAGTACACATAGCTTCACAGGGGCTAAAAAATGGTAGAGAAAAGGGGTGGGCAAGCAGGCAGGCATGTCCGTTCAGAAGGAATAACACTGGAAGGACATAGAGGACACTCAGGCATGTATAAGATAAACGGATGTGAAGTTTTAGTTTAGTAAGAACTAATAGCTGTTAAGTAGTGCCTATAAAACAAGTAATTTTTTAGAAAGTGGCTTTTACGGCCGGGCATGGTGGCTCATGCCTGTAATCCCAGCACTTTGGGAGGCCGAGGCGGGCGGATCGCAAGGTCAGGAGATCGAGACCATCCTGGCTAACATGGTTGAAATCCCGTCTCTACTAAAAATGCGAAAAATTAGCCGGATGTGGTGGCGGGCGCCTGTAGTCCCAGCTACTTGGGAGGCTGAGGCAGGAGAATGGCATGAACCCAGGAGGCGGAGCTGGCAGTGAGCTGAGATAGCGCCACTGCACTCCAGCTGAGGTGACAGAGCGAGACTCCGTCTCAAAAAAAAAAAAAAAAAAGAAAGTGGCTTTTACGGTTACTGAAATATCCCCCCTTTATTTTTATCATTAAAAAATTAATTGCTCTTTCTTTTGTGGAGTCCCATCTTGGAAGTTTTTCCTTGGTCAATTAATAATCTCAAAGTTCTTAAAATTGTGTTAATGTGGCTCACGCCTATAATCCCAGCACTCTGGGAGGCCGCGGCAAGTGGATCACCTGAGGTCAGGAGTTCGAAACCAGTCCGGTCAACAGAGTCAAATCCCGTCTCTACTAAGAATACAAAAAATTAGCCAGGCGTGGGGGCACATGCCTGTAATCCCAGCTACTTGGGAGGCTGAGGCAGGAGAATTGCTTGAATCTGGGAGGTAGAGACTGCAGTGAGCTGAGATCGTGCCATTGCACTCCAGCCTAGGCAACAAGAGTGAAACTCCATCTCAAAAAATAATAATAATTAAAAAATAGAAACTGTTAATCAGGAGATCAGTTTGGCTTAAAGGCAGAGTTCCATGTAGAGTTAGGTCTCCAGGGCTAATGATGCCAGGGATCTAGGATACAGCAAAGCTAAAGAAAGGCAGTGTTATACAGATCAATGTGATGGGGCTTTAATTATTTCCTAGTATCATAACTCTACAGGTCTAAGGAAATATTTTTAACAGCTTTACGGTCTGAATGCTTGGGCCTCCTTTCTCTCTAATGGCAACCTGATTGATGACATATATTTCCACAGTTCTGTAATACGTACCATGAGCACCTCTGCCTGGAAGATACCTTATTTAATGAAGAATCTGCAATGCTGTCAGGCACTACAGTATCCTACACTAGGGTAGGGAATTGGACATTCTGATGTTGTGTATTATCTAAGTGTCTAACGTATTTCTGAATTAAAATCTATAATCTTACCTGAACACACTCTTCCAGGTCCATCTTTTCAAGTTCATGGCAATTCTACAAAGTACAAAACCAAACATTACAGTACAAACATTTAAAACATGAGAAACGTTTAAGGCCAGAAAACTAAGAGGTAATATTAAATACACTGATAAATTCTTTGGTGTTTCAGAGCTAGTGTGATGCTAATTTTTTTTTCTTTCTTTTGAGACAAGGTCCCACTCTGTCACCAAGGCTGGAGTGCAGTGGGTGTGATCATGGCTCACTGCAGCCTCTGACTCCCTGGGTTCAGGTGATTCTCCCACCTCAGCCTCCCAAGCAGCTGGGACTATAGGAATGTGCCACCACATCTGGCTGATTTTTGTATTTCTTTTTCTTTTTTTTTTTTGAGACAGAGTTTCGCTCGTTGCCCAGGCCGGAGTGCAATGG
>NW_012122154.1:4330756-4335049 GCF_000951035.1 Colobus angolensis palliatus | reverse complement strand
TGTTAGCCAGGATGGTGTATTTCTTATAGAGATGAAATTTCGCTGTGTTGCCCAGGCTGGGCTCAAACTGGGCTCAAGCGATCTGCTTGCCTTGACCTTCCAAAATGTTGGGATTACAGGCGTGAGCCACTACACCCAAGCTATGTCCTCCTTCAGTCATGCCATGTGCTGGCCCCCACCTAATTAGTATTCTATCAATCTGCCTAAAAGCAAACAACCATCCCCTTCTCCCACAACACTGGTCAAAGTCAGTACAATTTTAAATACTACCATATAGTAATTTGTAAACCCATCCAAGTATTAAAATATTCAGGAGAATACAGAAAATCTACTAAAACCTTTCCATTTAAAACCAGACATGTAGTTTCTTTCAATATTACTTTCACTCACTAGTCATATACCAAATAACCAAGAAGTTTTTTCACAAAGTACCAAGAAGCACCTGCTTAATAGTATTATGTTATGAAATTGTGGAGAATCATGTCTCATGGATGGGTGCAGTGGCTCAATACAAAAATTAGCTGGATGTGGTGGTGCATGCTTGTAATCCCAGCTACTCAGGAGGCTGAGGCAGGAGAAATGTTTGAACCCGGGAGGTGGAGGTTGAAGTGAGCCGAGATCGTGTCACTGCACTCCAGCCTGGGTGACAGAATGAGACCCCATCTCAAAAAATTTAAAAAAAAATTTTTTTAAAGTATCATGAAGGGGTTTAATATTCTCCCATGCATGTGTGCATTTCTAGAGCAGTTTGAATTCTTTCTGGTATCAGTAGGTCTGTAGCTATAGCATGAAACCCTGTCTCACACACTCAACTCTGCTAACATTTCACATTTCCCTTGCTGCTTGTTCTTCTAAAATAAAAAGTCCTAACAAAACCTATGGAAACAAACCTATGGAACCAAAAGAAAATACTTACCCTGGCTAGAGTGGTAAAGCCCACATCTGTTAACTGAGAACATCTTGCCACTTCCAATATTCTGTTAAAAAAAAAAAAAACACACACAACGCACACACACACACAGTGAAAGTCAAGCTCTTAGTCCCTGAAAACTGAGTTTATTAAAACAGTAAGATTTACAAAAACAATCTCCTATTCTCTAAGGACTTTATAATATAGAATGACATTAATAACTAAGCAAGACTGTATACAGATCTTGCCATTCATTTTCATGGAGTCATCATAAAGTGGTCCTGTAAATATCACATTTCAGGATAATGCAATCAATGAACACAGAAGAATATAACTGAAGCTTGTAGTTAATGCCAAAATGCATGAAATGCATTAAAAGCCTTCTTCATGGCATACTGCTTACCCCCAGAGGGCAGCCTGCTCCTAGAAAACAAAGGAAATGGAGCTACTCTATTTCAGTTAATTATTTGCTGAAATGAATTATTTTCTTTCTTGTTTTAGAAGTAGATTCACTTAGATTTAAATTGCTTTAAAAAAATGTGACAGGCTGAGAAAAATAAATAAATAAATAAATAAAAAAGAAAAAAAAAATGTGACAGGCTGGACATGGTGGCTCATGCCTATAATCCCAACACTTTGGGAGGCCAAGGCAGACGGATCACCTGAGGTCAGGAGTTCGAGACCAGCCTGGTAAACCTGGTGAAACCCCATCTCTATTAAAAATACAAATATTAGCCAGGTGTGGAGGCACGCGCCTGTAGTCCAAGCTACTCAGGAGGCTGAGGCAGGAGAATCGCTTGAATCCTGGAGGCGGAGGTTGCAGTGAGCCAAGATCCCGCCACTGAACTTCAGCCTGGGTAACAGAGTGAGACTCCAACTCAAAAAAAAAAAAAACAAGTGACAAAGCGGCTGCTTAATTACAGGTCTGTCCCAAATATGAAATTCTAGACTTGTGAAAGCTTCCTGCTTTCTCCCACAGGCTCCCAGAGAGGCCCAGTAGAGAGGGAAGTTGAGCTGGCAGCCATTCACCTCTTATTAAGCAACTGTTAAACTCCAACCTAAATACCAACCACAGGATTGGGGAATCAAAAGTAGCTCTCTTCTGTGAAAAGTTGGGTGACCTTTGTATAATGGTAACAATGAACATGTTTGTTTATAAAACTTACTACTGAAGCTGAAAAAAATTAAAGTATAGGAAATAATTATCAACCGAAAATCAATGAGAAATGGACGGCAGGGCGCTGTGGCTCACACCTATAATCCCAGCACTTCAGGAGGCTGAGGCAGGAGGCTTGAGCTCAGGAGTTCAAGACCAGCCTGGGCAACATACCAAGACTTCACCTGTATAAAAAAAATTTAAACTTTCTGGCCGGGCACGGTGGCTCACGCCTGTAATCCCTGCACTTTGGGAGGCTGAGGCATGTGGATCACTTGAGGTCAGGAGTTCGAGACCAGCCTCGCCAACATGGTGAAACTCTGTCTCTACTAAAAATACAAAAAATTAGCCAGGCATGGTGGTGGGCACCTGCAGTCCCAGCTATTTGAGAGGTTGAGGCAGGACAATCACTTGAACCCAAAAGGCGGAGTTTGAGGTGAGCTGAGGTCATGCCACTGCACTCCAGCCTGGCAACAGAGCGAGACTCTGTCTCAAAAAAAAAAAAAAATTTATTTTTAAAAAATTCCAAGAGATGGCCAGGTACAGTGACTCATGCCTGTAATCCCAGAACTTTGGGAGGGCAGATCATCTGAGGCCAGGAGTTTGAGACCACCCTGGTCAACACAGCAAAACCCAGTCTCTACCAAAAATACCAAAAAAATTAGCTAGGCATGACAGTGCATGCCTGTCATCCTGGCTACTCTGGAGGCTGAGGCACAGAAATTGCTTGAACCTGGGAGGAGGAGGTTACAGTGAGCCAAGATCATGCCACTGCACTCCAGCCTGGGCAACAGAGCCAAACTCTGTCTCAAAGAAAGAAAGAAAGAAAGAAAGGAATGCTACCTAATGGGAAAACATGATCTGACTGGAACATAACTTTTGATTTTCACGGTTGAGAGCTTTTCCATTCTAACAATGTAATGAACCATACAGGAAGCTGGAGCTGAAGACTCCTCTCTCTAAAGTTGAAAAGGATAATGTGTAAGATTTTCAGAGAGGTTTGATTACCTCCCTAGCTCCTGAGGAATACTCTAGGCTTTTGATATTACTAATTTTGACCAACAGGTCCATGTTCTCTTAAGAAATTTTGATATTGTAGGCAAAAGTTTTTTTTTTGAAAACAGAGTCTCTCTCACTCTGCCACCCAGGCTGGGAGTGCAGTGGTGCAATCTCAGCTCACTGCAACCTCCACCACCTGGGTTCAGGCAGTTCTCCTGTCTCAGCCTCCCGAGTAGCTGGGATTACAAGAGTAGGCCACCACACCTGTCATTTTTGTATTTTTAGTAGAGACGAGGTTTCACCATGTTGACCAGGCTGGTCTCAAACGCCTGACCTCAGGTGATCCACCCGCCTCAGCTTCCCAAAGTGCTGGGATTACAGGTGGGAGCCACTGCGCCTGGCCACAAAAGTTCTTTCAACAATTATGGTTAGGCCAGGTAATCATCAGAAAAAAATTTCTGAAAGTTTTATAGCTTTATAATGATTTTTTTTTTTTCCGAGACGGAGTCTCACTCTGTTGCCCAGGCTGGAGTGCAGTGGCCGGATCTCAGCTCACTGCAAGCTCTGCCTCCTGGGTTTACGCCATTCTCCTGCCTCAGCCTCCCGAGTAGCTGGGACTACAGGCACCCGCCACCTCGCCTGGCTAGTTTTTTTTTTTTTTTTTTTTTAGTAGAGCGGGGTTTCACCATGTTCGCCAGGATGGTCTCCATCTCCTGACCTCGTTATCCGCCCGTCTTGGCCTCCTAAAGTGCTGGGATTACAGGCTTGGGCCACCGCGCCAGGCCTACAATGATTTTTATACGTAAGAAAAGTGGCTTCATAGGCTCAGGAGCCAGAGCTCCTGGGTTGAATACTTGTTCCTACACTAACTAGCTGAGACCTCGAGCAGGTTACTTTGTCTCTTTGTGCTTCAGTTTTCTCATCTATAAAATGGCGATAACAAGGCTGGGTGTGGTGGCTCACGCCTGTAATCCTAGCACTTTGGGAGGCTCAGGGGGGCGGATCATAAGGTCAGGAGACCATCCTGGCCAACATGGTGAAAGCCATGTTGTCTACCAAAAATACAAAAATTAGCTGGGTGTGGTGGCACTCACCTGTAGTCCCATCTACTAGAGAGGCTGAGGCAGGCTAATTGCTTGAACCCAGGTGATGGAGAGTGCAGTGAGTCCAGATTGCACCACTGCACTCCAGCCAGGGTGACACAGCGAGACTCTGTCTCCAAAGAAAA
>NW_012122154.1:4327556-4330324 GCF_000951035.1 Colobus angolensis palliatus | reverse complement strand
TTAGCCAGGATGGTCTCGATCTCCTGACCTCGTGATCCACCCGTCTCGGCCTCCCAAAGTGCTGGGATTACAGGCTTGAGCCACTGCGCCCAGCCGAGATTAAACAAATTATTAATGCTACTGAGCAAGAGTCTCACTCTGTTGCCCAGATTAGAGGGCTGCGGTGTAACCTTAGCTCACTGTAGCCTTGACCTCCTGGGCTCAAGTGATCCTCTCACTTTAGCCTCCTGAGTAGCTGGGACTACAAGGCACACACCACCATGCCTGGCTAATTTTTTTATTTTTTGTAGAGACAGGGTTCCGCCATGTTGCCCATGCTGGTTTCAAACTCCTGGGCTCAAGCGATCTTTTAGCCTTGGCCTCCCTAAATGCTGGGATTACAGGTGTGCGCCACAGCACCTGGCCCTGAATCAGTATTTGTAAAGCACCTAAAGCAGCACCTAATTTACAAGTACTGTGTAAGTTTATTTTAGAGAACAAAAAGTGTAGCGAGGTGTGGTAGCATATGTTTTTAGTCCCAGCTACTCCTGAGGCTGAGGTGACAGGATCACTTGAACCCAGGAGATCGAGGCAGGCCTACCCAATACTGCCTCAAAAGACAATAATAGGCTGGGCACAGTGGCTCTCGCCTGTAATCTCAACACTTTGGGAAGCTGAGGCGGGAGAATCCCTGGAAGTCAAGAGTTTGAGGTCACCCTGAGCAACACAGCCTGATCCCATCTCTACAAAAAGTAAAAAACACAGCATTCTTCAAACTGAAGAGCCAGAGAGAAATAAGGCTGTTTTAAAAGCCCATCAGTACAAAACAGGTACTCCTGTAACAGTGTTTTTTATTTTTAAATATAGTACCCCCTGCTATGTACCTGGTATCATTACTATGACATAAATGACCTCAGTGTGGACCTTTAAAAACTACTTTGAGAAAAGAATTATATAAAAGCATTAATAAGAGAGAATAACTTTCTTTCTATCTCAAGTAATAAAACGTTGATTTTTTTTCTAGTATGGAGAGAAAGTAGTAGAATTTGGGGATTGTCACCCCTTGGTTCACGCCAATTACATGAAATCAAATGAGGTACAAAAAGCAAGTAGGTGGGCATCTAAAAGGTGCTTAACTACCTTAACATTTCAAAGCACCTGCAGTGTCTACCTTAAAATTCCAAAGTTCCAAGGAAGAAATATGGGTGAAGGAAACTTTTGTTCTACGATTTTTATGAGCTAAACAAGAAATGTTTACCTAAGCCGTGGGCAGTTCTGACCTAGAGCATTCAGGATGGCATCTGTGATGTTGGAGCAGCCAGAGGCACAAAGGGATTGTAACTTATGGCACCCTCTGCATATAGTAATGAGACCTTCATCTGTGATTTGCTAAAAAAACAAGAGCAAAAAAATTCATAGATATTAGTATCTTAGCAAAACAGAAGAAAAATGATAGCTCTGTGAAAATAATCACCAAAAAGGAAATCAAGACATGCTCAACACATTCATCAGATAGCAGACCTAAAAGAAAATGAACACAAGTTGTTTCTTCCTTCCAGTTCCTGATTTAGTCTGCAAGAGGATCTATGTTCACCTTTGGTGCAAAGGGAAGAAGCTATAATATAATTCTGTTAAAAGCTAAAATGGAATTCTAATGGAACTGGGATCAGCATAGGGTACATCATAGTTTAGGTTCAATTAAATAATTTTATTTATTTATTTGGAGATAGAGTCTCACTCTATTACCCAGGCTGGAGTGCAGTGGCGCAATCTTGGCTCACTGCAACCTCCACCTCCCAGGTTCAAGCGATTCTCATACCTCAGCCTCCCGAGGAGCTGGGACTACAAGTGCACACCACCATGTCCAGCAATTTTTTTTTGTATTTTTAGTAGAGACGGGGTTTTGCCATGTTGGCCAGGCTGGTCTCGAACTCCTGGCCTCAAGTCATCCGCCCACCTCAGCCTCCCAAAGTACTTGAATTACAGGCTTTAGCCACTGTGCCTGGCCTCAATTAAATAATTTTAAAACCTAGAAAAAAGATAAGGATGTAAGTATTTTAGTAGTATAAATATATCTAAAAGTTCAAATTGACACCGATAAGTTAGTGAAAAAAATTAAACTGTGGATGACAGTTGCAATCTTGTATCAGTCACAGCATCCATTTACTTCTGTATTTTAGTTTTATAATATAAAGAACATCCTAATTTATGGAGATAAAAGAGTTGTATCTAACTCAGACACAATTTTGTACTTTTTATAAGTTATTAGGCTGGGTGCAGTGGCTCACACATGTAATACAAGCACGCTGGAGGCAACAGAAAGGGAAGGAAAAGGGAAGGGGAAGGGGAAGGAAAGGGGAAGGGGAAGGGAGAGGGAAGAGGAAGGGAAAGGGAAAGAGAAGGGGAAGGGCAAGAGAAAGGAGGGAAGGGAAAGGAAGGGAAGGGAAAGGAAGGGAAGGGAAAGGAAGGGAAGGGAAATGAAGGGAAAGGAAGAAAGGAAGGAAAGAAAGGAAGAAAGAAAGGAAAGGAAGGGACGGGAAGGGAAGGAAGAGAAGAAAGCAAGGAAGAAGGAGTGAGGGAGGGAAGTTAGTTATTGGGGCCAGGCATGGTGGCTCAAGCCTGTAATCCCAGCACTTTGGGAGGCCGAGGCGGGTGGATCACGGGGTCAGGAGTTGGAGACCAGCCTGGCCAAGATGGTGAAACCCGGTCTCTATTAAAAATACAAAAATTAGCCAGGTGCAGTGGCAGATGCCTGTAATCCCAGCTACTTGGGAGGCTGAGGCAGGAGA
>NW_012122154.1:4312598-4321266 GCF_000951035.1 Colobus angolensis palliatus | reverse complement strand
TGGTGCAATCTCGGCTCACTGCAACCTCCACCTCCTGGGTTCAAGCGATTCTCCTGCCTCAGCCTCCCAAGTAGCTGGGATTACGGGCACACACCACTACGCCCGGGTAATTTTTGTATTTTTAGTGGAGATGGGGTTTCACCATGTTGGCCAGGCTGGTTTCGATCTCCTGACCTCAAACGATCCACCGTCTCAGCCTCCCAAAGTGTTGGGATTACAGGCGTGAGCCACTGTGCCTGGCCACATTCCAGTCTTAAATATGAAATCATGGCTGGGTGCAATGGCTCACACCTGTAATCCCAGCACTTTGGGAGGCCAAAGCCAGCAGATCACTTGAGGTCAGGAGTTCTAGACCAGCCTGGCCAACATGGCAAAACTCCATCTCTACTAAAATTAGCCAGGCATGGTGGCATGCCCTATAATCCCAGCTGCTTGGGAAGGTGAGGCAGGAGAATTGCTTGAACCTCCTGGAGGTTGCAGTGAACTGCACTCCAGCCTGGGCAACAGAGCGAGACTCCGTCTCTAAATAAATAAATAAATAAATAAATAAATAAAATGAAATCAGGCAAATTCTTAGTCAGCAACTATAGTAATCAGAATTGCAAGGAAGAGCAGTTTGCGAGGCTGAGGCAGGCGGATTGCTTGAGCCCAGACGTTTGAGACCAGCCTGGCAACATAGGGAGACCCTATCTCTACAAAAAATTAAAAACTTAGCCAAGTGTGATGGCACACACCTGTAAACCAAGCTATTCAGAACGCTGCAGTGGGAGGATTGCTTGAGCCCTGTAGCTGGAGGTCGCTGTGAGCTACGATCCCAGCCTGAGTGACAGTGAGACTTCACCAAAAAAAAAAAAAAAAAAAGGAACTCATGAGTTTTTTCTTTGCCATGAGCAACTCTCACTCCAAGGCAAATACATTTGTAATTTTTAAGGCAAGAGAAAAACGCTAAAGGTGTACTGTTGGCCAGGCATGTGGCTCACGCCTGTATTCCCAGCACTTTGGGAGGCTAAGCCAGGTGGATTACTTGAGCTCAGGAATTTGAAACCAACCTGGCTAACATGGCGAAACCCCATTTCTACAAAAAAAATACAAAAATTAGCTGAGTGTGGTGGTGCATATCTGTAGTTCCAACTACTAGGGAGGCTGAGGTGGGAGAATCACTTGAGCCCGGGAGGTGAAGGTGAGTAAAAATCATACCACTGCATTCCAGCCTGCGTCACAGAGCAGGACTCTGTCTCAAAAATATGGCCATGGCGGTGGCTTATACCTGTAATCCCAGCACTCTGGGAGGCTGAGGCAGGCAGATCACCTGAGGTCAGGAGTTCAAGACTAGCCTGGTCAACATGGCAAAACACCATCTCTACTAAAAATACAAAAATTACCAGCCTGGCCAACATACCAAAACCCCATCTCTACTAAAAATACAAAAAAAATCAGCCGGGCATGGTGACGAGCGCTTATAATCCCAGCTACTTGGGAGGCTGAGGCAAGGAGAATCGCTTGAACCTGGGAGGCTGTAGTTGCAGTGAGCCAAGATGGCACCTCTGCACTCCAGCCCCAGCAACAGTGTGAGACTCGGTCTCAAAAAAAAAGGGTGATACACACTTGTAATTCTAGATACTCAGGAGGCGGAGGTAGGAGAATTGCTTGAACCCAGGCAGCAGAGGTTGCAATGAGCTTAGTGCAGTGTCACCACTGCACTCTAGACAGAGTGAGACTGTCTCAAAAAAAAAAAACAAAAACAAAAAACAAAAAACAAAAAACCTGGGTGTGGCGTGTAATCCCAGCTACGAAGGAGGCTGAGGCAGGAGAATCGCTTGAGCCTAGGAGGTTGGCTGCAGTGAGTGCAGATCTCATCACTGCACTCGAGCCTGGGTAACAGAGTAAGACTCTGCCTCAAAAAAAATTAATAAATAATAAAATTAAATAAAGATGTACTGTTAACATTCTAGGTGCCTGAATAGTTTCAGCAAATTATCTGAGTAAAATTCAGAAGTTTTGGGGTAGACACAAAAAAGCTGATAGTTTGAACAAGTCAAAACACTAAAATATAGATGCCAATTGAAAATAATTTGACGAGTATATATTGTTCGTCTTCTTATTTATTTTTTTGAGACAAGGTCTCACTCTGTTGCCCGAGCTGGGGTGCTGTGGCATGATTCCAGCTCATTGCACCTCAACATCCCAAGCTCAATTGATCTTCTCACCTCAGCCTCCCAAGTAGCTGGGACTACAGGCACACACCACCAAACCCAGCTAATTTTTTTTTTTTTTTTTGAGACAGAGTCTTACCCTGTCACACAGGCTGGAGTACAGTGGCACAATCTCGGCTCACTGCAAGCTCTGCCTCCTGGGTTCACGCCATTCTCCTGTCTCAGCCTCCCGAGTAGCTGGGACTACAGGTGCCTGCCACCACGCCCAGCTAATTTTTTTGTATTTTTAGTAGAGACGGTGTTTCACCATGTTAACTAGGATGGTCTCGATCTCCTGACCTCATGATCCACCCATCTCGGCCACCCAAAGTGCTGGGATTACAGGCTTGAGCCACCGCACCCGGCCAGAATTGGTTCTTTAAGTTCACTGTGATTCCTGCCTGCTGGAAGGATGAAGAAACACCAAATTAAACCTGCAAATGTAATGTACATATTTTGTCTATATGTGTGTGTATGTAATGTATACATATATAGTGTGTAAATATATGTGTACATGTATGTGTGTGCTTATACATACACACACACTCACACTTGTTTTTCGTTTTTTTTGAGACGGAGTCTCGCTCTGTCGCCCAGGCTGGAGTGCAGTGGCATGATCTCGGCTCACTGCAAGCTCTGCCTCCCGGGTTCACGCCATTCTCCTGCCTCAGCCTCCCAATTAGCTGGCACTACAGGTGCCCACCACCAGGCCCGGCTAACTTCTGTATTTTTTTAGTAGAGACGGGGTTTCACTGTGTTAGCCAGGATGGTCTCGATCTCCTGACCTCGTGATCCGCCCGTCTCGGCCTCCCAAAGTGCTGGGATTACAGGCTTGAGCCACCGCGCCCGGCCCAGCCAACCAAGTTTTGAAGGAACAATGAACCAGAAAATAAGCTATGATCACATAACAGTATAATTCTATTATGATTCTCAGGATTTAAAATCAGCTTTGACCACATTCAAATTCACATTATCATCACATCAAGAACAAAGATGAAGTTAACACTGCCTAGTTTTTATGGGTTTTACTTCTGATAAATTAAATATACCTGACAGCATTTTGCTGAGGGCCCATGAAACTAAAATAATTTTCAAACTTCTACACACCCCTTATAAAGTTTTTCATAAACAAACTTTGAGGAAAAACAGCCAAGAAAGGAATCCAGTGTCCATCTCCCACTGGAAGATAGCTGCCATGCTTACAGTGCTGAGAACAGATGGTAAGTAACTGATTATAATGATATATTCCAATCAGTATTTTTCAGGATTCCATAAATAACCAGAAGCTCAAGTTGTTGTTTTAAGGCAGTCATACATCTGAAATTCTCTTTCGAACAATGGAACCCCTCTCATCATGATAAAAGAATCAAGGCATTTTTAATGGAATCCCAAGTTATGGTTTTAGTAACCATTAAGAAAATAAAGTAGAGCCTAGCCTTAGTTTGTCAGTCACAATTTAAATCCACTCATTTCTTTCCAGAGGCTAACTAATCAATTCTTTTTTTCACTATAGAACACTGAGATAGTAAAATTTTTAATGACAAAATATGTTGGATTTGTAATATGACTGGCAGGAAATAAGCATCAATATTATAAAATGCAGGCTGCTATACCCCTGGCATATTTAAGAAACACTGGTAGTTAAAAAACAAGTGGAAACTGCCTTCTTTGCCTATCTGGTTCAAAGTATCAGGCAGTGACAACATGCCAAGTTTTCTTCTCAGCACAAATTAAACTGCACGAAACTCTTCTTGACCATGGTGTATCTTTAATATAATCTTATCTTTCCACCTTGTCTCCCTCCTCCTCAAGTTTATTTTTGGTTGGATGTTAATTCTTCTCATTCTTTTATCCTAAGAAAAACACTTTAATCTTTGGTAGGCATTTGTCTTTGGTCAATAATACACACAACTAACCTTCCCCTCCAGACAAACATTTTGGGGCTGCCTATAAAGAACTCATGATTCGTTCATGATTCTTCTGAATTTCACGAGCCCTACATGGAGTATTACCTGTGTGCAGCCTTTTAAGAATAAGGCCTTGAGACCCCCACAGCCCCTCACTAGTGCTTGAATGCCATCCTTGGTTACTTGGTCACACCAGGAAATGTTCAACTGCTCCAACAGTGGACATCCCTCACTAAGGATAAAACAAAATAAGAGAAACATATCACTAAATCCAATTCCAAAAACACCAACGTCTCAATTTACTGGCTGTTTAGTAAAGGAATGGAAACATTCCCATTTTTTTCCCACAAGAAAAAACATATTTACCTAATGTATATTTAGAAAAAAAGCTGATTTATCAATGTGGTATTCACATGGGACTATATCATTAGTAGGATCATCTAAAATCCAGCTTAACCAACAAAGCATTATAATGTTTTTCAGATTTATATTCCTTTTGTACTTATCACATATCTCAAAGCTCTCTAGACAGAAAATGGAAATTAAGTGATTTATTCTAGCTTACAGAGTAATTAATAAAGAGCTCAGATTCAAAACCAGATTCTCCATCGAGGAATGCTATTACCAGTTGAGTATCCCTTATCTTAAATGCTTGGTACCAGAAGTGTTTCAGATGTCTAATTTTGCAGTATTTGCATTATACTTACATAGTTGAATATCCCATATCTGAAAATCTGAAGTGCCCTAATGAGCATTTCTTTTGAGGGTAACATCGATACTCAAAAAGTTTGGGATTTGGAAGCGCTTGAAATTTTCTTTTTTTTTTTTTTTTGAGACAGGGTCTCGCTCTGTCACCCAGGCTGGAGTGCAGTGGCGCCATCAGGGCTCACTATATCTGTGACCTCCATGGCTCAAGTGATCCTCCCACCTCAGTCCCTCAAGTAGCACCCAGTTACATTTTGGATTTTTGAAATAGGGATATTCAACTCACAGTACCAAAGTGGTAATGAAGGCTTTTAAACTTTTATTTTAAAAAATTACAAAGGCCCTGTGTATCTCCTTGAGATGTTTCTAGAGTACTGCTTTTGTAGGCTGAATTTAGGATATCTTATGTCCAATCTCTACCTTCAAAATACTAGTTTCATCGTTGATTCCATCTACTCTTAACAGTTTAGCTTCATATTTGGATTATGGATGAATTCCAAGTTTTCTATAATAGTCTTTGGAAAACACTCCATAAATTGTTTGAAATATTCCTGCCTGCCGAAAAGTCCCAGAAGATAAAGCCATGATATCCTGGTTCAAGTTCATTCTCCAATATTAATAGTTTAACTTCAGGAAGGTGACTTTAGGAAGCCTGTCTGAACCTCTCTTAGTCTAAGATTAGCCCCATACCTCTATGTTTTCCCAAAACTGATGTACTCATTCCTATCATAGCATTTATTCCACAGTAACAGTTGACTGTGAACAACTTAAGGGCAGCAGTATCTTACTCAGTTACATCTCATGGTTGCATTACAGTACCTGGCAGTCAACAACTTTCTAGATTTTCTTAGCTGTAAAACGCCCATCCACTCTACTTCACAAAGCTTTTAAATAAAAAAGATCATTTATGTGAAAATATGTTATAAATGATAAAAGTTGTTATATTATCAAGTTTATTAGCCTACACAGCAAACCGTCTTAGGTACGTGTTCAATATTCACAAAGAAGGTCTAAAAGGAGCCACATTTTAGATTATTTATACTCTACTTAACTAAATTTGTATTTCTTTTTTCTTGAGATGAGGTCTCGTTCTGTTGCCCAGCCTAGAGTGCAGTGGCACAATTACAGCTCACTGCAGCCTCAACCTGCCAGGCTCAAGTGATCCTCCCGTCTCAGACCCTGAGCAGCTGGGACTACAGGGCTATGCCACCACGCCTGGCGAATTTTCTTATTTTTTTTAGTAGAGACAGGGTTTCCCTGTGTTGCGCAGGCTGGACTAGAACTCCCGAGCTCAAGTGATCCTCCTACCCTGGGCTCCCAAAGAGCTGGGATTACAGGTGTGAGCCACCACGCCCAGGGCCTCAGGGACCCTTTTTAAAGCACTTTATATACATTAGGTTGAGCCACACGTAGCTGTCATTCTTATAACATGAAAACTGTCAAATACTAGCAAAACTTTATATGGTGTCGCCTAATACCTTGTTAAACCTTAACATGTTATGAGGTGATAAGAAAAAGCTCAGAAAGGTTATGTTTGCTTAAAGTACCTGGTTAATAATCTGGCTCCAGATACGTGTTTTAAGCACTAAGCTATAATAACACATGCCCTTTTTTTGTTTTTTTGAGATGGAGTCTCACTCTGTCACCAGACTGGAGTGCAATGGCGCAATCTAAGCTTACTGCAACCTCTGCTTCCCGAGTAGCTGGGACTACAGACGCATGCCACCACACCCAGCTAATGTCTATATTTTTAGTAGAGATGGGGTTTCACCATGTTGGCCAGGATGGTCTCAATCTCTTGACCTCGTGATCTGCCCGCCTCGGCCTCCCAAAGTGCTGGGATTATAGATATGAGCCTCCGTGCCTGGCCTTATTTTCTTTTTGAAAATAAGACTTCATAAAAATCTAATTTTTTATGTATAAACTGTACTACCCTAGTTCAGAAATCCTAGTTACCTCTAGTCATTTCACTTTAGTATGTCCCATAACTGTAATCTGGGCAAGTGGTAAAACAAAATATCTATTCTGAACTACAGAATATATCCATAAAACAGAGTTGCCTTCAATTCCAACTTTAGTTATTCTTTTAAAGTATGTATTTTTTCTGATTACTGGACATGCTTATTATAAGAAATTTACCTCAGAGCTTTTAGAGACATGTTTGTTATTGATGTACAGGAAGCCAAGTCAAGGTGCCTGAGTTTGGAACAGAACTTGCTAAGGCTAGTACATGTACTGAAAAATGGAAAAAGGAGAAAATAATGAATAAACAAGACAAGTACACATCCTTGGTATATCAGACACTGTTCTCATTAAACATATGTGTATATATAAGAACTGTAAAATTTTCATACCCCTAAAAAAGCAGTTATATATCTTAGGACCCTTCACATTGAGGAAGAGACAGATACCATTCACAAAGAAAAAAGGCTGTGCTGCATATGAGAATTTGCATGAGGGGAAGATGATGTTTGATTCACATTTTAAAATGTTAACAGCAATTGACAACATGATACTTATGTGATTTCTAAGAGATCTATATGCATTTTGCAAATCTAGAAACACCAGAAGCTAATGGCTATCTACTAGCACATAATCAAACATGAAGAAGAAAAGCTCTGCATGTTTTTTCACTTAAATCCCTACTCAAGATAACCTTTTGCATAACAGTAATGTAGGAAATGATTTTTTGCAAAGTATACAAAAGATGGATGACAGACTGATACTGGGCTGAAAAAAGTAAGTTTATGTATTAAAGACTTTTCTCTGGCAGTCAAGTTCTCATTTTAATTTTTTTTTTTTTTTTGAGATGGAGTCTGGCTCTGTCACCCAGGCTGGAGTGCAGTGGCCAGATCTCAGCTCACTGCAAGCTCCGCCTCCCGGGTTTATGCCATTCTCCTGCCTCAGCCTCCCCAGCAGCTGGGACTACAGGCGCCCGCCACCTCGCCCAGCTAGTTTTTTGTATTTTTTAGTAGAGACGGGGTTTCACCATGTTAGCCAGGATGGTCTTGATCTCCTGGCCTCGTGATCCGCCCGTCTCGGCCTCCCAAAGTGCTGGGATTACAGGCTTGAGCCACCGCGCCCGGCCCGCATTTTAATTTTTAACATATCATGAAAAACTTCAAATACAAACAAGAGTAAATAATACAGAGAACCCACATGTACCATCAGTAAACTTCAACATTTATAAATACTATTTTTCTTTTTGAGACAATCTTGCTCTGTTGCCCAGGCTGGAGAGCAGTGGTGCAATCTAGGCCCACTGCAACCTCCACCTCCGGGTTCAAGCGATTCTCATGCCTCAGCCTCCCAAGTAGCTGGGACCACCGACACACACCACCACACCCAGCTAATTTTTCATATTTTTAGTAGAGATGAGGTTTTGCCATATTAGCCAGGCTGGTCTCCAACTCTGGGCCTCAAGTGATCCACCCGCCTCAGCCTCCCAAACTGCTGGAATTACAAGTATGAGCCACTGCACCTGGCCCAACATTTATCAGTATTCTACTATTAAATATTTTTATTTCTTGGGAGGCTGAGGTGGGTGGATCGCCTGAAGTCAGGAGTTCCAGACCAGCCTGACCAACATTGTGAAACCCCGTCTCTACTAAAAATACAAAATTAGCTGAGCATGGTGGCACATGCCTGTAATCCCAGCTACCGGGAAGGCTGAGACAGGAGAATGGCTTGAGCCCAGGAGGCGGAGGTTGCAGTGAGCCAAGATTGCACCATTGCACTCTAGCCTAGGCAACAAGAGCAAAACTCCATCTCAAAAAAAAAAAAAAAAAATTTATGCCATCTCTTCTTCCCCCCTTTTTTATTCCAGGATTTTAAAGCCAATTCCAAACATACCATTTTACCTGT
>NW_012122154.1:4295388-4311933 GCF_000951035.1 Colobus angolensis palliatus | reverse complement strand
ATTTCTTAATATCATCTGATGCTGAGATGTGTTAACTTTTCTCCAATTATATCATAAATGTTTTTGACAAGTTGATTCGTTCAAATTAGGATCTAAACAAGAGTCACACATTCTCTTTGGCTGATACGTCTTCTAGGTCTTTGTGTGGGCCAATGTTTTCATTTCTTTTTTCTTTTTTTGTTACAGACAAGGTCTCACCCTGTCACCCTGCTAGGAATGCAGTGGCACTACTGTAACTCAATGTAACCTCCAACTCCTGGGCTCAAGCTATCTCCTACCTCAGCCTCCTGAATAGCAAAGACTACAGATACATGCCATCACACCTAATTAAAAATTTTTTTTGTAGAGACAGGGTCTAACTATGATGCCCAGGCTGGTCTCAAACTTTTGGCCTCAAGTGATCCTCTTGCCTTGGCCTTCCAGAGTGCTGGGATTACAAGCATGAGCCACCACACCCGGCTTGTTTTCATTTCTTTTGAATAGAGTCTTAGGAATGTAATTGCTAGATCCTATGGCAAAGTTATGTTTGACTTTGAAGAAAACTGCCAAACTGTTTCCTAAATTGGCCATACCATTTTACATTCCCACCAGAAATTCATGAGGGTCCCAGTTTTTCCAAATCCTTGCCAACACTTGGCGTTGTCTCTCTTTTTGAATACAGTTATCTTAGTGTGTATGGAGTGGAATTGCATTGTGGTTTTACTTTATAATTCTGTAATGAAAACTTTTTCTTTGTTTTTTTTTTTTTTTTTTTTTTGAGATGGACTCACTCTGTTGCCTGAGCTGGAGTTCAGTGGCGTGATCTCAGCTCACTGCAACCTCTGCCTCCCACGTTCAAGCGATTCTTCTGCCTCAGTCTTCTGAGTAGCTGGGACTACAGGCGTGTACCACCACACCCAGCTAATTTTTTTTGTAGTTTTAGTAGAGACAGGGTTTCACTATGTTGGTCAGGCAGGTCTCAAACTCCTGACCTCAAGTGATCCGCCCGCCTTGGCCTCCCAAAGTGCTAGGACTGCACGAATGGTGAGCCACTGCACCCGGTGTAAATAACTTTTCTTATTCTTATTTGCCATTCATATGTCTTCGGTGAAATGTCTATCTAAGACTTCAGCCCATTTTTTTTGTGTAATTGTCTTCTCATTATTAATTCTAAGAGCTCTCTACATATTCTTGAGAGAAGCACTGTTATTAGATATATGACCTGCAAATACTTTCTCCCAGTCTGTGTCCTATCTTTTCATTTTCTTTCTTTTCTATCTTTTAAATTAGAGTTGGAGTCTCACCAGAAACACCAGTCAGGCTAGATTTGATCTTCTGGGCTTAAGTGATCCTCCTGCCTCAGCCTCCCAAATAGTTGAGACTACAGGTGTAGGTCATGGTGCCTGGCCTTTTCCAATTTATTATTTTTATTTTATTTTATTTTTTTCCTCAGACAATCAGGCAACGTGACCTTTTATATTTTTATTTTTTTAAGTTAACAGTATCTTCAGAAGCATATTTATTTATTTATTTATTTATTATTATTTTTTAGACGGAGTCTTGCTCTGTCGCCCAGGCTGGAGTGCAGTGGTACGATCTCGGCTCACTGCAACCTCTGCCTCCCAGATTCAAGTGATTCTCCTGCCTCAGCCTCTGGAGTAGCTGGGAGGCATGCACCACAACGCCTGGCTAATTTTTTGTATTTTTAGTAGAGACAGGGTTTCACTGTGTTAGTCAGGATGGTCTCAAACTTCTGACCTGGTGATCTGCCTGCCTCAGCCTCCCAAAGTGCTGGGATTAAAGGCGTGAGCCACTGTGCCTGGCAGAAGCATAAAAGTTTTTAATTTTAATGAGGTACAATTTATCATTTTTTTCTTTTATAGCTTGTCTATGTGTGGGCTCCTTTCTAGGCACTTTATTTTAGTCCACTGACTGATACGTTTACGCTTATACCACCAGCACATTGTCCTGATGACCGTTCCTGTAATAATAACCCTTCAAATCAGGTAGTATAAGTCCCCAGACTTCACAGTCTATCAAAATTGATTTTGTTATTCTAGAACCTCTGAATTTGCACATGAATTTAGAACCAGCCTTTCAATTTCAACAAAAAAACCTATTGGGATTTTTTATTGGAACTGCACTGTATCTGTAGAACAATTTAAGGAAAACAAGTATCTTAACAGGCTCAGGCCTGTAATCCCAACACTTTGGGAGGCTGAGGCAGGCAGACTGCTTGAGCCCAGGAGTTTGAGACCACCTTGGGTAACATGGTGAAATTTTCTCTCTACCCAAAATAGTAAAATTAGCTAGGTGTGGTGGCACATACCTGTAGTCCCAGCTACTTGGGAGGCTGAGGTGGGAGCCCAGGAGATGGAGAGTGCAGTGAGCTGTGGTTGTGCCACCACTGCATTCCAGCCTGGACAACAGAGCAAGACCCTATCTCAAGAAACAAACAAAAAAACCCCAAACCAAAACAATATTGAGTTTCTAAATCTATATGTATGAGGTCAGGAGTGGTGACTCACGCCTGTAATCCCAGCACTTTGGGAGGCCGAGGCAGGTGGGTCAGTTGAGCACAGGAGTTCAAGACCAGCCTGGCCAACACGGTGAAACCCTGCCTCTACTAAAAATACAAACAAAAATTAGCCAGGTGTGGTGGCAAGCGCCTGTGATCCCAACTACTTGGGAAGCTGAGGTACGAGAATTACTTGAACCCAGGAGGCAGAGTTTGCAGTTAGCTGAGAATATGCCACTGCACTCCAGCCTGGGCAACAGAGTGAGACTCAGTCTCAAAAAAAAAAAGAAAAAAAAAAAGTATGTTTATTTCTCCATTTATTTATTTTTCTTTTTAAAATTTTCTTTTGTTAGTGATCATTTTATAATTTTCAGTGTATATGACTTACACATTATTTTTATTAAGTTCATCCTTACATATTTTATATTTTTGGGTATTACTATAAATGATATATCTTAAACTTAAATTTTCCAATTGCTGATTGCTAGTATACAGAAATAGAATTGAGTTTTGCAAAGTAGTCATGTATCTCATTACTTTGCTAGAACTCAATGGATCTAGTAGCTTTGTAATAGATTCCATGGACTTTCCTATGAATCCAATTATACCAATTATACCATTACGTGAATGCCTTTTATAATCCTTCCTCTATTGCATTAGGGACAACATCCAGTACAATGTTGAACAGCTGTGGTAAGACCTGATATCCTTGCCTTGTTCCTGATGTTAGGGAATCTTTCATCTCAGGAAGTCTTTCATCATCAAATATGATGTTGTAAGAGATTTTTTCACGTATATACTTGATCAGGTTGAAGAAGTTACACTATCTTATTTTTATTTGTCCATAAACTTTTTTTTGAGATAGGGCTTCAGTCTGTCAGCTAGGTTGAAGTGCAGTGGCATGATCACAGTTCACCATACCTTGACCTCCTCGACCTAAGCGATCTTCCCACCTCAGCCTCCTGAGTAGATGGGAACACGGGTGTGCGCCATCACGCTCAACTAACCTTTTGTTTTTTGTAGAGATGGGGTCCCACTATGTTGCCCAAGCTGGTCTCAAACTCCTGGGTGCAAGCAACCCTCCTGCTTTAGCTTCCCAAAGTGTTGGGATTACACGTATGAGCCAAAGAACTCAGCCTTTGTGTTCTTTCTTGACTAATCTAGACAAAGGTTAATCAAGCTTATTCATTTTATTTTGAAGAATCAACTTTTACTTCATAAATTTTCTCCATTCTGTGCCTTTTTTTTTTTTTTTTTGAGACACAGTCTCGCTCTGTCACCCAGGCAGGAATACAGTGGCTGATTTAGGCTCATTGCAAGCTCTGCCTCCTGGGTTCACGCCATTCTCCTGCCTCAGCCTCCGGAGTAGCTGGGACTACAGGCGCCCACCACCACGCCCGGCTAATTTTTTCTTTTAGTAGAGACAGGGCTTCACCATGTTAGCCAGGATGCTCTCCATCTCCTGACCTAGTGATCCACCCGCCTCAGCCTCCCAAAATGCTGGGATTACAGGCGCGAGCCACCGCACTGGGCCACCTATTTTTTTATTTCATGGATTTCCAGTATTATTTCCTTCCTTCCTTTGGATTTAATTTACTTTTCTGTATTTTTTTCTTCCTTTTTGGTAGGGAGGGAGGGAGGAGAGAGGAGAGACTCTTTTCTAGCTCTCTAAGCAGATTAGATCCTTGATTTTAAAACTTTTCTTTCTTTTTTGAGATGGAGTCTCATTCTGTCACCCAGGTTAGAGTACAGTGGCACAATCTCAGCTCACTGCAACCTCTGCCTCCTGGGTTCAAGCAAGTCTCCTGCCTCAGTCTCCCAAGTATCTGGGACCACAGACAGGCACCACCACACCAGGCTAATTTTTCGTATTTTTAGTAGAGATGGGTTTTTGCTGTGTTGGCCAGGCTGTTCTTAAACTCCTGACCTCAAGTGATCCGCCTGCGTCGGCCTCCCAAAATACTGGGATTACAGGCATGAGGCGCTGTGCCCAGCCAAACTTCTCCTTTCTAATATTAGCATTTGATGCTATACATTTTGTTCTAAGCGATACCTTAGGTGTATTCCACAAATTTAAAAAGTTACATATTCTCATTATCACTCAATGGAGATATTTTCTAAATTTCTTTGTAAGTAGTTCTTTGAACTATGGGTTATTCAGAAGCATGTCATTTAATTTTCTAATCTTCCAGGTATCTGTTATTAATTTCTACTTTAATTTTGTTGAGGCCACAGAACATACCCAATATGATTTTAATCCTTCCAAATGTATTACATTTTGTTTTATGGCCCATTATTTGGTTTGTCCTATTGAATATTCCAAATGTACTTGAAGAGAATGTTTATTCTGATGCTTTTTGGTGTAGCAATCTATAAATGTCAATTATATCAAGCTCATCATTGATAGTGTTGCTGAAGTCCTTAATAGCTTTACTGCTTTTTGGCATACTTGTTTTATAAGCCAGGGGTACTATTTAATACCTTTTTTCATCTAATCTTTTTCCTTAAATTTACTCCATCTGATATTAATGTCCACTCCAACCTTCCCAATTAGTATTTATAATAGTATATATTTTCCCATTCTTTTAATTTTATTTTTTTAATTTTTGCACATATTTGTACTTGTTATTTAAAATTTTTTATTTACTTACTTTTTGAAATGTAGTCTTGATAGGTGGCCCAGGCTTGAGTGCAGTAGCTATTAACACGCATGATCACAGTGCACTGCAGTCTCTAACTCCTGGTCTCAAGTGATCCCCCTGCTTCAGCCTACCAAATAGCTGGGATTACAGGCGCATACCACCATGCCTGGCTTGTAACTGTTATTTTTAAACTCCTTATTGCTTAGTTCTATTTCAGTCATTTCTGGGTTTCTTTCCTTCCTTTCTTTTTTTTCAAGAGAGTTTCGCTTGTTGCCCAGGTTGGAGTGCAATGGCACCATCTCGGCTCACTGCAACCTCTGCCTCTTCTGGGTCTATTTCTATTAACTGGCTTTTCTTCTGGTTTTGGGTCACATTTTCCCATTGCTTTGTTGTAATTTTTGATTGAGTGACAAATATTCTGTATGCCACACTGCTGGGTGTCTGGATTTTGATGTCTTCCTTTAAAAAGTGTTGAGCCATGTTTTGGCAGGCAGTTAAGTTTGTTTTGGATCAATTTCTTTTTTTTTTTTTTTTTGAGATGGAGTCTTGCTCTGACGCTCAGGCTGGAGTGCAGTGGCATGATCTCAGCTCCTGGGTTTGAGCGATTCTTCTGCCTCAGCCTCCCAAGCAGCTGGGATTACAGGCACATGCTACCACGCCTGGCTAATTTTTGTACTTTTAGTAGAGATGGGGTTTCACCATGTTGGCCAGGCTGGTCTTCAACTTCTGACCTCAGGTGATCTGCCCACCTCGGCCTCCCAAAGTGCTGAAATTACAGGCATGAGCCACCGTGCCCAGCCTGATTCTTAAAATAAAATAAAATAAATAAATAAATAAAAATATTTAACAGAGCAGGTCTAGTTTAGTCCTACTACCAAAGTGTAATCTTTCTGGAGTCTTTACTGAATGTCCCAGGTGTTCAATGAATTTTCTCCATTTTGGGTGGGTGGAACTTCATCCAGCCTTATTAAGTGCTGGAAATTCTTCGGCTTATAGTTTCCCAGTAATTGTTTTTTTCCTCACTAGATCTTCTTTGCCAAACTGTGTGGGGTCTCATCCTGTGCATGCAGAGTTTACTATTCAGCCAAATCTACATATGGCATTGTCTGAAAAATGCCTCAGTCACAAAGTGAGGATAATCATATGGCTCACTTCATTTGTTTCTCAGTCTTGTGCTACATGTACAACATCCTAAACTGGTCTTCTAGGTTTTGTTTAGTTTTCTAGTTGTTTACAGCAGGAGGGCAGTTATTATCACTGTGAGAAGCAGAAGTCTACTTGGATTTTTTTTTTTTAAGACATAGGGTCTCACTATGTTGGCCAGGCTAGGCTCAAACTCCTGGTCTCAAGTAGTCCTCCTGCCTTAGCCTCCCAATGTGCTGGGATTACAGGTGTGAGCCACCACACCTGGCTGCTTCTTTATTATTTTTTGAGATAGGGTCTTGCTTTGTTGCCCAAGCTGGAGTGCAGTGACACATATCTCAGCTCACTACAACCTCTGGCTCCCAAGCTCCCAAGCCCAAGCAATCCTCCCACCTCAGACTACCAAGTAGCTCGGACTACAGGCATGTACCACCATGCCTGGCTAATTTTTTGTATTTTTTGTAGAGGTGGGGTTTCGCCATGTTGCTGAGGTTGGGCTAAAGCAATCCACCCACCTCGGCCTCTCAAAGTTCTGGGATTATAGGAGTGAGCCACAGTCCCCTGCTGCTTCTTTGATTTAAAAAATTTGTGTATTTCAAGGCTAATACTATGTTTAAAATAGTGTATTTTTAAATTCACTAAAACGTGGAAATGTGAATACTGACAACTGGTTATCTGATGATTTTAAGATACTGTTTTTAGAGCAGTGATAAAGTTAATGCACTTACGGCCAGGTGTGGTGGCTCATGCCTGTAATCCCAACACTCTGGGAGGCCGAGGTGGGCAGATCACCTGAGGTCAGAAGTTTCTGACCAGCCTGGCCAATATGGTGAAAACCTGTCTCTACTAAACATACAAAAATTGGTCGGGCATGGTGGCACCCCCCTGTAATCCCAGGTACTCAGGAAGCTGGGCTGGGATTGCGCCACCGTACTCCAGCCTGGGCAACAGAGCAATACACCATCTCAAAACAAACAAAAAAAGTTAATGCACTTACATGAGAGACTTTTATTGTTAAAGAGTACATACTGAAGTATAGATTAAATAATATGATGTCTAGGACTTTTCTTCAAAATAAGATAAAATGAGAGGGGATAAATGGGTGAAGTTATTAATGAAACAAGACAGGCTGTAAACTGGTAACAGTTAAAGCTGGGTGATGGGCTCAATACACTTTTTTGTCTACTTCTGTGTATGTTTCAAATTTTCACATTTAAAAAAAGTCAGCAGAAATAATTTCTCTCTGTGTGACTATAACTCCAACTTGGGTTCAAGGGGTTTTTTCTCTGAGCCAGAGTCTTGCTGTTTCGCCCAGGATGGAATACAGTAGTGTGATCTCAGCTCACTGCAACCTCTACCTCCTGGGTTCAAGCAATTATTGCGCCTCAGCCTCCCGAGTAGATGGGATGTGCCACCATGCCTGGTTAATTTTTGCATTTTTAGTGGAGATGGGGTTTCACCGTGTTGGCCAGGCTGGCTTGAACCCCTGACCTCAAGTTATCCACCCACCTCAGCCTCCCAAGGTGCGGGGATTTTAGGCCTAAGTCACTTGCACTAGGCCGGTTCATGTGTTTTTAATTTGTAGGGATTGCTTTCATTTCTTTTTGACTTAATTTTTGTTTGAATGATGTAAAATATTTACATGGCTATTAAACGATAAAACATAATTCAGAGTTCTCCCTTTTATCCCTGTTCCTTGTGTTTTCTCACTTCCCCATATAAATAACTATTTTTACTTACTTTATTTTTGATTGGCATTTCCATTCTTTTTCAAAATAAATAAATATGGATATATATATATATATATATGTATTAAGTCTTCTGGCCCTACAAAAGGTGTATTATACAAACTCCTCTGCAGTTTCCTTTTCTTCATTTAACAACATGTCCTCAAGATCACTCCAAAGCATTATATAGAGATTTTCCTCATTACTTTTATTCAACCAGTACTCTACTGATAGACATTGGATAGTTTCCTATCTTTTGCTATTACAAGTAATGTAGTAGCCTTGCACATATATATTATGTTTTCGCCAATGCATCTTGAGGATAAGACAGATTCTGACAAAAAAGCATTAATTACATATCACTTTTCTAGATACCAAGTGGTCAAATTCTTAATCTTTATAACATAAGTACTCAAAGGAAACAAAAATTAAAAGATAATTTATCTAAAGCAAATGTAGTTCTGTTGGTATAAAGTAATGGTGGAGGAAGAGGTTAGTATATTTCATCTCTCACAGTAAAGGTTTCCAAATCAATCTATAGGAATACTTATTAGTAGAGGCCGGGCGCAGTGGCTCACGCCTGTAATCTCAACACTTTGGGAGGCCGAGGCGGGCAGATCACGAGGTCAGGAGATCGAGACCATCCTGGCTAACACAGTGAAACCTCATCTCTACTAAAAGTACAAAAAATTAGCCAGACATGGTGGCATGTGCCTGTAGTCCCAGCTACTTGGGAGGTTGAGGCAGGAGAATCGCTTTAACTCAGGAGGCGGCGGTTACAGTGAGCCAAGGTTGCACCACTGTAGTCTAGCCTGGGCGACAGAGCGAGACTTCATCTCAGAAAAAAAAAAAGAAATACTTATTAGTAGAGTTAATGAATAACTACCTTCTAGGTCTAATTTCTGGGACTATAAGCCTCTTGAGGATGAAGAATTAAGCTTAATTTCCTTCAGATCATGACCAACAGAGACACAGCACGTTTAGTGAATCATTTTCATTTAATAACTGTTCTCAGGACTGATTATCATAAGCTGTTTAGTCCTCTGTTTAAGATTTTAATCTTTTCATAGAATTATGTTTACTATGGCTTTTAGTTGGTAGCTACTAGTATCTTGAAATATAAATAATCCCAGTAATATGTGTTATTACTATCCCTACTGTATCTACATTGACAATTATTAAAAGTTTCACCTTAAATATCAAAGATAGAATTCCAAAACAAGTTTCTCATTCCATTTCTACTTTGATACTGCTTTCTCTTTTAAAAATATCTTTCCTCTACAAAACCAATACAAAATTTGCTAAATATAGTTAGTGGCCTAAATTTAAAGGTAGTATCAGCCAGACATAAGGGGCTATGACTTATCCTCCTAAAACATAAAATACTTACGCGTCTGTTGTCTTTGTACACCCATTTAGATTCAGTACTTCAATGTTCCTGCAGTTTTGTGCAAATGTTCTTTATAGGAAAGAAAGTAAGAGGTTTCAAATGAAACAAGCAAAATTCCAGGCCTTAAAAAAGTAATAAAATATTATTGGTAATATTGATTGTTGATACCTGTGATACTGTGATATAAAGGAAAAACATGTATTTGGTCTTCATCCTTGGTTCTTGGCATCCAGTCCCTAAAATCTTTGTAATTTCCTGAGTGATAGTATCTTTTGTTACAGGTTGGTGAAAAGTAATCGCGGTTTTTGCCATTACTATTAATTAACAGTAACTGCCATTACTGTTAATGGCAAAAACTGATTACTTTTGCACAAACCTAATATAATATTTGGTCTTCAATCATGTCTATGATCAAGGAACCTCTGTAAAAACCCCTAAATGATAGGGATCAGAGAGCTTCTGGGTTGGTGAATGTAACCACATGCCAGAAGGGTAGTATACCCCAATTCCACGGGGACAGAAGATCCTGTGCCTGGGATCCTTCTAGACCCTGCCTTATACACCTTTTCATATTCCTTCTACCTCAGCCTCCCTAAATGCTGGGATTATAGGTGTGAGCCACTGAGCCTGGCCATGATTTTTTTTTTTGAGATGGAATCTCTCTCTGTCGCCGAGGCTGGAGTATAGTGGTGCCATCTCAGCCCACTGCAGCCTCCACCTCCCAGGTTCAAGCGATTCTCCTGCCTCAGCCTCCTGAGTAGCTGGGATGACAGGCACGCACGACCATGCCTAAGTTTCTGTATTTTTAGTAGAGACAGGGTTTCGCCATGTTGGTTAGGCTGGTCTTGAACTCCTCACCTCAAGTGATCCACCCACATCAGCCTCCCAAAGTGCTGAGATTACAGGCTTGGGCTATCACACCTGGTTTAAATTAATTTTTTTTTTTTTTGAGACGGAGTCTCGCTCTGTCGCCCAGGCTGGAGTGCAGTGGCCAGATCTCAGCTCATTGCAAGCTCCGCCTCCCGGGTTTACGCCATTCTCCTGCCTCAGCCTCCCGAGTAGCTGGGACTAGAGGCGCCCGCCACCTCGCCCGGCTAGTTTTTTGTATTTTTTTTTAGTAGAGACGGGGTTTCACTGTGTTAGCCAGGATGGTCTCGATCTCCTGACCTCGTGATCCGCTCGTCTTGGCCTCCCAAAGTGCTGGGATTACAGGCTTGAGCCACCGCGCCCGGCCCTAATTTTCAATTATAAATTCTTCAAACATAACTTTAAAAATTATTTTAAATTAAAAAAATAAATGATTGCTTATTTATTTTTAGAGACGGGGTCTTCCTCTGTCACTCAGGCTAGAGTACAGTGGCGCAATCACAGCTAACTGTAGTGTAGCCTCAACCTCCCAGGCTCAAGTGATCCTCCTACCTCAGTCTCCCTAGTAGCTTAGTTTACAGGCATATGTCACCTAATCTGGCTAATTAAAAAAAGTTTTCTGTAGAGATGCGGGCCTTGCCATGCTGCCTAGATTGGTCTTATACTCCTGGCCTCAAGTGTAATCCTCCCACCTAGCCTCACAAAGTCCTGGGGCCACTGCCCAGGTTAGGGTTAACCATAACCCTAAAAAAGAACTAGGCTGGGTGCGGTGGCTCATGCCTGTAATTCCAGCACTTTGGGAGGCTGAGGCAAGAAGACTGCTTGAGTGCAAGAGTTCGAGACCAGCCTGGACAACAAAATGAGACGGTGACTCTATAAAAAAACTTTAAAACTTAGCCAGGCGTGGTGGTACACGTCTTTAGTCACAGCTACTCAAGAGGGGGAGGATTGCTTGAATCCAGCAGTTCAAGACTGCAGTGAGCCATGATTATGCCAGGGCACTCCAGTGAGCCATGATTATGCCAGGGCACTTTAGCCTGGGTGACAGTGCGAGACCTTGTCTCAAAATATAAAATAAAAATAATTAATTAATTTAAAAAACTTATTCAAAGCTCCAAAAGAACCACTTATGATGGGGAATGTAGGATTTTTTCAGGCAGTACTTGTTCTTGTTTATTGTTAAAAGTACATTTCTTATTACTGGATATTTTCAGATTATAAGCAATGTATGTGTGGTTGCATTTTTAATAACTTAGTTATTTTAAAACGATTTTAGCCTTTTCTGGGTGAGATGGTGCTGCTCTTCACTTCCATCAAGAAGATTAATCAACAGTTATGTTTTCACCTTAATGCATTGTCTCCCACTCCAAGACATCCACGAAGACTTAACTTTCGTAAAAAGCCCCCACATCGTTTTGAAATATTCTCCACTACTCGGCCCTGTAAAAAGAGACAGGCAAAAAAAAAGATAACCCACCTCATTACTTTAGAAAAGAACACATCCTCATTTTTAACGATTTATAAACAAAGAGAAAATGCTTCTGTTATGACCTAATTAATTTAATAGGAAAATTGTAACTTACCCTGGGAAAGCTTTCCTGATTAAGCCACAGCTACTGAAGTACAGTAACTACATTTATTTTTTTGTATCTTTTCCAAAATGTTTATTATAGTACTCTGCTTATAGTAGGGACCCAATCAACATTTAACAAAAACTGGCCAGTTTTATTTTGTTTGGGCTGGGCACAGTGGCTCACACCTGTAATTCCAGCACTTTGGGAGGCCAAGGCAGGTGGATCACGAGGTCAGGAGATCAACACCATCCTGGCTAACACGGTGAAACTCCATCTCTACTAAAAATACAAAAAATTAGCCGGGCGTGGTGGCAGGCACCTGTAGTTCCAGCTACTTGGGAGGCTGAGGCAGGAGAATGGCATGAACCTGGGAGACGGAGCTTGTAGTGAGCCCCAGGTCTCGCTCCACTGCACTCCAGCCTGGGCGACAAAGCGAAACTCGTCTCAAAAACAGCAACAAAAGCTGGCCAGGCACAGTGGATTCCACCTATAATCCCAGCACTTTGGGAGGCTGAGGCGGGCGGATCATTTGAGGTCAGGAGTTCAATACAAGCCTGGCCAACATGGTAAAACCCAGTCTCTACCAAAAATACAAAAATTAGCCAGGCATGGTGGCTCACGCCTGTAGTCCCAGCTACTCGGGAGGTTGAGGCATGAGAATTGCTTGAATCCAGGAGGCAGAGGTTGCAGTGAGCTGAGACCGCACCACTGCACTCCAGCCTGGGTGACAAAATGAGACTCTGTCTCAAAAACAAAAACAAACAAAAACAAAAGCTTGCTGAATAATTTTGTGGGTGGTGTTGCTTTATTTACATCCATGAAGGTTAGAGAATTGTGAAAAACACAGCTGGGCGCGGTGGCTCAAGCCTGTAATTCCTGCACTTTGGGAAGCCGAGACGAGTGGATCACAAGGTCAGGAGACCCAGACCATCCTGGCGAACATGGTGAAACCCCGTCTCTACTAAAAAAAAAAAAAAAGTACAAAAAACTAGCCGGGCGAGGTGGCGGGCGCCTGTAGTCCCAGCTACTCTGGAGGCTGAGGCAGAAGAATGGCGTAAACCCGGGAGGTGGAGCTTGCAGTGAGCTGAGATCCGGCCACTGCACTCCAGCCTGGGCGACAGAGTGAGACTCCATCTCAAAAAATAAATAACTAAAAAATAAAATAAAATAATAATCACTAACATTACACTGGATTTTGTTTTTCGCAATTCTCGGACTACAGGCGCCCACCACCTCGCCCGGCTAGTTTTTTGTATTTTTTTAGTAGAGACGGGGTTTCACCGTGTTAGCCAGGATGGTCTCGATCTCCTGACCTCGTGATCCGCCCGTCTCGGCTTCCCAAAGTGCTGGGATTACAGGCTTGAGCCACTGCGCCCGGCCATGGGTATTATTTTAAAAGCACTTTGGTTGGTTTCAAACTCCTGACCTCAAGTGATCTGCCCACCTTGGCCTCCCAAAGTGCTGGGATTAAAGGTGTAAGCCATCTCACGTGCCCTCAAAAAACCTTATTTAATCCTCAAGAAGCCATGAAGAAGCTATTATTTCTACCTTCCTGATGAGAAGGATAAGAACTACAGAGTTCAAATTCAGTTTAAAATATTTAAGGGTAAGCCATTCTCCATTTTATAGGTAATAGGCTATACTAAGAGATAAAACATGGGGTGGGGGGAAGTGAGAGGAGGAAAAAAACCTCTCTCTGTAGCAAAAACAATTCAATAAATGGCTTTGGCTTTATTCAACCTTTGTCCTCCAAGAAATTGGCTCCTCAAGAATCAAAACATATATCTCAAAAAAATATATATACAAACGCCATCCTAACAAATTATAACTCTCTTTGTTCTTCAGTAAACAAATATAAAACGTCTTCACTAAAATAAGCAAACATAGATTCCATGTTTCCACTGCAAAAACAAACTTTTAGTCCTGTTTCAGGACCAAAGAGTCCTATTTAGTCCTACTAATACTAAGTAATTGTATTATTTCAGTGAAATAATCTGGCTCATTCTCAAAAACTGCAGAAACTCTTGGGAACTCTGGAGGTTCCTGTAAACTTCAGATGCACTGAAAATAATATTTCCTCTCTCTAAGGAAAATGAGATTAATATGGCCAGGGCTAATCTGTTCCATGCTGTAATTACTAACATAAAAACTGGGGCCACACACCACATAATTATACCTCAATATCCCTCTGGAAATCAAATAGGTCAATTCGCTGCCAGTTACTGCCATCCAGAGCCAGAACATTCCAGGCCTATTTTAAAGAAAAAGAGACAGAATGAATAGAAGCTAAAATTAAGGGGAAAAGGCAGCAATATTCAAGTTCACAATTCAACCAACTAATGACTAAAATGGATCCAAAAATTTATCAGGCCCTACCCACTTACTCCCAAATGATGTATCTTACTCCTGACCCATACTGTATTCTCCAATTAGATAATCTCATAAATGAGTGGGTACTAGAAACTAGCAGCTACAAAAGATCTTAGGCCAGGCATGGTGACTCAAATTTATAATTCCATCACATTGGGAGGTCAAGGTGGAAGGATCACTTGAGCCCAGGAGTTCCAGATTAGCCTGGGCAATATAGCGAGACCCGATCCCTATAAAAAAAATTTAAAAAGTCAGCCAGGTGTGGTGGCTCACGTCTGTAATCCCAGCACTTTGGGAGGCCGAGGTGGGCAGACACCTGAGGTCAAGAGTTTGAGACCAGCCTGGCCAACATGGTGGAACCCCATCTCTACTAAAAGTACAAAAATTAGCTGGGTGTGGTGGCATGTGCCTGTAATCTCAGCTACTCGGGAGGCCGAGGCAGGAGAATCACTTGAACCCAGGAGGCGGAGGTTGCACTAAGCCAAGATTGTGCTATTGTATTCCAGCCTGGGCAACAGAGTGAAACATCTGGAGGGGGGGGAATTTAAAAAATTAATCAGGCGTGGTGGCACACACCTGCAGTCCCAGCTACTCGGATGGCTGAGGTGGGAGGATCGCGTGAGCCTGGGAGGTAAGGGCTGCAGTGAGCCATGGTCTCACCATTGTACTCCAGCCTGGGTGACAGAGCAAGACCTTGGTAAAAAACAAAAACAAGACTAACCCTCCCTCCCCCTGCCCACACACACTGAAATTAAAGAAGTTAAGGAAAGGGCAGGTTGTGATAAGTATCATAGCCGCAAGGTGTTTTCTAACTGGAAAATTCTAGTTTCTAATACCAAAATGAGACAAAAGTTCAGTTGATGAAAAGCAAGTCTTTCTTCTATCCTTAAAAATATGATCCTTAAAATATCCTTCTATCTGGAAAAATATGAAGGTAAAACCAAATATCAAAGGGGAGAGTATTCTGAATACTGCTCTATTCTCACTCTTTTTTTCTATATGTAGAGTATACATAGAGATAAATATATGTATTTCTTGAGACAGGTTATCACTCAGTCACCTGGGATGGAGTGCAGTGGCTCAATCATGGGTCACTTGCAGCCTTGACCTCCCCAACTCAAGCAATCCTCTCACCTCAGCCTCCCAAGTAGCTGGAACCACAGGCATGCATCACCACATCTGGCTTTTTTTTTTTTTTTTTTGAGACGGAGTCTCGCTCTGTCGCCCAGGCTGGAGTGCAGTGGTGCAATCTTGGCTCACTGCAAGCTCCGCGTCCCGGGTTCACGTCATTCTCCTGTCTCAGCCTCCCAAGTAGCTGGGACTATAGGCACACGCCTTCAGCCTGGCTAATTTTTTGTATTTTCAGTAGAGATGGGGTTTCACTGTGTTAGGCAGGATGGTCTTGATCTCCCGACCTCGTGATCCGCCCGCCTCGGCCTCCCAAAGTGCTGGTATTACAGGCGTGAGCCACCGCACCCAGTCTTAATTTTTAAAATTTTCTGTAGAGATAGGGCTCCCTATGTTGCCCAGGCTAGTCTTGAACTCCTGGCCTCAAGCAATCCTCCCACCTTGGCCCCTCAAAGTGAAGGGATTATAGGTGTGAGCCACCAGGCCTAGCCTTAGTTCAGTACTTCTTTGCTATCTATATCCTATCACCTGGTAGGACTTACAACTGTGATACAGTGATTTGGGACTTAGAAAAGATACTATCATTTCTCTGAAACTTTGTATTTTATTATTTTTTTTGAGACAGAGTCTCGCTCTGTTGTGCCCAGGCTGGAGTGCAGTGGCACGATCTCGGCTCACTCCAAGTTCCGATTCTGCATTAACTGTGAATCTTACTAAATAGAATTACTGGTGAAGCAAATTTATCCATCGAGACTATCTGGTATGTGTTACGTATGTATTCTGTTGGTGCTGGAAGATGTCTGTGTGCCTGTATCAACATGCGACTTCAGGTAAAGTTTCTTCATGTTCACAGTTCTTAGCAAATGCAGTTTCAATCCATAGACAGCCAGCAGTGGATGTTACTACAGAAAAATGCAGGATTACAATTGTCCTTGTGTAGGCCGGGTGCTGTGGCTCACACCTGTAATCCCAGCACTTTGGGAGGCCGAGGTGGGCAGATCACGACATCAGGAGATTGAGACCATCCTGGCTAACATGGTGAAACCCTGTCTCTACTGAAAATACAAAAAATTAGCCAGGCGTGGTGGTGGGCGCCTGTAGTCCCAGCTACATGGGAGGCTGAGGCAAGAAGACTGCTTGAGTGCAAGAGTTCGAGACCAGCCTGGACAACAAAATGAGACGGTGACTCTATAAAAAAACTTTAAAA
>NW_012122154.1:4292515-4295338 GCF_000951035.1 Colobus angolensis palliatus | reverse complement strand
AACATGGTGAAACCCTGTCTCTACTGAAAATACAAAAAATTAGCCAGGCGTGGTGGTGGGCGCCTGTAGTCCCAGCTACATGGGAGGCTGAGGCAGGAGAACGGCGTAAACCTGGGAGGTGGAGCTTGCAGTGAGCCAAGATTGCACCATTACACTCCAGGCTGGGCGACAGAGAGAGACTCCACCTCAAAAAAAAAAAAAAAAAAAATGTCCTTGTGTAAAAAATAAATAAATAAAAAATGAACTAGGAAAACAGAATAAAACAAGATTTCATCACAATTTTGAGTCAAGTCTAAACTTTCAATATGCATGTTTATTGCTTTTTTCATCGAAAATGTTTCCTATTTATATTATGCAAATAAGAGATACAAAAAGTCAGAGACAGTATATATAGTAGAATCCCATCATAAATTTACATGGGCTTGTGTATGTCATTGGTGAAATAATATCCTTTAAAACATGAAAACATACAAGTAACACCTAAATGGGTGGCCTATGAAAGAGGCTGTTATTATCAGTATGAAGAAGGGGTCCCCTATAACTATGTCAACCATACTTACCCTGGAGACCTGAGCACAGCGGCACAGGGTAACAACATCTAGAAAAGAAAATATCCTAAAAAGAAAAGAGAGAAATACAACTTTTATTGTATGATAAAGTAGTTGACCTTTATTTATTTTGAGACAGGGTCTAACTCTGTCAGCCAGGCTGGAGAGCAGTGGCATAACCACTGCTCACCCCAGCCTCGACTTCCTGGGGTCAAGTGATCTTCCCACGTCAGGCTCCTGAGTAGTTAGGACTACAGGTGCCTGCCACCATACCTGGCTAATTTTTAATTTTTTGTAGAGACAGGGTTTCACCATGTTGCCCAGGTTGGTCTCGAACTCTTGGGCTCAAGCAATCAGCCTCCCAAATTGCAAGGACTACAGGTGTGAACTACTGCATCCAGCCAGTATCATAAAGTAGTTGCTCTTGATTTTAGCATAGAAATAACTGACTACATGTATATACACACACAAACACAAAGGCAGTTCTTTAGAACAAACACACAAAATGCTTGAGCAATCTGTGAAGATAATACTGCCCATATAAAACACAGTGAGAAAAAATGTTTTACTTGATAATGTACGTACAGATGCTGACCAAGTTCAGTTACCTACACCAAAGGATAATAAATAATTTCTAGCTGTTTTTTTTAAAATACAAAAGAAACAACAACAACAACAACTTCCCACCTAAAGTTATCAAAAGAAAGAAGCTAGGGGGAGGATCTTTTTTTGTTTTGTCTTGTTTTGAGACAGGGTTTCACTCTGTCACGCAGGCTGGAATGCAGTGGCACAATCACAGCTCACTGCAGCCTTGACCTGGGCCCAAGCAATCCTCCCACCTCAGCCTCCCGAGTAGCTGGAACAAGAGGCACATGCTACCAAGTCTAGGTAATTTTTAAAATTTTTTTTGCAGAGATGAGGGTCTCCTTATGTTACGCAGACTGGTTTTGAACTCCTGAGCTCAAGCAATCCTCCTGCCTCAGACTACCAAAGTGCTAGGATTGTGTATGTATGAGCTACCATGCTTGGATGGGCAGGATTCTCCTGTCGCCCAGGTTGGAATGCAGTGGTGTACTCATCGTTCACTCCAGCCTCAATCCCCCAGGCTCAGGCTCAGGTGATTCTCCCACCTCGCCTACCAAAGAGCTGGGAGTACAGCGCATGCCACCATGCTCAGCTAATTTTTGTTGTTGTTCTTTTTTGAGACAGAGTGTCACCCGGTTGTCCAGGCTGGAGTGCAGTGGCATGATCTCGGTTCAAGTGATTGTCGTGCCTCAGCCTACCAACTAGCTGGGATTACAGGTGCCTGCCACCACGCCCGGCTAATTTTTGTATTTTTAGTAGAGATGGGGCTTCACTATGTTGGGCAGGCTGGTCTCAAACTCCTGATGTCAGGTGATCTGCCCTATCTCAGCCTCCCAAAGTGCTGGGATTACAGGCGTGAGCCACTACACCCAGCCCCTGATGGGAGGGATCTTAATGAAGTATTTTACAGTCATGAAGGAAAAAAGATAATTTAATAAAGCCTAAAAAGCAGCAATGAAAAATGTTAAATGTCTAGAAAAAAAAACCCAGAAACAAAATAAAATATAAATTAAAAAAAGATCTCTACATATTTCATTCTAATTTAATAAATTATAAAACTCTTTTAACATAGCAATGTTAGAAAATATTTACTGTCTAGAATTTTTCTCAGTCTTATAGAAGGTAAATAAATACTTATTTTGAAGTAGACCAGTAAGTTAATTTGGTTAAAGCCTGATAAACCACACCATAAGCTACCTATGAAAATAGGTCAGGGAATCCTGGAAATAAAAATGAATGGGAGATCAGGCAAGGTGGCTCATGCCTATAATCCCACCTCTTTGGAAAACTGCTAGAGGCCAGGAGTTCAAGACCAGCCTGGGCAACACAGTGAGGCTCCCTATTTTAAAAAAGAAAATAAAAAACATAGCTTTGGCTATGTATGATGGCTAAAGCCTGTAATTCCACCATTTTGGGATGCAAGGGCAGGAGGATAACTTGAAGCCAAGAGTTTGAGACCAGCCTGGAAAATACAGTGAGACTCTGTCTCCACAAAAAGTTTAAAAATGAAGCTGGGAACAGTGGCTCACGGCTGTAATCCCAGCACTTTGGGAGGCTGCGGTGCGGTGAGGTCAGGAGTTCAAGACCAGCCTGACCAACATGGTGAAACTCTGTCTCTACTAAAAATACAAAATTAGGCTGGGCGCGGTGGCTCAAGCCTGTAATCCCAGCACTTTGGGAGGCCGAGACA
>NW_012122154.1:4284077-4286459 GCF_000951035.1 Colobus angolensis palliatus | reverse complement strand
CTCCAGCCCGGGAGACAGAGCGAGACTCCGTCTCAAAAAAAAAAAAAAAAGATGAGCAATCTCTGAAACTGTGGTTATAATTTTTCAGCTTGCCTGAAATGAAAGAAAAGCATTCTGATTTGGAGGTTGTTGAGTTTCATTCGAAAAACATTTTTACCACCTGCCACCTACAGGCACTTAAGTCCCTACTGTTAAGTAGCTCATGGCATAGGGGCTGGAGGTAGATATAAAATAAGTACAATATATGTGAAAATTTCAATTAGCGATGAGTACTATAACAAAGCTGAGTAATGTAATAGAAGAGTGGTCAAGGAAAGCCTCCCCTAGTAGTAGGTATTTGATTTAGAATCTAAATGATCAAAGGAAAACAGATTGCCAAGATCTGGGGAGAAGAGCATTCCAGTAGATGAAATAGTGGGTGTATCACAAAGGCCTGTTTGAAGATCAGAAGAGACAGTGAAGTTGGACTGCAGCAGCAGCACAACCCTATACCAAGTTCTTAATTATGTACCAGGCGTCATTCTAAGTGTGTAAATTTACATACTAATCCAATGACTCCTTAAAAAACAATTCTGTAAGATCGGTACTATTAGCATTCTCATCTTATAGATGAGGATATTGAGCAAAGTTGTTAGTCAAGGGGTCAAAATATGATAATAAAAAACAAAAAAAAGACTGGGCGCGGTGGCTCACACTTGTAATCCCCAGCACTTTGGGAGGCCAAGGTGGGTGAATCATCTGAGGTCAGAAGTCTAAGACTAGCCTGGCCAACATGGTGAAACTCCATCTCTACTAATAATACAAAAATTAGCCAGGCATGGTGGTGCATGCCTGTAATCCCAGCTACTTGGGAGGCTGAGGCAGGAGAATTGTTAGAACCTGGGAGGTGGAGGTTGCAGTGAGCCGAGATCATACCCTTGTACTCTAGCCTGGGAGACAAGAGTGAGACTCTGTCTCAAAAAACAAACTAGCCAGGCATGCTGGTATATGCCTGTAGTTCCAGCTACCTGGGAAACTGATGCAGGAGGATCTATTGTGTTCAGTTTGAGGCTGTAGTAAGCTACAATCACAGCACTGCACTCTAGCCTGGGTGACAGAGTGAGTTCTTTTTTCTAAGACGGAGTTTCGCTCTGTCGCCCAGGCTGGAGTGCAGTGGCACAATCTCGGCTCACTGCAACCTCAGCCTCCTGGGTTCACATGATTTGCCTGCCTCAGCCTCCGGAGCAGCTGGGATTACAGGCACCTCATCACCATGCCCAGCTTTAAAACAAAAGTTTTAAATTTTGATGTTATCCACTTTATCTATTTTTTCTTTCGTTTCCTCAACTTTTGGTGTCAAATCCAATAAATCACTGCTAAACTCAATGTCATGAAGTTGTTCTGCTTTCTTCCAAAGATTTTATAATTTTAGTTCTCAGATACAGGTCTTTGCAAGACCATTTATTGAAAAGACTATACTTTTCCCCACTGAATGGTCCTGGCATCCTTGTCAAAAATCATTTGACCATATATGTGAAGGTTTATTTCTGAGCTCTCTATTCTATTCCATTGGTCTTTGTCTGCTTTATGCCAGTATCACACTATTTTTAAATATTTTCAGTTTTGAAGCAGAAAGTGCTTTTGGTGATTGAAATATTTGCATGATGTCAGAAAAACTATTAATAGCAACTGAACTGGTTTCAAGAATCTTTCCTTATGTTTTCTGTTTGTTTTTGTTTTTGAGACGGAGGCTTGCTCTGTCGCCCAGGCTGGAGTGCAGTGGCCGGATCTCGGCTCACTGCAAGCTCCGCCTCCTGGGTTTATGCCATTCTCCTGCCTCAGGCTCCCGACTAGCTGGGACTACAGGCACCCACCACCTCGCCCGACTAGTTTTTTTGTATTTTTTTAGTACAGACGGGGTTTCACTGTGTTAGCCAGGATGGTCTCGATCTCCTGACCTCATGATCCTCCCGTCTCAGCCTCCCAAAGTGCTGAGATGTATACAGGCTTGAGCCACCGCGCCCGGCCATGTTTTCTTACACATTTACTTCCTCTAACAGATTTCTGATATTTTGATTTCTTTCCAACTATAGAGGCCCATGTAAGGGACTATTTAAAACAGATAATAAACTAAATAAGCTGGGAGGGTTAAGCAAGGAGCAACATGGAAAGCAAATATAACTGATCTATATCCTGCAATCTCAGCAAGACACCAGCAAGGAACAGGAAAACCCCTGAATAAAAGCCCAGAGAACAATTATAGTGAATAATGTCTAGAGAATCTGCCTTCTCTAAGGAGAACCAGATACGTGGATAGAAAGGGGGGAAACATCTAGTTAAAATGATGAGCAGGCCGGGCGCGGTGGCTCAAGCCTGTAATCCCAGCACTTTGGGAGGCCGAGA
>NW_012122154.1:4274705-4278257 GCF_000951035.1 Colobus angolensis palliatus | reverse complement strand
GGCATTACAGGCGTGTGTCACCACACCTGGCCCACGGCCAGGAGTTTGAGGCCAGTATGGGCAACACAGTGAGACCCTGACTCTCTAAAAATGAAAAAATTTAGCTGAGGATTGTGGTGCACGCCTGTAGTCCTAGCTACACAGGGGACTAAGACAGGAGGATCACTTGAGCTCAGGAGTTAATGGTTGCAGGGAACTGTGATCACCCCATTATGCTTTGGCCTGGGCAACAGACTCTGTCTCTTGAAAAAAGAAAAAGCCTGGGCAACAGACTCTGTCTCTTAAAAAAAGAAAAAAAAAAGATAGGTTTCTATTGGAAGGGTGGGAAATAAAACATTTAAAAAAAATTTAATACAATAAAATATTTTTTAAAAGGTAGAGAGGAATACACCCATTCATACAAGTATTATAGGCATAGCCTTGAGGCTTTTAAAAGTCTAGGATTCCTTATTAAAAAGTTCCAGTAAAGCCATTTTTTTATAAAAGGGTCTATATGGCCAATCACTATTCTTGTTGCACTTTATGCAAATAATCAGGCCACATACAGTAAGACTAAAAGTTACTTTACACATATTGATTACTACAATTTGTCTTTGATAGAAATAGGGGACTAAAGAGAAAAATCATATGCTTCAAAAGAAAACTATAATATACCTTGTATCATATTCCAACCCCGACCACTGTTTTTCAGTTATTGTCTGTAATTCAGACTGAGTTCTGAATTATCTCTAACAGTGTCCTCTAACGAACCTGGATATATATATTTAAAAGCTTGTTTTCATAGATCCCGTCAGGAATAAGATCTATTTTTGAAAGACTACTTAAACTAGGACTTATACTTCTATACATGTTGAGATTTCTCTTCCTTCTTGTCAAGGTCCGTACCTGCTGTCTATTATTTTTATTTTATTTTAATTAATTAAATTAATTAATTTATTTATTTAGAGACGGAGTTTTTGCTCTATTGCCCAGGCTGGAGTGCAATGGCGCAATCTCAGCTCACTGCAACCTCTGCCTCCTGGGTTCATGTGATTCTCCTGCCTCAGTCCCCCGAGTAGCTGGGATTACAGGTGCCTGCCACCATGCCCAGCTAATTTTTAGTAGAGACGAGGTTTCACCATGTTGGCCAGGCTGGTCTCAAACTCTTGACTTCAGGTGATTCACCAGCCTTGGCTTCCCAAAGTGCTAGGATTACAGGTGTGAGCCACTGAGCCTGGTCTTATTTATTTTTTTAAGAGACAAGATCTCACTCTGTCGCCCAGGCTGGAGTGCAGTGGCACTCTTGCCTCAGCCTCCTGAGGAGCTAGGATTACAGGTGTGAGCCACTGAGCCTGGCCTTAATTTTTTTAAGAGACAGGATCTCACTCTGTCACCCAGGCTGGAGTGTAGTGGCACTCTTGCCTCAGCCTCCTGAAGAGCTAGGACTACCAGTGTATGCCACCAAACATGGCTAATTTTTAAGTCTTTTGTAGATGGTGTCTTGCTGTGTTGCCCAGGGTGGTCATGAACTCTTGGCCTTAAACAATCCTCCCACCTCAGCCTCCAAAAGTGCCATGATTACAGGGTAAGCAATGGCACCCAACCTTGTCTTGTATCCCTGAACGCACTTGTCTGGTCACAACCCGGGATTCATGAATGTTTACAATTAAATATAAAAAAAAGTCATTCCTCAGACTCAGACATGTGCCCCTAGTCAGCAAGAATTAGCTATAGTGGTTGTCACCCCTAATCCCTCACGAATGAAGAATGTAAATAGAAAAGAGGGGACTGAAATAGTGCCCAAAAGAATTAAAGACATCAGTGAGTAATATAAATTTTTAGCCTGTGGGATGGCAGATAAGGAAAAAAACCAGGGTGGGTGCGGTGGCTCACACCTGTAATCCTAGCACTTTGGGAGGCCAAGGCAGGTGGATCACCTGAGGTCAGGAGTTCAAGACCAGCCTGGTCAATATGGCGAAATCCCGTCTCTACTAAAATACGAAAATTAACCAGGCGTGGTGGTGGACGCCTGTAATCCCAGCTACTTGCACAGGAGAATTACTTGAACCTTCGAGGTGTAGTAGGTTGCAGTGAGCCAAGATCACGCTGCTGCACTCCAGCCTAGGTGACAGAGCGAGACTCCATCTCAAACAAACAAACAAACAAAGAAAAACACTTTAGGCCAGGCATGGTGCCTCATACCTGTAATCCCAGCATTTTGGGAGGCTGAAGAAAGCAGACAGATTGAGATCGAGCCCATGAGTTCAAGACGAGCCTGGGCCACAGGGCAAAACCATGTCTCTACAGAAAATACAAACTACCTGGGTGTGGTGGCGTGTGCCTGCCGCCTCAGCTACTCAGGAGGCTGAGGCCAGGATTGTTTGAATCAAGGAAACAGAAGTTGCAGTGAGCTGAGATCGCCCCACTGCACTCCAGTGATGGAATGAGACCCTGTCTCCAAATAAAACAAAAAAAAAAAGAAAAGAAAAGAAACAATTTGCTGAAACTCCTTCTGCTTTTAAGATCACAAAATTGGATTACATCAGCTGGAACCAATGTGCCCAACTGAAGTCTGCATAGAACCAGTTTGCTGATGTCACAGCTGGAATTTCCATTACGGTTCATACTAATTCCCCCTGAATTTGCACATGCAATCCATGAGGTAGCATGAAGAGACAGCCATGCCTGCCTGAAGACTTTCCACACCTCCCCTTTCCTTCTGCCAGTTACCCGCTGATCTAAGAATTCATCCCCTAAACCTTTTCTAGTAAAATTAGTGCATTAAAGCCAGCACAGGGCACCAGATTTGAGCTGGACTCCTGTCTACATGTCAGTCAACTTGCAATAAAAATTTTTCCTTTACTCGAAAACTCAGTGTTGGCTAGGCACAGTGGCTCATGCCTATAACCCCCAGCACTTTGGGAGGCTAAGGCAAGGAGGATTACTTGAGCCCTGGGGATTGAGACCAGCCTGGGCAACATGGTGAGACCCTGCCTCTACAAAAAACACAAAAATTAGGCCGGGAGTGGTGGCTCAAGCCTGTAATCCCAGCACTTTGGGAGGCCAAGGTGGATGGATCGCTTGAGGTCAGGAGTTCAAGATGCGCCTGCTCAACATGGTGAAACCCAGTCTCTACTAAAATATAAAAATTAGCCAGGCATGGTGGCACACGCCTGTAATCTTAGTTACTTGGGAGGCTGAGGCAGGAGAATTGCTTGAACCCCAGGCGTGAACTGAGATCACGCCACTGCACTCCAGCCTGGGCAATAGAACAAGACTCCCTCTCAAAAATTAAAGAAAAAACAAAACACAAAAAATTAGCTGCGCATGGTGGTGTGCATGTATATGTAGCCCCAGCTACTCCATAGACCAAGGTGGGAGGATCACTTGAACCCAGGAGTATGAGGTTGCAGTGAGCTTTGATTATGACACTGCACTCTAGCCTGGATGACAGATTAAGCCCGTTTCTAAAAAACAAAAAACAAAACCCCCTGTGTCACAGTATTAGTTTTTTTTTTTTGTTTTTTTTTTTTTGAGAAGGAGTCTGGCTCTGTCGCCCAGGCTGGAGTGCAG
>NW_012122154.1:4272466-4273949 GCF_000951035.1 Colobus angolensis palliatus | reverse complement strand
ATTAAGGCTCTTTTTTTTTTTTTTTTTCCTTTTCAGTTTCTAAGTGTCAGGTAAGGGAGAGAGTATCAAATAACCAGGAAAGGTGGTATGCCTTTCTTCTTCCCTTGAGACAAACTTGCTACCACTCTGATGCTTCTCCTTAACAAATTTTCTATCTTCTTCAATATTGATTATCCAACTCCACTCCCAAATAAACATATATACTTCCAATCTAGGTAACTCAATTTCCAAAACAAAAAATGTATCTAATGTAACAAAAACATTGGATTGATGAAATGCTGCTTTTTCCTGTCATTCACTAAACTGTACTTTTATGAGGAGCTTCATAATCTAAAGTTTCTTAGGTTTGCCAAAACATCACTAACTCTTGAGCAATTTTTATAAATATTATATAGGGGTGGCAGGAGTCATAGGTGAGAGGCTTTACAAGCAATGATCCTAATTAGACTTTAGTAACCTGTTCTCTATGAAATAAAGCACAACAGACAGACGTGAAACATCAGGTTGGTAGTCAGATGTGGGCAGACCTAGGAGATACTATTAAACACACATCTCAACAATCCTAATTCTGTTCTTAGCATGTCCTGAAGGGGTTCTAAGTATTAAGATGCCATGGAGTTAGCTTTTCACCTGGCTTTGAATGTTTTAGAGCATTTAAAAAATTAAAAGGAAAAGACAAATATAATCACTGTGTTCCTCTATTAAAGTAGTAAGAACTGACTGGGCGTGGTGGCTTACACCTGTAATCCCAGCACTTTGGAAGACCGAGGTAGGCGGATCACGAGGTCAGGAGTTTGAGACCAGCCTGGCCAACACAGTGAAACCCATCTCCACGAAACATATGAAAATTAGTTGGGTGTAGTGGCAGGCGCCTGTAATCGCAGCTATCAGGAGGCTGAGGCAGGAGAATTGCTTGAACCCAGGAGACAGAGGTTGCAGTGAGCCGAGATTGTGCCACTGCACTCCAGCCTGGGCGACAGACCTAGACTCCATCTCAAAAAAAAAAAGTAGTTCTTACTACTTTTTAGTCTTTCCAGTTCTAATCTGGCTCCCTAATAAGATGGATATAAGCCTCAGCACTTAAATCCCTTCTACCACTCCACATCTAGTATGTCTAAGTATTTGCTATTATTTAGCACCCTTTAAATTTTTTTTTTTATTTTATGTTTTTTTTTTTTGAGACGGAGTCTCACTCTGTTGCCAGGACTGGAGTGCAGTGGCACGAGCTAGGCTCACTGCAAGCTCCACCTCCCGAGTTCACGTCACTCTCCTGCCTCAGCCTCCTGAGTTGCTATGACCACAGGCGCCCGCCACCACGCGTGGTTAATTTTTTTTTGTATTTTTTAGTAGAGATGGGCTTTCACCATGTTAGCCAGGATGGTCTCATTTCCTGACCTGGTCATCTGCCCGCTTTGGCTTCCCAAAGTGCTGGGATTACAGGCATGAGCCACCACGCCCGGCCTAAATTCTATTTATTCTATGT
>NW_012122154.1:4247100-4271976 GCF_000951035.1 Colobus angolensis palliatus | reverse complement strand
GGCCTCCCAAAGTGCTGGGATTATAGGTGTGAGCCACCTCGCCCAGCCGAGATAATTATCTTTAGAAACCAAAATAAAATAATTGGTGGGGTAGGCTGCCAGGGTTTTAGCTACTACAGCAATTATTTTTTTCCTTCATAACAAACATTTATTTATTTTTATTTATTTATTTATTTTTTGAGACTGAGTTTTGCTCTTGTTGCCCAGGCTGCAGTGCAATGGCACAATCTCAGCTCACAGCAACCTCCGCCTCCCAGGTTCAAGCGATTCTCCTGTCTCAGCTTCCTGAGTAGCTAGGATTACAGGCATGGGCCACCACACCCGGCTATTTTTGTATTTCTAGTAGAGATGGGGTTTCTCCATGTTGGTCAGGCTGGTCTCCAACTCCCGACCTCAGGTGATCCGCCTGCCTTGGCCTCCCAAAGTGCTGGGATTATAGGCATGCGCCACGGTGCCCAGCCCAAAATTTACCTTTTAAAATACACACTTTAAAGTGCATAATTGATTTTTTTTAAGTATATTCACAGTGTTGTGCAACCATCACTACTATGTAATTCCAGAACATTTCAACAATCTCAAAAGACTCCCTGTACCCATTAGCAGTCGCTCTCTATCCCTCCCTCACCCAAGCCCCTGGCAACCACTAATCAACATTCTTTCTCTATGGATTTGCCTATTCCACACATTTCATATAAATGGAATAATACTGTAATGAAGACTTTCGTGTTGGCTTTCACTTAGCACATTTTAAAGAATATATCCATGTTGTTGCACGTATTCATACTTCATTCCTTTTTATGGCTGAATAATATTCTACTGTATCCATTCTCCAGTTAATGGACAATTGGGTTATTTTGACTTTTTGGCTATTACAAATGCTGCTGCTATAAGCATTCCAAGTTTTGTGTGAATATATTTTCAGTTCTCTTGGATATAGCTAGGTTATGTGGTATTTCATTGCTTTTTTTTTTCCTTTTTTGGGAGACCGAGTCTCACTCTGTCACCCAGGCTGGAGTGTAGTGGCACCATCCTGGTTCACTGCAACCTCCGCCTCCCAGATTCAAGTGGTTCTCCTGCCTCAGTTTCCCGAGTACCTGGGATTACAGACGTGAGGCACTACACCCAGCTAATTTTGTATAATTAGTAGAGAGAGGGTTTCACCATGTTAGCCAGGCTGATCTGGAACTCCCGACCTCTAGTGATGCACCCGCCTCGGCCTCCCAAAGTGCTAGGATTACAGGTGTGAGCCACCACACCCAACCAATTATGTGGTACTTCTATGTTTAGAGATTTTAGAAACTGCCAAGCTGTTTTCCACAGTGGCTGTACCAGTGTACACTGTAGTGCACAGTTTCACTAGCAATTTGTGAGGGTTTTAATTTCTCCATTTCTTTTTTTTTTTTTTTTTTGAGATGGAGTCTCACTCTGTTGCCCAGGCTGGAGTGCAGTGGCACAATCTCAGCTCACTGCAACCTCTACCTCCCTGTTTTCCAACGATTCTCCTGCCTCCCTCAGCCTCCCAAGTAGCTGGGATTACAGGTGTACACTACCACACCCGGCTAATCTGTGTATTTTTAGTAGAGACGGGGTTTCACTATGTTGGCCAGGCTGGTCTTGAACTCCTGACCTCAGGTGATCTGCCCGCCTCAACCTCCCAAAGTCCTGGGATTACAGGGGTGGGCTACTGCACCCCGCTTAATTTTTGTATTTTCACTAGAGACAGCGTTTCACCTTGTTGGCCAGGCTGGTCTCGAACTCCTGACTGCAGCTGATCCACCTGCCTCGGCCTCCACATCCTTGACAATACTTTTTGATTACAGCCATCCTAGGGAATGCAAAGTGGTACCCCACTGTTGATATTCTTGGTATTTCCCTGATGGCTAATGATGTTGAGCATCTTTTCATGTGCTTAATGAAAGCAGTAGGCTTTTAGTAAGGTTTTCACAAACTACCTCAGGAGGGAGGAAGATTAATGGGCAAAGTTTAAATAATGTATATATATAGTATATCTTTGAAACATATACTATATAGGTACATGTTTTCTTCCTCTTCCCTTCCCTTGTTGAAAGAGTCAGTCCTAAAGCCATTAGGAGGGGCACAGCAAGGTAGGTGTCAATGCCAGTTTAGAGGTTGGGGGCAGAAGCTTGAACAATACGTCAGAGTCCAAGCAGAGTGAGGAGAGGACCCTTGAGAAGGGTGACCTAGCAGGAGATACTGGGACACAAGCAGGGTGAATGGGCAGCCTTGGGTACAGTATCAGAGACAAAGTAAGGTGAGAAGGGCATCCACACAGAGGACAAACCTAGTATGGGTTTTAGAACCCAAGGAGGGTGGCAGGCATGAAGTGCCCAAACCCAGTGAAGTGAAGAGGGCATCTTTGAGAGAGAGTGCACGCACACAACTGTAGAGTGAAATTGGTTAAAATCAGGGGAACTGAGAAAATAATAAAATACATTAACCATAACAAAGATGGGCAAGGTGGCTCATGCCTGTAATCCCAGCTTTTGGGAAGGCAAAGGTGGATCACTTGAACCCTGGAGTTCAAGGTTACAGGGAGCTGTGATCATGCCATTGCAGTCTAGCCCAGGCAACAGAGCAAGATCCTATCTCTAAAAACAAAAAAACATTAACCATAACAGAAGCTAGGTTTCTGTTACAAAGGGAGTTGTGAATCTGGAAAGGGAGAAAACTAGAATAAATTACACAGTGCTGGATTGGAATTGGAAATATCAGTATATTAACAGAAACATAGTTCTCAATATATACAGATATAAACATAAATGTAAATTGTGTATATATATGCATGTGTGTTCATGTACATACATACATACACACACACACAAACACACATATATTTTTCTTCTCCCCCCCGAGCTCTGCCTACCAAGGGGGCCTGGAGCAGTAACCCCCCCCAATGGTAATGGTATTTAACTCCCAGATACTGGCTTCTAAACATTTCTTTCTAGTAGAAGGAATCAGGGCTCCTTGGAGAAATAGGGCAGAGAAAATGTAAGAGGAGCCTGGAACACCTTGTGATAGAAAGCAAGTCAGTGCTCAAAGAATGATGGGGACACGTCAAAAAGTCATGGTAACCAGCTTGAAGGGGCTCCCATTGGCCAAATCTGGGACAACCTGAATATGAAAACAAATGAGAGTAATGAGCCGGGCGCGGTGGCTCAAGCCTGTAATCCCAGCACTTTGGGAGGCCGAGACGGGCGGATCACGAGGTCAGGAGATCGAGACCATCCTGGCTAACACGGTGAAACCCCGTCTCTACTAAAAAATACAAAAAACTAGCCGGGCGACGTGGCGGGCGCCTGTAGTCCCAGCTACTCGGGAGGCTGAGGCAGGAGAATGGCGTGAACCTCGGAGGCGGAGCTTGCGGTGAGCTGAGATCCGGCCACTGCACTCCAGCTTGGGTGATAGCGAGACTCCGTCTCAAAAAAAAAAAAAAACAAATGAGAGTAATGAATTATAATTTACTAAATAAAAAAGGGAAGCCATAAATTCGGACTGATGTAAATTAATAAACTGAAGTTTAAGAAGAATGGGATGGCTGGGCATGGTGGCTCACGCCTGTAATCCAAGCACTTTGGCAGGCGGAGGTGGGTGGATCACCTGAGGTCAGGAGTTCGAGACCAGCCTGGCCAACATGGCAAAAGCCCCTCTCTACTAAAAATGCAAAAAATTAGCCGGGCATGGTGATGGGTGCCTGTAATCCCAGCTACTCAGGAGGCTGAGGAATGAGAAGCACTTGAATCTGGGGGGCGGGGGTTGCAGTGAGCGGAGATCGCACCATGGTGCTCCAGCCCGGGAGACAGAGGGAGACTCCATCTCATTTAAAAGAAAATGAAGACAAGAATAATTAATAAAACATAAGATATTCTTGGATAGCATAATTTAGTACCTTAAAAGATACCAATACTTCCCAATATAATTTAATTTCCTGATTAAATATCCAATATATGAATTCAATCCAAACAGGTCTCTTTTTTGCTTAATGAAAAAAATTGATTCTGAAGTTGATATGGATGAAAAATGTGTGAAAATCACCAAGAACTTATTAAAAAAGATGAAGAGGAGGTGCTTCCCCCCCTGCCCCTTGAGACAGAGTCTCACTCTGTCACCTAGGCTGGAGTACAGTAGTGCTATTTTGGCTCACTGCAACCTCCACTTCTGGGGTTCAAGCAATTCTCCTGCCTCAGCCTCCTGAGTAGCTGGGATTACAGGCGTGTGCCACCACACCTGACTAATTTTTATATTTTTAATAGAGACGGGGTTTCACCATGTTGGCTGGGCTGGTCTTGAACTTCTGACCTCGTGATCTGCCCGTCTTGGCCTGCCAAAGTGCTGGGATTACAGGCGTGATCCACTGTGCCCTGCCGAGGTGCTTATTAAAATGTACAAAAATTACTGAATTCCAAACAATATGGTAATCATAAAGAGACAAAAAAATTGACAGAACAAAACATAAGTATCCAGAAAGGCCCCAAATACATGTAGGAATTTAATACATAGGAGAGTTGACTTTTCAAATTAGTAGGAAAATAATGAATTATTTAGTAAATGATGTTAGGAAACCTCATATTTGAAGAAAGTAAAATCCCTGCCCTCAAGCCATATATTAAAAAACTCCTATGACAGCTTTATTGGCAAAATGCTGATAATTGAAGTGGAGTAACAGGAGTTTCATTATACCATGCTGTCTACTTTTGTATTCATTGGAGTTAAGAATTCCATGAGAAAGAGTAGATTTTAGTGGATAAGAAGGAAGGCAGGTTGAGTTTTTGGAGTATGCCTAAAGAACACGAGAAGCTGGTCTGCATCTTTGATAGGATGTGGTAAGAATCCTCAACAATAGTCTAAGACTATCAGAATTCCACATTAAGCCAAGTCCTTGGAAAGCCCTTAACCTTAAAAGTGTTCTGTGCCACTAAATTTTGTTATGAACGTTTTACCACAATTAAAAACAAAACAGGCCAGACACGGTGGCTCACACCTGTAATCCCAGCACTCTGGAAGGCTGAGGCGCACAGATCACCCGAGGTGGGGAGTTCAACACCAGCCTGACCAACATGGAGAAACCCTGTCTCTACTAAAAATACAACATTAGCCAGGTGTGGTGGTGCACGCCTGTAATCCCAGCTACTTGGGAGGCTGAGACAAGAGAATCGCTTGAACCAGGGAGGCGGAGGTTACAGTGAGCTGCGATCGTGCCACTGTACTCCAGCCTGGGCAAAAAGAGCCAAACTCCATGTCAAAAAAACAAACAAATAAACCAAAAACTTTCTGTAGCATAATGCTGAAATAGATCATAAGCAACTTCCTCTTCTCCTTCTTAAATAAACCCAGAAACTCCCTAAAAAAGAAGCTCATAGCAAAATGTAAGCAGAAATCTCCTTATTAAAATACTGAGAAGTCTTTGTTATTTTCAACTTAAGAATCAGCACAAATTTTATTACAATACAATATTAAAAAGAATTCTGGGCTGGGCGTGGTGGCTCACATCTGTAATCCCAGCACTTTGGGAGGCCGAGGTGGGCAAATCACGTGGTCAGGAGATCGAGACCAGCCTGGCCAACAAGGTGAAACCCCGTCTCTACTAAAAATACAAAAATTAGCTAGGCATGGTGGAGCGTGCCTGTAGTAATCCCAGCTACTCAGAAGGCTGAGGCAGGAGAACCACTTGAACCAAGGAGTAGGAGGTTGCAGTGAGCTGAGATTGCATCACTGTACTCTAGCCTGGCAACAGAGCAAGACGCCATCTCGGGGCGGGGGGGGGAGAGAATTCTGTCTCTCAGAGAATTATTAATGTTTAAGGATAGTTTTCCAAATTTCAGATAATAGCAATTCTACATTCTAAGATTACCTTACAAAATGTCCACTAAAGCCCAATGAAGAGAGATTTAAAAAGGATAGCAGGGCTGGGCACAGTGGCTCACACCTGTAATCCTAACACTTTGGGAGGACAAGGTAGGCGGATCACAAGGTCAGGAGTTTGAGACCAGCCTTGCCAACTTGGTGAAACCCCATCTCTGCTAAAATTACAAAAATTAGCTGGGCGTGGTGGTAGGCACCTGTAATCTGAACTAGTCGGGAGGCTGAGGCAGGAGAATTGCTTGAATCCGGGAGGCGGAGGTGGCAGTGAGCTGAGAATATCCAGCCTGGGCAACACAGCAAGATTCTATATCAAAAAAAAAAGAGTATAGCAGAGGGCAGAACTGGGAGGAGGTAGTGGAGGCCAGAAAAAGAAAAAAAAAAGAAAAGAAAAAATGAACAGCAGGGACGTAAATCTTTTCATTATTATTATTCTTTTAAATAGAGACTGGGTCTTGCTATGTTGCCCAGGCTGGTCTCGAACTCCTGGCCTCAAGCAATCCTCCTACGTCAGTTTCCCAAAGTGCTGGGATTACAGGCATGAGCCACTGTGCCCAGCCAATCCTTTTATTAAGTCTAATATTGTGTATTACACTTACTTTAACGGGTTGATTCTAACTGAAAAACATATAGATGGTAATATACGTACTGGAAAAAGTCCTTTTTGTCCTTGAGACAGTCACTGTTGCTTATTTACCTTCCCATAGATTTTGTGTCCCTACAAACAACATACATACACATACACACAAGGTTTTGTTTCTTATACAAACTAGTTTTGTAACTTGCTTTGTTGACATAATAGATACGCAAATAATTTCTTATCAAAAATTTTCTGCCTCTTGAAGAATTCTGTGCAAAATTTGGTAGATCAACTATCTATACTTGCCTTGTTAAAACTCAATGCTTAAAGCAAAATTTTCTTTTGGTATCAAGTAAAAATAATTAAAAATATATGTTTATAGTTACTTTAAAATTTTAAAAACCCTTTAATTTTTGGAGGGAGATCTGTATTTGATCATATTTGTGTGTCTGCCTTCATCCATTCCCTCCTTCCTGAATACAGTAACAGAGGCATGGTTTACCAACTTCTGACTCTATATTTCACACATAACTATCAGCATAAGAGGCTCTTGAATATAACTCATATTATATAGATGGGAATATTAAAGCTTAGACTGATTTCTTTTTTTTTTTTTTTTGAGACGGAGTCTTGCTCTGTCGCCCAGGCTGGAGTGCAGTGGCCGGATCTCAGCTCACTGCAAGCTCCGCCTCCCAGGTTCACGCCATTCTCCTGCCTCAGCCTCCCGAGTAGCTGGGATTACAGGTGCCGCCACCTTGCCCGGCTAGTTTTTTTTATTTTTTTAGTAGAGACAGGGTTTCACCGTGTTTGCCAGGATGGTCTCGTTCTCCTGACCTCCTCGTGATCCACCCGTCTCAGCCTCCCAAAGTGCTCGGATTACAGGCTTGAGCCACCGCGCCCGGCCAGCTTAGACTGATTTCTGATAGTGCCCTGTCCAGAATGTCTAGTATGAATTTTTTTTTTTTTTTTTTTTTGAGATAAGAGTTTTACTCCTGTTGCCCAGACTGGAGTGTAGTGGCAAGATCTTGGCTCACTGCAACCTCTGTCTCCCAGGCTCAAGCGATTCTCCTGCCTCAGCCTCCCAAGCAGCTGGGACTATAGGTAAATACAACCATATCTGGCTAATTTTTGTATTTGTTTTAGAGATGGGGTTTCACCACGTTGGCCAGGCTGGTCTCAAACTCCCAGTGATCCACTTGTCTTGTCTCCCAGAATGCTGTGACTACAAGCCGTGCTCGGCCCAGTATGAATACGCTACAACAAAAAGTGACTAATAGCCACATGTAACTCGGAAAACAATATATAGTTTTAACAAAATTTTTTATTTCATATTTTTATGATTGTATTTGCTAAGTTCTTTTTTTGTGCTTTTTTCTCTGAAACTAGTACGTATTTGCTAAGTTCTTGATTGCCTATAAAACAATTCTGCCTCCAAAATATACAGTGAACATAAGTGAAAACTTAAGAATACTCCCAGTATATTTTTGAAGTCCACAGTCGACATGCTATATAAAAACTAATCAGTTGGCCAGGCATGGTGGCTCATGCTTGTAATTCCAGCACTTTGGGAGGCCAAGATGGGCGGATCACGAGGTCAGGAGTTTGAGACCAGCCTGGCCAACACAGTAAAACCCCATCTCTACTAAAAATACAAAACTTAGCCGGGCATGGTGGCAGGCGCCTGTAATCCCAGCTAGTTGGGAGGCTGAGGGAGGAGAATCGCTTGAACCTGGGAGTCAGAGGTTGCAGTGAGCCAAGATCGCACCAGTGCACTCCAGCCTAGTGACAGAGCTAGAATCTATCTCAAAACAAACAAACAAACAAACAAACAAAAAACAAAAACCATCAGTCTAGGGCCCGGCATGGTGACTCATGCCTGTAATCCCAACACTCTGGAAGGCCAAGGTGGGTGGATCAGCTGAGGTCAGGAGTTTGAGACCAGCCTGACCAACATGGTGAAACCTCATCCCTATACTAAAAAAATACAAAAATTAGCTGGGCGTCGTGGCAGGCGCCTGTAATCCCAGCTACTTGGGAGGCTGAGGCAGGAGAATTGCTTGAACCCAGGAGGCGGAGGTTGCAGTGAGCCAAGACTAGGTCATTTCACTCCAGCCTGGGCAATGAGAGTGAAATTCTGTCTCAAAAAAAAAAAAAACAAAAAAAACAAAAACTAATCAGGCTATAGTCATTTCCTGAAGTAAGTGTAGTATGACTGAAACTACCTGATTCAATGTTTTAATTTAGTACAAGGAAATCAGTTACCATATTCCTAAAAAATCAGTATTAATTGGTAATTCTATGATAAATACTCAAATCTGTCCCAGTTAGAACCAGCAGTAGATATTTCATTTGAACTTGAATTAATTCTTGATTTAATAATAATAATGTCTGGATACAAGACTGATTACAAGACCAAACGCCTAAGCTGAGCATGGTGGCTCATGCCTAGAAGGCCAAGGCAGGAGGATCACCTGAGGGTAGAAGTTCGTGATCAGCCTGGAAAACATGGTGAGACACTATTTCTACCAAAAAGAAAAAAAAATTCCATGCCCCATGCTTAATTTCAATTGTTTCATGTGTGCATATGTGTTTTGTGGGGAAATAATTATTTTTAAAATACTTTGAGACTAACAGACTAAACTATTCAAATGTAAAACTATATGGAAGTGAGCTGTTTTACAATTAAATAAATTCTTTTTTTTATTTTTTTTAATTTTTATTTTATTTTATTTTTTGAGGCAGAGTCTCGCTCTGTCGCCTGGACTGGAGTGCAGTGGCCGGATCTCAGCTCACTGCAAGCTCCACCTCCTGGGTTTACGCCATTCTCCTGCCTCAGCCTCCCGAGTAGCTGGGACTACAGGCGCCCGCCACCTCGCCCGGCTAGTTTTTTTATATTTTTAGTAGAGACGGGGTTTCACCGTGTTAGCCAGGATGGTCTCGATCTCCTGACCTCGTGATCCGCCCGTCTCGGCCTCCCAAAGTGCTAGCCACCGCGCCCGGCCCAATAAATTCTTTAGGTAATCACAAATGCATCAATATATTAAACTTCCAAAAAGTTTATAAAAAGCTGCTGTTTCTTCAGAACATCTAAGGTGAGTACATAAACTGAGTATTAAAATGTATGTAGCCTGATACCTGTGAATATTAATTTAAAAAATTTTTAACTTGACTAAATATTAAGATTGAGAAGTGTATAAAAGTTAAGTGGATGAGTAGAATACTCCCGTTTACCTTATCCAGATGCTCAAGTACTCTGTGTTAACTACTGGGGGTTGTGAGAATCCTCTTTTTCAGACAGGTGAAGCATGTTTTGATAGGAACACATATCTATAATGAGTAAAATAATGAAACTACTTCCTCAACCCACACAGGAAATAAAACAACCAACAAAACTCAAAAGTTAACCTCATTAATTTTTTTTTTTTTTTCTGAGACAGTGTCTCGCTCTGTCGCCCATGCTGAAGTGCAGTGGCGCGAATTTCGGCTCACCGCAAGCTCCGCCTCCCGGGTTCACGCCATTCTCCTGCCTCAGCCTCCCGAGTAGCTGGGACTACAGGCGCCTGCTACCGAGCCCCGCTAATTTTTTGTATTTTTAGTGGAGACGGGGTTTCACCGTGTTGCCCTGGATGGTCTGGATCTCCTGACCTTGTGATTCGCCTGCCTCAGCCTCCCAAAGTGCTGGGATTACGGGCGTGAGCCACTGCGCCCGGCCAGCTGTTTTATTTATTTATTTTATTTATTTATTTTTTTGAGGCGGAGTCTCGCTCTGTCACCCAGGTTGGAGTGCAGTGGCGCAATCGTTGGCTCACTGCAAGCTCCGCCTCCCAGATTCACGCCATTCTCCTGCCTCAGCCTCCCAAGTAGCTGGGACTGCAGGCACCCATCACCATGTCCAGCTAATTTTTGTTTTTAGTAGAGAGGGGGTTTCACGGTGTTAGCCAGGATGGTCTCGATCTCCTTGACCTCAGGTGATTCGCCCGCCTCCGCCTCCCAAGGTGCTGGGATTACAGGCGTGAGCCACTGCGCCCAGCCTTCACCTCATTAATTTACAGCTGTCCAGAAAAAGGCAAGTCATTACGTGTCCCTAAAGTTCTTAATTATATCCAGTACTGTGTTACAGAGGAAATTCAGTAACAATATAAAATATCTGCTTTTCAGAAGCATATATTCTTGTCGAAGAGTAGACACGAGGCAGCTTATTAACCAATATAATGTCTGATCTGAAAATATAGGTGCTATTGAAAGTAATGAAATAATGAGATCAAGATGGGTGGGGACAGTTAAGAAGGGGGTTTTCTCTCATCACCTTTTTTCTTACTTTACAATCTAATTTCTGTCTTTACTCAATGGCAATTGTACCTTGAAGAATACTACTGACTTACTTGTCAAGGCCTTACTATTCAAAGGCCTTTCTCAGTTTTTAATAAGCCTCATGCCTTTAAAATACAGGACACACTGACCATTCCCTATTTACTAAGAATCTCTTCTCTTGGCTTCTCAGACACCACCTTATATGTCTTTAGTATACTTCTGTTTTCTTGTCTTTTTTTTTTTTTTTTTTTTTTTTTTTTTTTTTTTTTTTTTTTTTTTTTTTTTTTTTTTTTTTTTTTTGAGACGGAGTCTCCCTCTGTCGCCCAGGCTGGAGTGCAGTGGTGCAATCTTGGCTCACTGCACCCTCCACCTCCCAGGTTCAAGCAATTGTCTGCCTCAGCCTCCTGAGTAGCTGGGATTACAGGCACCTGCCACCACACCCGGCTAATTTTTGTATTTTTAGTAGAGACAGGGTTTCCCCATCTTAGCCAGGCAGATTTTGAACTCCTGACCTTGTGATCTACCCACCTTGGTCTCCCAAAGTGCTGGGATTAAAGGCAGGAGCCACCGTGCCCGGCCTATACTTCTGTTTTCAAATGAAGGCATGTCCCAAGATTTAGTTCTTATTCTTATGCTTCACTGTGTACTAAAGAATGGCTCATAAATCAACTGCACGGGTATACCTGGAGTGCTTATTAAAATGCAGATTCCTGGGTCCTAGATCAGACCTACAGATTCAGAATCTCTAGGTGAGAAACGTAGGAATCTATCTTTCCTAAACACTCTCTCTAGGTGGTTTTTTTTTTTTTTTTAGACGGAGTCTCACACTGTTACCTAGGCTGGAATGCAGTGGTACGATCTTGGCTCACCACAACCTCCACCTCCCAGGTTCAAGCGATTCTCCTGCCTCAGCCTCCCAAGTAGCTGGGATTACAGGCGCTCACCACCACACCCAGCTAATTTTTTATATTTTTGGTAGAGACGGGGTTTCACCATGTTGGCCAGACTAGTCTCAAACTCCTGACCTCAGGTGACCCGCCCACCTCTCAAAGTTCTGGGATTACAGGCATAAGCCACAGCGCCTGGCCCAGGTGTTTCTTAATAATGTTAAAGAGGGATCACCTAACTACTATAAAAACATTTATAAAATTGTGAATTTAGAGTTTGGCAATTCTTTTTTTTTTTTTTAAAGAAAACTGCAGAACAAGTAGACATTTCTCTTTTTGATCCTCCAATTAAGTTGTGCAATATACCAGGATAGAAATATAACAACAGTGCATTGCAGCAAGGTTTGATCATTAACTTACAAATTCAAATGTCTAGATGAAGATGAAATTTCTTAATCCAAATCCAACTGATAAAAAATGAATGTCAATGATGGCATGTGAGATTTAATACTCAAAAAAAAAGTCAAGGCCAGGAATCATTCTTTAGGCCAGGTGCAGTGGCTCATGACTGTAATCCTAGCACTTTGGGAGGTGCCAAGACAGGTGGATGGGTTTGAGCTCAGGAGTTCTGAGACCAGCCTGGACAATATGGCAAAACTCTGTTTCTACAAAAAATACAAAAATTAGCCAGGCGTGGCACCTGTAGTCCTAGTTACTCAGGAGGCCGAGGTGGGAGGATCACGTGACCCTGGGAAATTGAGGTTGCAGTGAGCTGTGATTGTGCCACTGCACTCCAGCCTGGATGACAGAGTGAGACCTTGTCTCAAAAAAAATAGTAATAATAATCATTCTTCAGACAAAACTCTTGTAAAGTGATTCAAAATGAAGGATGAGAATGGGGTAGAAGGAAGGTTGGACTGTAGAGACATATCTTTTAGGTAATACCTTTTTGTACAGATCTGACTTTTGAAATAACATGTTTTAAATAATCAAACATAAAATTGGTTTTACTTCTGGTCATGGCTGAGTAAGCTTCCACTGAACTAACTTTCCACACACAGTTATAAATTCGGAGTGAAATATTAAAAATTACTACCTGAATGTATTGGAAAGTGAACAAAAACAGGTAGATATTAAAGGAAGTAGGGGAATGACAATTTCTAGTTTTACAGCATTTATCCTGAGGGCAGGTTATATATTTGGGACTCTCAGAGCATTTAGAAAATGGATAGAAACCTGCAAAGGAAAACTAGAGAACAGAATTCGGAGCAATCACATTGTAAATTGGGGAGATCCAATGTGAGGCAACACAAATTCTGTTCAAATTGCTGACTGACCTCTGAACACTGCATGCACAGGGCAGACTCCAAGCAGCTAAGGGTAAAAGAATTGAACTTATATTTGAGCTGGCACCCATGACAGGCTGTTTGGGTACAGCAAAGTTAACTATCTGCTAAAAAAAAATAAATATACTGAGTAAGGATGGGGATGAAAATCCTGATATAGTTTGAATGTTTGTCCCCTTCAAGTCTCATGTTGAAATGTGATCCCCAATGTTGGAGGTGGGACCTGCTGAGAGGTATTAGATCATGGGGCAGATACCTCATGAATGGCTTAGTACTACCCCCCTTAATCATCAGTGAGTTCTCCTCCAGTTGTTCATACATGATCTGGTTGTTTAAGTCTGGGACTTCCCTCTTTTCTCTCTTCGTCTCTTGCCATGTGATAAGCCAGCTCCCCCTTTGCCTTCCGCCATGATTAGAGACTTCCTAACTTCTCACCAGGAGTAGATGCTAGCTTCCGGTATATGCTGCAGAATCATAAGCCAAAATAAACCTCTTTTCTTTATAAATTACCCAGTCTCAGGTATTTAATTATGGCAATGCAAACGGACTGACACAAATCCAAAACTGAATACGAAAATAAATGAGTGAAATGAACCATATTCTAAATGAATAACCTAAAGAACTAATCAAAGTTAACTTAAAAAAAATTATTGCCAGGTGCAGTGGCTCACACCTGTAATCCCAGGCATTCCAAGCCAGCCTGGGCAACGTGGTGAAAACCCATCTCTACAAAGAAATACAAAAATCAGCTGGGAGTGGTGGCACCCACCTGTGGTCCTAGCTGCTAGAAAGGCTGAGGTGGGGGGATCATCTGAGACTGGGAAGATCATGGCTACAGTGAGCCATAATCACGCCAATACACTCCAGCCTGGGTGACAGAGCAAGACCCTATCAAAAAAATTTTTTTAGAGATGGGGTCTTGCTCTGGATGGGGTCTTGCTCTGTCACCCAGGCTGGAGTGTAGTCGTGCTATCATATACGTCACTGCAGCCTCAAACTCCTGGGCTCAAGCAATCCTTTCATCTCAGCCTCCCAAGTAGTTAGGACTACAGGTGCACACCACACCTGGCTAATATATAATACACACACACTTTTGTAGAGATAGGGCTCTATATTGCCCAGGATGGTCTTGAACTCCTGGCCTCAAACGATCCTCCTGTCTTGGCTTTTTTTTTTTTTTTTTTGAAACAGGGTCTCACTCTGTCACCCAGACTGGAGTGCAGTGGAGCATCTTGGCTCACCGCAACCTCTGCCTCACAGGCTCAAGTGATTGTCCTGCCTTGGCCTCCTGAATAGCTGGGATTACAGGTGTGTGCCACCATGCCCGTCTCCACTAATTTTTGTATTTTTAGTAGAGATGGAGTTTCACTCTGCTGGCCGGACTAGTCTCAAACTCCTGACCTCAAACGATCCACCCACCTTGGCCTCCCAAAGTGCTGGGATTACAGATGTGAGCCACTGCACCCAGCCCTGTTTTGGCCTTTAAAAGTGTTAGGATTACAGCCATGCACCAACATACCCAGCCTCAAAGTTAACTTCTAAACTCAGTATTTTCTTTAGATTATCAGGCTAAAGACAAAAAGCAAAAAACAAAAAAGATAAATAATAAGCTCCAATTAGATTTTCTTCACAGTGGTATGGGTTAATCACTTTATGTGCTTTCTAGGATTAAGTAAGCATATTATGGAGTTATATTTCTTCCCTAGAGAAAGAAGTTAAAAATACAGAAAGGAGGAGGAACAGAATGAACCCTAAGGTAATAGACTCGGTATTATTGGAGGTGTCAATATGAACTAGGTATGTTTGCTTATGTAAGAGGATTATAGTTTTTAATCTATCCAGCCATCTATACAGATATAGATATGGGCAGATATAAAATTATGTGAGATGTACACATGCACCCCCCAAAAACCATGTATTATTAAAGTACATCCATCCACAAGGAGATTAAAAAAAAAATACATCCACAACCAAACATGTATTTCTTGTTTTATTTTGTTTTTTTTTTGAGACAGAGTCTCGCTCTGTTGCCCAGGCTGGAGTGCAGTGGCACAATCTCACCTCACTGCAAGCTCTGCCTCTTGGGTTCACAACATTCTCCTGCCTCAGCTTCCCGAGTAGCTGGGACTACAGGCACCCACCACCATGCCCAGGTAACCAAACATGTACTTCTTAGCTCTGTCTGATGAGAAAGTCTAGAAGCAATGACACCCAGGAGTAATGAGCATATCTAGCATAAAGACTGTATAGTTTCTGGCCGGGTACAGTGGCTCATGCCTGGAATCCCAGCACTTTGGAAGGCTGAGGTGGGTGCAACACATGAGGTCAGGAGTTTAAGACCAGCCTGGCCAACATGGTGAAACCCCATTTCTATTAAAAATACAAAAATTAGCCGGGCGTGGTGGCAGGTGCCTGTAATCCCAGCTACTTGGGAGGCTGTGGCAGGAAAATCGTTTAAACACGGGAGGCAGAGATTGCAGTGAGCCGAGATTGTGCCACTGTACTCCAGCCAGGGCAACACAGAGAAACTCTGTCTCAAAAAAAAAAAAAAGATTGTTGTTTATAAATACCATTCTCTACTAAAAAAATTACAAGGGCTCCTTCGAGAAATGATTGATTCCAGGACTGAATCAAGGGAGGTATAAGAAGGGTCTGAAACACCTTGTGCCAGAAAACAAGGAAGTGCTCAATGAATGATAGGAATATATTCAAAGGACAAAGGACACAGCTGGATGGGGATCCCATTGAAACAATTTGAGCATCAAAATAATGATAACCCAAATGAGGTAACAATGCACTGAATATATTAGCAATCCATGAATCCATACTGATATAAACACAAACAAATAACAAACTGGATCCAAGAGAAAGCTCTTCTTTACAGTGGAACTCCAACTAATAACATGTGGAAGTAACAGCAAATTTAAAAAATCATAATCATATTGCAACTGCAATAGTAATAACTGTTTCAGGAAAGAATCAAACTAGTGAGTCAAAGTTTTATGAGAAACAAGATATTTACAATGTCATGGCTAGGCACAGTTGCTCATGCCTGTAATTCTAGTGCTTTTGGAGGCCAAGGTGGGAGGACCACTTGAGGCCAGGAGTTCAAGGCAGCCTAGGCAACATAATGAGACCTCCATTTCTACAAAAAATTTAAATATTAGCCAGGCATGGTGGGGCATGCCTGTAATCCCAGCTACTCAGGAGACAGAGGTGGGAGGATTGCTTGAGTGCAGGAGTTCAAGGGTGCAGTGAGCTTTCACTGGCCACTGCACTTCAGCCTGGGTGACAGAGCAAGACTCTGTCAAAAAAATAAATAAATAAAATAGAATAAAATAATAAAATAAATACAATGTCTCAAAGTATTTTACCATAGGACATTATTTAAACAAAGGGAAAAAATAGTAACATGACAATGAAAAAATCTGGCAGATACTCCTCAGACCTAATGATGAAAGCTGACATCACCAGTACTAGGACAAATAGACATCTTATGCCTATATTATCATACAGTTAGAAGGATGCTACTTCTACGATACTCTGACCCAAATCCGTAAGTTAAATTTAATTATGAGGCACATTCTACAAAGTAACTGGCCTATAATCTTCAAAACTGTCAATGCTGTGAAAGACAAAGGCTGAAAACTTGTTGCGGATTAAATACATCCAAAGAGACTTGACAAATAAATGTAATCTGTGATACTGGCTGGAACTGAATCAAGAAGAAAAATATTTTCCCCCTTTACTATAAAGGATATAAATGAAAAAATATTAATAACTAGAACAGGGTCTCTGGATTACATAATAGTATGAGACAATGCTCGTATCTTCACTTTGATTACTGTACTGTGGTGTTTTCTTTCTATCTATCTAGATATATATGTATATACAATGTTTTTGTTTTTAGAAAATACTGCAGCCTTTCAGGGGTAAAAAGCATCAAGTCTATAACTTATCTCTAATGGTTCAGAAAAAAACAGAGAAAAAAGGTCAGGTATGGTGGCTCACACCTGTAATCCCAGTGCTTTGGGAGGCCAAGGCAGGAGGATCACTTGAGGCCAGGAGCTCGAGATCAGCCTGAGCAACATAGCAAGACCTTGTCTCTACAAAAAAAAAAAAAAAAATTAAAACAAATTAGCCAGGTGTGATGGCACATGCCATAGCCCTAGCTACTAGCTGGAATGGGAGAATTGCTTGAGTCCAGGAGTTTGAGGCTGCAGCGAACTATGATTGTGTCACCTGCACTCCAACCTGGGTGACACAGCAAGGCTCTGTCTCAAAAAAATCAAAAATAGAATGGGTGCGGTGGCTCACACCTGTAATCCCAACACTTTGGGAGGCTGAAGCAGGCGGATCATCTGAGGTCAGGAGTTCAAGACCAGCCTGGTCAACATGGTGAAACCCTGTCTCTGGAAAAATACAAGAAAAAGTAGCCAGGCATGATGGCGGCTGCATGTACTCCCAGCTACTCGGGAGGCTGAGGCAGGAGAATCATTTGAACCTGGGAGGCTGAGGTTGCAGTGAGCCGAAATCACGCCACTGCACTCCAGCCTGCGCAACAGAGTGAGACTTTGTCTCAAAAAATAAAAAATAAAAATAAATAAAAAATAAAAAATAGGCTAGGTGCGGTGGCTCATGCCTGTAATCCCAGCACTTTGGGAGGCTGAGGCAGGTGGATCACATAAGGTCAGAAATTCAAGACCAGCCTGGCCAACATAGTGAAACCCCAGCTCTACTAAAACTACAAAAATTAGCTGAACATAGTGGTGTGTGTCTGTAATCCCAGCTACTGGGGAGGCTGAAGCAGGAGGATTGCTTGAACCTGGGAAGCGGAGGTTGCAGTGAGCCAAGATCACACCACTAACACGCCAGCCTGGGTGACAGAGCAAGACTCCGTCTCAAAAATAATCAAATAAATTAATTAATTAAATAAATAATTTTTTTTTTAAAGAAAAAGAAAGAAAATGAGGGGCCAAATAGGGCCAAAGTCTCTCTCTGAGAGACTAAAACATCCAATGTACTCTACAGAGTGTTTTTATTTTTCCTCCAGGAAATGGAACAATGAGCTTGACAATATTGAAACAGATGACTATTAGGCAGAAACAAACAAACCAGGGAGAAAATAATCAGAAAGGCAGCATCCAATTTACAAATGGAGTACATGTACAAAGTCTGTAAATTCTCCAAGAGAAATAATATTATAAATGATGGCTAACTTGCCAGGAAAACCTTTAAAAAAAATCCTAAATTACAATATTATGTACTATGCAAAGAGCTTGGGCCTCAAATCTTGTAGCATACCTGAATCAAAGTCCTTTTCCTCTGCCCACAAAAAGTACTCAACAATCTCTTTCATGGGACTACATGCATGTGCCACCACACCTGGCTAATTTTTATTTTTGTTTTGTTTTTTGAGACAGTCTCGTTCTGCGCCCAGGCTGGAATACAGAGGCATGATTTTTTTACAGTCTCCTCCCGGGTTCAAGCAATTCTTCTGCCTCAGCCTCCCGAGTAGCTGGGATTACAGGTGTGTGCCATCATGCCCAGCTAATTTTTGTATTTTTAGTAGAGATGGGGTTTTACCATGTTAGTCAGGCTGGTCCTTGAACTCCTGGCCTCAGGTCTTCTGCCCGCCTCGGCCTCCCAAAGTGCTGGGATTACGGGTGGGAGCCATCACGCTCAGCCTAATTTTTGTATTTTTGTAGATACGGGGTACTACTCTTTAAGTCACAGCTCATTTGTCTCATTTCCTGGGAAGCATTTTCTGTCTAGGTTTAAAGCCCTACATGTGAGATTGCTCTAATGACCTAGGCAAAACCTCTTTTCTAGCTCTGTATTGATTATTTCCAGGCCTGTTCTCTCTACTGCCCTGTGAGCTCCTTGAGAACAGTGATTGTTTATTTCTATTTCCAGCATAATGCCTGGAACATTGTAGGCACTCCACAAATGTTTGTACCCACATTAAACTTTAAGGAAAGGTAATTTCATTATTTCTATACATCTCATGTCCCTCATAAAGAACATCAGTTGTCATCCCACATAGAGAAACTCTCCTAAATGACTAAATCTGTTTGTCTCTTCATTAAATAAATAGCCCTGCACTGTAATGGTTTGAATATTTCTATTACTAGTTTTTGTATTTTATACTTTTATACTTGTTTTTGTTTGTTTGTTTGTTTTGAGACGGAGTCTCGCTCTGTCGCCCAGGCTGAAGTGCAGTGGCGCTATCTCGGCTCACTGCAAGCTCCGCCTCCCGGGTTCACGCCATTCTCCTGCCTCAGCCTCCCGAGTAGCTGGGACTACAGGCGCCCGCCACTTCGCCCGGCTAGTTTTTTGTATTTTTTAGTAGAGACGAGGTTTCACCATGTTAGCCAGGATGGTCTCGATCTCCTAACCTCGTGATCCGCCCGTCTCGGCCTCCCAAAGTGCTGGGATTACAGGCTTGAGCCACCGCGCCCAGCCTGGCTTCAATTTTCATATACACACATGCTGGGATTACAGGCTTGAGCCACCGCGCCCGGCCTACTTTATATTTAATCCATTTGGCCTGCTACAACAAAATACCTCAGACTGGGTAATTTATAAACAGCATAAACTCACTTTATGGTCTATGAGTAAAAAGTAGAACCAATAGTAACAATACATGCCTAACAATTTTATAGCATTTACTATGTGCCAAGCATTGTGTCCTCAGTTAACAGCAAGCATATGACAGAACCCAGGTGGTCAGACTGCAGAGTCCATGTTCTTAACTATTAATGCTTTTCAAAGGAAGGAAAACACAGACTTAAATTTTTCCACATCTTCAACTCCTAGCATTTAAACCGAAGGAAAAGCTATAAGAAATCTAAAACATTGTGTGTGAGCTTCTGTGAAATGAATATGAGATTGCACATGTACAGAAAAGAGTTAACACAGCAGGCCTAAGAATGCTATCTTTAGAAATGCCTGCTTGCAAGGTTAGCCCCTGAATGGCACCTAAGCCGCTGGATTTTGGAAGGGTTCCTACTATTCACTGATGAGCTTCTCTAATGGACAATATTTCACATGTGTCATCACAACTTGTTGCTGGAGGAATTAAGTGCACTCTGTGTGATTCCACCGGGAAAGGACCCTCGGAGCTTGCTTCTGGTTTCCTACATGCACCTTTCCCCTTTGTTGATTTTTCTATTTTTTCTTTTTTTTAAGACAGAGTCTCGCTCCATGCCCAGGCTGAAGTACAGTGAGGGCGATCTTGGTTCACTGCAACCTCCGCCTCTCGGGTTCAGGCCATTCTCCTGCCTCAGCCTCCCGAGTAGCTGGGACTACAGGCACCCGCCACCTCGCCCAGCTAGATTTTTGTATTTTTTTAGTAGAGACGGGGTTTCACCGTGTTAGCCAGGATGGTCTTGATCTCCTGACCTCATGATCTGTCCATCTCGGCCTGCCAAAGTGCTGGGATTACAGGCTTGAGCCACCGTGCCCGGCCTATACTTTCTTTTAATAAACCATGGTTTTGTGTATGACTACATGATGAGTCCTATGAATCCTCCTGCACATCACCACACCTGTGGATGGATCTAGGGGACCCCAAAACAGTATGAATTGCTGCCTTTTTTCTTTTTTAAGAGATAGGGCCTAGCTATGTTACGCTGGTCTCTAACTCCTGGCCTGAAGCAATCCGCCTGCCTCAGCCTCCCAAGTAGCTTAGATTATAGGCATGAGTCACCACACCTGGCTCTCTACTTACTATTTTAGACAAAGAAAAAAAATTCAGCTAATCCATTCTTTCCATTTCAGTTTATAAAGTTCATCTCTTGCCCACTTACACAGATATATTGGTCACATTATAACCCAACACTAGAAGAGTTGAAAAAATGAGAAAAAAATTTCATATTCTTTTTTACCTCAATCCTTTAAAAAATTTCATATTCTTATAGTTAATAACAGTCCTTATTCTGAAACCGCATGTTATAACCAAAAGGGCACGGTGCAGACTCAGCAGTCTTTATCACTTAATGTCATTTTTATAGTTATCAACATCATCCTCAGTAGGAATCTCTGAGGGCTGGGCATGGTGACTCATGCCTATAATCCCAGCACTTTGGGAGGCTGATCACGAGGTCACGAGATTGAGACCATCCTAGCTAACATAGTGAAACCCCGTGGAACAGGAATTAAAAGAAATTAAAGAATGTGTAATCAAAAACTCAGTTGTATGTAAGAAAACCCAATTCCCCCTGAGGAAGAGAAAGAGCTGGAGTCCTTTAAAATTAACTGCCTGTTTTTCCTTCTGCGGCTAGTGAGCCTTATCTCTCCACTTCCCAGGCATCGTGAAGACTCTTTCTCTAGCTGTGCAGCTGCAAGGTCACTAGACAGATAATCTCAAGTCTATAAAACATGCTGTTCCTTAAAAAGTAAGAAATGATGTAATGCATGTCTTAACTGAATAACTGTCCTTGTTTCTCGCTTCTGTAATATGCATCCCCCTGCACAGATCTCCCCCTGCCCCATGAAATGCTTAAAAGATAGCTTGACTCTTTGTTCGAGGCTCAGTCCTTTGGATGTTAATCCAACTGGGTCAATGCACCTAAATAATTAGATAATTCCTCCTCAGCCCCTCGGTCTCTCTGATTCCTTAATTATCCTGCTGCACTGTCTCTACTAAAAATGCAAAAAATTAGCCGGGTGTGGTGGCACATACTGTAGTCCCAGCTAATCAGGAGGCTGAGGCAGGAGAATACTTTGAACCCAGGAGGCGGAGGTTGCAGTGAGCCGAGATTGCACCACTGCACTCCAGCCTGGGCAACAGAGCAAGACTCTGTCAAAAAAAAAAAAAAGATTTTTTGAGAAACAACTCACTTCACAGTAGCTCTTAGAAAACACAGTCTTTGTCTTAGAAACATAGACATTCATTTTTCAAGTGGTACACCTAAGTAAGTACATATGGTTTTGCTCTAAGTAGTAGTACTGTCAATCTTGCTAACTGAATTTCATATTATGCAAACGGTGGATTCCAGCTTGTTAAACCAACCATTAATCACAAACTTTGTTTCAATAGGGAAGGAAGAGAATCAGTATAAAAGGGGAAACAGGCTGGGCGCAGTGGCTCATGCCTGTAATCCTAATACTGTGCGCGGCTAAGGGGAGAGGATTGCTTGAGGCCAGAAGTACAAAACCAGCCTGGTCAACAAAGTGAAGACCCCATCTCTACAAAAGGAAAAAAAAAAAATTAGCTGGGCATAGTGGATCATGTGTGTAGTCCCAGCTACTCAGGAGCTGAGGAAGAGGATCAATCGTTTAGGCCCCCGAATTTGGGACTGCCATTATCATCCCACTGTATTCCAGCCTAGGCAACACCTGCCTCAAAATAGAACAGAACAGAATAGAAGAGAATAGAATAGAAGACTAGACTAGACTAGACTAGAATAAAATAGAAGAACCAAGAACACTCGCTTAAATTATTGGTAACTTGGCTGTAAGCACTGCAAATACATGGAAATAATATGGTCCTAAAAACACAATTGTTTTTGTAGGTTAATATATGTTTGATGAAATGATATAATATGTAATTTAAAATCTAAACAAACCAAATGTTGTGTATTTATTAAACTGCACTTTTAAAAATAGCCAATACACAGAAACTCAAAAGACAAACACAAATTTAAAAGACACAGAAGAGCTGAGCAACAAAATAAGCAGTGAGGGTAACAATGTAACTCACAGACTAAAACAAGTATCCATGAGTCTATAGTATACATAACTATAAATAGAACAGACAGGAAAGCTCTGCCTTACAGTAGAATTTCAATTAATGAAAGTAGAAGGCTGGGGGCGGTGGCTCACACCTGTAATCCCAGCAATTTGGGAGGCCAAGGTGGACAGATCACTCAAAGTCAGGAGTTTGAGACCAGCCTGGCCAACATGGTGAAACCCCATCTCTACTAAAAATACAAAAATTAGCCCGGTGTGGTGGCGCACACCTGTAATCCCAGCTACTCGGGAGGCTGAGGCAGGACAATCACCTGAACCTGGGAGGCGGGGGTTGCAGTGAACAGAAATTGCACCATTGCATTCCAGCCTGGGCAACAGTGTGAGACACTGCCTCAAAAAAAAAAAAGAAAGTAGAAAGAATTGGGCAGACAGAAACCACCACAGTAGCAAACTCCACAATGTTAACCTTCATATAATATCATGGATGTTAAAAATAATAAACAAAAAAATGTAACAATGTATAATGTAGTCTCAATGTAGCTCTAGTCATAGTAAATTTATTCATTACAAAGAAGAACATAATTCTGCAGTGGATAAGCTGAAAGATACCACCTTAAGTAAGTGACCAAAGTTAGTATCACCAGTAACAAGCATAATTGACATCATGTACCTCTTGTTGACACATGGACAAGGGCATATATAGTACCATTTCTACAGTACACTTGTCAAACTGCATAACTTGAATTTAATTATGAGAAAACAAGAGTAAACATCAGACAAAGCTAAATTCAGGATATTCTATTTTAAAACTGACTAATATTCTTTAAAATTATCAAGGCTGGGTACAATGGTTCATGCCTATAATTCCAGTACTTTGGGAGGCTGAGGTGGACAGATCACTCAAGGTCAGGAGTTTGAGCCCAGCCTGGCCAACATGGTGAATCCCGTCTCTACCAAAAAATACAAAAACTAGCCAAGTGTGGTGGTGCACACCTGTAGCCCTAGCTACTCAGGAGGCCGAGGCAGGAGAATCCCTTGAACCTAGGAGGCGGAGGTTACAGTGAGCCAAGATCATGCCACTGCACTCCAACCTGGGAGACAGTAAAACCCTGTCTCAAAAAAAAAAAAGACCAGCCTGGGCAACACAGTGAGACACCATCTGCCCCATCTGTACAAAAAAAATAAGAAAATTAGCCAGGCCAGAATTTAAGAGTAGCCTGAGTAACACAGCGATACCCCATCTCTACGAAAATTTAAAAATTAGGCAGGTGTGGTGGCATGTACCTGTAGTCCCAGCTACTTGGGAGGCTGAAATGGGAGGGTCACTTCAGGCTGAGAGGTCAAGGCTGCAGTGAGCTGTGTTTGCACCACTGCAGTCCAGCTTGAGTGACAGAAGGAGACTTTTCTGTATTCAGCAGGAAATCCTGCTGTATTTCCTGCTTCTGTGTTGAAGCTGTGGATAAAATCCTGTTCTTAGAAGAGCAAGGAGGCATAACAATTTAATGTAATGTGTAATCCTGGACTGAATCCTGTGCCAAAAAAAGAATACTACCGTACAGTTGAAGAATAAGGTTTGTAGATTAGTTCACAGAACTGTTTTTTTTTTTTTTTTTTTGAGTCTTGCTCTGTTACCAGACTGGAGTGCAGTCGCACGTCATCTTGGTTCACTGCAACCTCTACCTGCTGGGTTCGATTCCTCTGTCTCAGCCTCCCGAGTAGCTGGAACTACAGGCACATACCACCACGCCTGGCTAATTTTTTTTTTGTATTTTAGTAGAGACGGGGTTTCACCACGTTGGCCAGGATGGTCTTGATCTCCTGACCTTGTGATCTGCCTGTCCCAGCCTCCCAAAGTGCTGGGATTACAGGCATGAGTCACTGCGACTGGCTTTTTTTTTTTGAAATGCAGTCTCACTTTGTCGCCCAGGCTGAAGCACAATGGCACTCACTGCAACCTCTGCCACCCTGGGTTCAAGCGATTCTCCTGCCTCAGCCTCCCAAGTAGCTGGGATCACAAGTACCCGTTGCCACCATGCCCAGCTAATTCCTGGGGTTTTTGTTTGTTTGTTTGTTTGAGATGGAGTCTTGCTCTGTTGTCAGGCTGGAGTGCAGTGGCGTGATCTTGGCTCACTGCAACCTCTGCCTCCCGGGTTCAAGCGATTCTCCTGCCTCAGCCTCC
>NW_012122154.1:4240393-4246746 GCF_000951035.1 Colobus angolensis palliatus | reverse complement strand
TGTTAGCCAGGATGGTCTCGATCTCCTGACCTCGTGATCCGCCCGTCTCGGCCTCCCAAAGTGCTGGGATTACAGGGTTGAGCCACCGCGCCCGGCCTCCTTTTTTTTTTTCATGTCATAAGTTTATTGACAAACATATCTAGTATGCCATATGAGTTAGAGTTTGATCCATTTCCAGGGGCTACATCTCTTAAAATGCTCTTCATATCTGTTAAATGGATGAACTGAAACATCCTTATGATTTAAGCAATTAGTGTCTTACTAGAAGAAGGGTGTAGCAAATGCTGATCCAAAGTACAAATACATCTTAGCTAGTAACGCCCACTTGGTTTCCACTGAAAATGGCAAATTCTTCCCAGGACCCTCCTCATAGTGGCTCCTACGGACCACAGAGGTTGTGAACCTCTGGATGCTCTGGCCCAACATAGCGCTGCTGGAAGCTCTGAGAAAGGCGCAGAGACCAAAGACGGATGAAATGGCAGCACCTCACCAAGACCTTGTTTTCACGACCTCGTTCCCCCGTGCTCAAGCACCGAAAGGAAAGATGGGAAATCTCACTGTTAATTTCCTGATTTTGATAACTGATATTGTTGAGATGTAAGATGTTGATTGAGAAAGCTGAAGTATAAATTCTCTGTCCTATTTTTAGAACTGTTTAAGTATGACACTATTTCAAAATGAAAACTTAAAAATAAGAACATCTAAAAAAAAAAGATACAGAAAAGCCTACTGAAAAGTCAGTTTTTCTTATCTTCCTACTACCCAGTTATCTTTCCCAGAGGCATCTACTGTTCCAGTCATAAAAACCACATATTTTAAAGTAATTTTGAACCATTACTTAAACTTTTAAAGATATATTAAACTCAATGAATTTTTTAAAATTACAAATACCCCAAAGTGAATTTATTAAAATTTATGCTGACCAATTGTTTTCTATCTAGTAAATGTCAAAGATATCAAAAAAGCCTCTGTGCTATTTGGCTTTAATTGTTTAAACAAAGTTTTGCTTTTTTTTTTTTTTTGTAACATGGCAAGGTTTCATCATGGGTTTTGAACAAAATTTCAAAATTTCAACCAACTATTTTACATACTTAAACCAATGTTTTGTATACTTAAATACATTCATAAGTATTAAGTGTTTTGTGGTGTCAAATCTGTTTCCTTCCTTCCCAGGATATTAATTTCACTTGGTGTCCAATTGAGGAAGGATTTGTTTCCAACATTAAGTTCAGAATTGGTTGTTTGGATTTCAAGTTCCCCATAGAAATTATATAATAAATGGTAGTTAGATTCCCTGATTAGCTTAGAAAGGAACCAATTTAACCTATAATGTATATAAGAATTATTCCAATATAACACATATAAATTCAAATCAAGCTCTCAATGATAAAAATGTTGCTATAGATAAAATATCTCCAATGTTCCAACTTGAGAAAACAGGCACATATCTTCTTTCAGATGAGAGGCAGAGGTCATGCCGGAAAATCGTTACATAACTCTACATTGTAGTCCACGTTGAAGATTGAAGAGCACAGGCAGAATTAAGGAGAGAAGGTTCATATGTGACTGTGTGTTCATATGGTACCTACAGGACTGTTTACATATGTTCATATACCCCTCCCATATACTTCCTCACTCCATCACTATTAGGCTTGGACATGTGACTCGCTTCAGGCAACGGAATATAAGTAATGTAATATTATATATGTTATATATAATTTATATTACAATATAAATGTAAGCTGTATCAAAGATCACTTAGGTGACCTGGCTTGGTATGTTGTGCACCTGTCCTCAGTCTTGAAGGAAAAAACCACTGAGATTTATGACTTGTTTGTGATAGCAAAGTCTGGTTGATTTAGAAGTCTCTCCTCATCTAACTTCACTTGTAATGTCATCTGTGTGGTAACTGTGCACCTTATAGCTCATCAATATGTACTAGAGTGAGGTTAAAAATGATGACAAAAGCTAGAAAGAGCACGAGTAGGCAATGCTGCAGTCTAAAGAATTTGAGAAAATGTTATCTATAGTACCCTCATCTCTTTGATGGATTTATTTAATTAAAAGGCTTCCTACTGCTCCCCACTCCTATCCTGCAATTTGGTCTTTGCATGGTAGTCAGACTAATTATTTAAAAACAGAAACCAGTTTATGTATTTATGTTATACCTCTGTCTAATCATGAGGGGTTTTGTAGGCCATGGTATGGAATTTCGAGTTTCATGGTGAAAGCGAAAAACTCTAGAAGTAATAAAAACTAAAAATGTAAACCATAACACAGTAAGGCCAGTTACTAGACTCAAGTAATTTTCCTAAATCTTAGTGAACCTTAAGTGAGCTACTGTAGGCCGGGTACAGTGGCTCAAGTCTGTAATCCCAGCACCCCGAGAGGCCGATGTGGGAGGACTGCTTGAGCCCAGCAGTTCAAGACTATCCTGGGCAACACAGTGAGATCACCTCTCTCTACAGAAAATTGAAAAAAAAAAAAAAAAAGAAAAAGTTAGAGCCAGGCGCGGTGGCTCACGCCTGTAATCCCAGCACTTTTGGGAGGCTGAGGCAGGCAGATCACAAGGTCAGGAGATCGAGACCATCCTAGCTAACATGGTGAAACCCTGTCTCTACTAAAAAATACAAAAAACTTAGCCGGGCATGGTGGCGGGCACCTGCAGTCCCAGCTACTCAGGAGGCTGAGGCAGGACAATGGCATGAACCCAGGAGGCAGAGCTTGCAGTGAGCTGAGATTGCACCACTGCATCCAGCCTGGGTGACAGAGCGGGACTCTGTCTCAAAAAAAAAAAAAAAAAGTCAGACATGGTGACATGTGCCTGTAGTCCCAGCTACTCAGGAAGCTGAGGTCGGAGGACTGCTTGAGCCTGGGAGGTCGAGGCTGCACTAAGTGCAGTAAGCCATGATTGTGCCACTGCACTCCAGCCTGGGTGACAGAGCAAGACCCTGTCTTAAAACCAAACAAACAAAAAACCTATGTTACTGTACATACAAGAATAAAGAAAAGGGAAACTATGTACATCAAATCATATAATTAGTACAAGTTGGAACAAAAAAAGTTGGTACTAAATTTTGAAATATCTTGATTGACATCTAAAAAATGTAGAGTAAGATTGTTCAAAGCAATCAAATTTAAAAATTCAGATACAGATACTATACATATATGAAAATTAGCAAAATGTTTATGACATACACACAAAAAAACACCATAAAATTAGTATTCAGACTCACCGTAACAGGAGTTCTTTGGGAAGTTTTTTATTGATTACAGCTTCATCACTATTTGAGAACATCTGCAAAAACAAAATCATAGAGTCAAGTGTTACTTAATATTTTATTACAGAATGTTCAACTCAATAGTTTAGAGGCAATGCTCTCAGGAAAGAAGTAAAAAAAAATATAGTGGGTATCATAAACCAAAGTCATAATTTTGGAGACTCTTTAAGATGAAAAAGATCTTTGAGGCATTTAATTCATTCCCTGTCTCCAAAGAAAAAAAACTAATAGCAGTCAGGATACATTATGTACCAGATACTGTTTCAGGTGTTTTCACACATTAATGGTTTTAATCTTCATACCATCCCTATTATCTTCACTTTACAGATAGGAAGCTTAGTTACCAAAGGTCTGCTGCTCAGAGGCCGGGCGCAGCAACTCACATCTGTAATTCCAGCACTGTCAGAGGCTGAGGCAGGCGCACTGCTTGAGCTGAGGAGTTTAAGATCAGCCTAGGCAACATGGCGAAACTTCTTGTTTTTTTTTTTTTTGAGACAAGAGTCTTGCTCTGTTGCCCAGTCTGGAGTGCAGTGGCATGATCTCAGCTCACTGCAGCCTCCACTTCCCAGGTTCAAGTGACTCTCCTGCCTCAGTCTCCTGAGTAGCTGGGGTTACAGGTGTGTGCCACCATGCCTGGCTACTTTTTGTTTGTTTTTGAGACTGAGTCTCACTCTGTCACCCAGGCTGGAGTGCAGTGGTGCGATCTCAGCTCACCGCAACCTCTGCCGCCTGGGTTCAAGCGATTCTCCTGCCTCAGCCTCCCGAGTAGCTGAGATTACAGGTGCCTGCCACGGCACCCAGCTAATTTTTGTATTTTTAATACAGACGGGGGTTTCACCAACTTGGTCAGGCTGGTCTTGAACTCCTGACCTCGTGATCCACCTGCCTTGGCCTCCCAAAGTGTTGGGATTGCAGGCAAGAGCCACCATACCCAGCCAACATGTCCAAACTCCGTCTCTACCAAGAAACACAAAAAATTAACCACGCATAGTGGTGTGCGTCTGTGGTCCTAGCTACGTGGGAGGCTGAGGTGGGAGGATTGCCTGAATCAGAGAAGTGGAGGTTGCAGTGTGCCGAGATCACACCACTGCATTCCAGCCTCAGCGAGAGTGAGAACTCCTCTCCGAAAAAAAAAAAAAAAAAAAGTTTACTGCTCAGCTCACATCACTATGGAGTGACTATTTTAATATGCCATTAAGAGAGGGTGACTCCCCAAACTGGGCTCACATTTACTTGTTCAAGGAGATGTTCAGAAATCTGGAATAGAAACTATTCTCTTTTGGCTAGGCACAGCGGCTCACACTTGTAATCCCAGAACTTTGTCAGGCTGAGATGGGTGGATCACCTGAGGTGAGGAGTTCGAGACCAGCCTGGCCAACATGGCGAAACCCCGTCTCTACTAAAAATACAAAAAAATTACCCGGGTGTGGTGGCACACGTTTGTAGTACCAGCTGCTCAGGAGATTGAGGCATGAGAATCACTTGAACCCCAGGCTGCAGAGCCTGAAGCGAGCCGAGATGGCGCCCCTACACTCCAGCCTGGGTGACAGAGCAAGAGTCCATCTCAATAAAAATAAAAGTTAAAAAAGGAAAATATTCTCTTTCATGTTTATATATTGTGCAGAAAACCAATAGTGCTTCATAACTGCCACCATAGCATTCTTCATGCACTCAAGTGATCATTTAACAAAATAATCAAATTACTCACAATCGGTGCTTTTAATGAGAGCCACCATTTTTGCCACAAAGGAGATCATGACTATAAGCTTGTCTAGTAAGCTATATAAAAAATCAAATACCATACACAATCAAAAGCCCAGTAAAAATGGCACATACACATGTGACCAAAGCTGAGAGAAATATGTTCCATCGCTGCTATTAAGTATTGCAGAAATTCCTCTTAAGGTCATGCAATAAACATTACTGAATACCCTATCAGGCACTTTTCTAGACAATGGGATAAAAAGAAAATAAGACACTATCTCTGTCCTTAAGGAGCTCTTGCACTACAATGAAGAAAACAAAAGCAAGCAAATAATTTACTAATTACTATAAGATAGATGACAAGAGATATAAGAGAGAACAAAGAATGGCACAATGAATTCTACCTGGATGTGTATCTAATTTGAGTCTTAAAAGAAGGCCAGAAATTAGCTGGGAAAACAGAATGGAGTCACACACGAAGATTCTGGTATCTCATGGAGATTCAAAGTAGAAGTAATGAAGAGAAAGCAGATATGGTAGGGAAGTCACAGATAAAATGCACTGCTCCTCAATCTCATTTAAAGAATAATTTTACTACTAATTTTTTTTTTTGAGACAGAGTTTCACTCTGTTGCCCAAGCTGGAGTGCAGTGGCGCAATCTCAGCTCACTGCAACCTCCACCTCCCAGGTTCAAGCAATTCTCCTGCCTCAGCCTCCTGAGTAGCTGGGATTATGGGCACCTGCCACCACACCTGGTTAATTTTTGTATTTTTAGTAGAGACAAGGTTTCACCATGTTGGCCAGGTTGGTTTCAAACTCCTGAGCTCAATGGATCCTCCCACCTCAGTGTCCCAAAGTGCTAGGATTACAGGTGTGAGCCACCGCGCCTGGCATAAGTATTTTCTAATGATTACAATAACCTACGTTCCAGATAAATGGAAAGCTCTGTGAGGGCAGGAAGCATGCCTGTTATGTCTGCCGTATTTTCAGGGTTGTGCACAGAGCCTGACACATGGTAGGAAATCAATAAATCTACCTCTGGGCAACATGGCGAAATCCTCTCTCTACAAAAACACAAAAATTAACCAGGCATTGGCTGGAAGTGGTAGCTCATGCCTGCAAGCCCAGCACTTTGGGAGGCCAAGGTGGGAGGATGGCTGGAGCTCAGGAGTTCAAGACCAGCCTGGGCAATATAGTGAGATGTCATCTTGAAAAAAGATGTAAAAAGATTTATAAATAATAAATCAATCAGATGTGATGGTATACACCTGTAGTCCCAGCTACTTGGGGGGCGCTGAGGTGAGAGGATCACTTGAGCCCAGGAAGTCAAGGATGCAGTGGAGCACGTTCACACCACTGCACTCCAG
>NW_012122154.1:4238684-4239053 GCF_000951035.1 Colobus angolensis palliatus | reverse complement strand
TTTAAGTCTTTAATCCATCTTGAATCAATTTTTGTATAAGGTGTAAGGAAGGGATCCAGTTTCAGCTTTCTACATATGGCTAGCCAGTTTTCCCATCCCATTAAATAGGGAATCCTTTCCCCATTTCTTGATTTTGTCAGGTTTGACAATTACATTTTTTAGGAAAAAAAAACAAAAACAAAAAAAACACCAATCCCTCCTCAGAAGGCAGTCTTTCAAAACTAAACCATTACATTTCTCTCTAAACAAGGTTGGGTTCATCTTTTTTTTTATTTCTTGGTAGAGAGAGAGTCTCACAGGGCACATGTTCTCAGGATCTCCTGAGGGCTGTGTCACACACATACAAAAGATGGCGTCTCGGCCTAGCGC
>NW_012122154.1:4232711-4236199 GCF_000951035.1 Colobus angolensis palliatus | reverse complement strand
GAATCGCTTGAACCTGGGAGGCAGAGGTTGCAGTGAGCGGAGATCGCGCCATGGCACTCCAGCCTGGGCAACAGAGCTAGACTCCTTCTCGAAAACAAAAACAAAAAAAGAAGCAAAAAAAAAAATCACAGCAGCTAATTTCCTCCCTTGCTTTGGTCTATATAAACTGAGAAGGCTGCTGCCTCTGTAGGAGCATTAAAGTGAAGGGAAAAAGAAAACAGCACCCTGGAACCATTTGGGAAATGCCATTATGTGTAAGACATTTGTCCGGATTGATATTTCCCTCCCCTTTCTTCTGCACATAAGTATCCTAACTCCAGGTTTGTAAGAAAGAACCAGATTAGTGGTTAAGAAGGGATGGTCCCCTGAGCATGAGTATCAGCATCAACCTGGAACTTAAAGAACTGAAAATTCTCAGGATTTTCCCTACACCTGTAGAATCAAAGACTGGGGGTAGGTGGACAGGACAGAAAGTGGGGCAATCTCTATTTTAACAAGACCTCTACGTGATACCGATGTACCCTAAAGTTTAAGAACCAATAGATCAGATGAAGTAGATTCAGGATCTCAGGAGAAAATAACACATAATCAGAATATTATCACTTGAAGTGACACAGCAATAGACATTAGAAAATAATCCTAAAGCCAGGCACAGTGGCTCACACCTGTCATCCCAGCACTTTGGGAGGCCGAGGTGGGCAGATCACATGAGGTCAGGAGTTCGAGACCAGCCTGGCTAACATAGTGAAACCCTGTCTCTACTAAAAATACAAAAAAAATTAGCAGGACATGGTGGTGCACGCCTGTAATCCCAGCTACTCAGGAAGCTGAGGCAGGAGAATTGTTCGAACTCGGGAGGCAGAGGTTGCAATAAGCTGAGATCACGCCATTGCACTGCAGCCTGGACAATAAGAGAGAAACTCTATCTCACAAAATAATAATAATAATAATAATAATCCTAAAAGTAGACACAATAACACTAGATGTTTTCTAGGAAACCCAAATGGTTTCTGCTCCTGTTCATGCTATTGTTTATAAAACAAATATTTCACAAAAGCAAGAGAATATGTGTTTTACATATTTTACTATTTTATATTTCAGTTGAATCCAAACTCTAGGTTTCTCATTCAAAAATATAAAAGGAGTCAAAACAATTTAGATCAAGGCTATAACAAATTACAACAATCTTGTGAAGGATTTTCAATATAACAGTTGTAGAGGAAATAATTACTCAAATGTTTACCATTCTTAGGTGTAATCTGGTTTTATGTTAACACGGGACACATCATGATATATTTCTGTAATCTATCTATAAACAATTATAAGGAAGCAATCAGCGGAAAAACATGGGAGTAACTAGATTCTTCTCTTCTTATTGTTTCAAAGAACAGTATCACCTAAACATGCAAGCAGACACTGCAATAGCCATGACTTCTAGGGGTAGAATGTTCTTAAATATATTGGTTTTTAAAAAGCGAAGCAACTTGGTTTGTATACAATAATATACTGTTGATTTGTATAAAATTATAATTGTTTTTCTATAACTTACATAGCTGAGGAAACAACTATGAAGCCACTTGTTCCAATTTAGAATTATATCATCTAATAGAATTACTGAATATTAACAGCTTGTATGTGTGTGTGCTGCATGCATGCTATTATTTTTGCCTTTCCTATCAGTTTTTAAATCTCAGTTTGATGTATTTGAGGGATCTGTTCACTAACATAATACATTTAATTTAAGTGCTTAGTAAATAAACAGGACCCAAGAAACCACTTCAGGAGGCTCTAAAACCAGCGGTTGGATGGAAAAGGGCCGACAGGTGACAGGTTGAACAAAGAAACTAGGAAAGAGCCAGGCGCAGTGGTGTGTGCCAGTAGTCCAGCTACTTGGCAGGCTGAAGGGGAGTATCACTTGATCCCAGGAGTTCAAGTCCGGCCTGGGCAAGATAACGAGACCCCATGTCTGAAAAAATACATTAAAAAAACAATAGGAAAGAAATGGTTAAGCACAGTGGCTCACATCTGTAATCCCAGCACTTTTGGAGGCTGAGGCAGGTGGATCACTTGAGCTCAGGAGTTGACCAGACTGGCCAACATGGTGAAACTCCGTCTCTACTAAAAAATACGAAAATCAGCCGGGTGTGGTAGCGTGCACCTGTAGTCCCAACTACTTGGGAGGCTGAGGCATGAGAATCGCTTGAACCCAGGAGGCGGAGGTTGCAGTGAGCCGAGATCGCGCCACTGAGCTCCAGCCTGGGCAACAGAATGAAACTGTCTCAAACAAAAAAAAAAAGGAAAGAAAGAAATACTTGTTCAACAGTGACCCCTACTGCTTAAATTAAATCTACTTTAGTACTTGGTAGATTTAATTTAAATTAAATCTACTTTAGTACTTGGTAGATTTAATTTAAATTAAATCTACCAAGTATAAGATCTGACCTATAATTATTCAAGCTTTATAGATTATATACAGAATTCCCAATTTTTAGCCAGCACATGGCTGTGTGGAAACACTATTCCCCTTGCAGCTAGGCATGATTCAGTAACTAAGTCTTGACCAGCAGGTTGTAAGAAAAAGTGCTATGTACAATTTCAAGAGAGTACTTAAACAGAGAGGGTATGTCCTTTTTCTTTCTCCCTTTCTCAATTCTGCTGTTTAGAATAGGATTAGGATGCCTGGAACTCCATCTTGTATCATGAAGTTGAAGGCCACAGTTTCAAAGACAAGCAGAAAACTATAAAAAGTCTGCAGATGATTGCAGGGATACCATGCCAACAAAAACTGTCTACATCTGGACTTCATGAGAGAAAATAAACATAAATATTTAAGCCACTTTTAATTTGGGTCTCTGACATATGCAGCTAAACTTACTAATACATAGGCAGCTAAACTTACTAATACATAGGCAGCTAAACTTATTAAAATATATGCAGCTAAACTTACTAAATCCCCCCTTATCAGTAGTTTTCCTTTCTACGGTCCACGGTCAGCCACAGTCTGAAAACAGGTTAAAGAGATATTCACACAGCTTTATTACAGTATAGTGTTATAATTGTTCTATTTTATTATTTTTGTTAATCTCTTACTGTGCCTAATTTATAAAGCATACCTTATCATAGGTATATAAGTATAGAAAAAAATCATAGTATATATAGGGTTCTATACTACATGCAATTTTAGGCTTCCACCGGGGGTCTTGGAACACATTCCCCATGGATAAGGGAGACTACCATACTTTTTTTATTTTTTTACTTTTTTGAGACAGAGTCTCGCTCTGTCACCAGGCTGGAGTGCAGTGGCGCGATTTCAGCTCACTGCAACCTCCGCCTCCCAGGTTCAAGCGATTATCCTGCCTCAGCCTCCCAAGTAGCTGGGATTACAGACAAGCACCACCACGCCCGGCTAAATTTTGTAGTTTTAGTAGACACGGGGTTTCATCATGTTGGCCAGGATGGTCTCGATCTCTTGACCTCATGATCCACCC
>NW_012122154.1:4230562-4231011 GCF_000951035.1 Colobus angolensis palliatus | reverse complement strand
TAGCCAGGATGGTCTTGATCTCCTGACCTCGTGATCCGCCCGTCTCGGCCTCCCAAAGTGCTAGGATTACAGGCTTGAGCCACCACGCCCGGCCTGTGTTCCCTACTTCTTAATGGTGTCTTTTGACACACTAATGTTTTCAATTTTGATAAAGTGCAATTTTTTTTCTTGATGTGTCATGCTTTTGATGTCATATACAAGAACTCCTGGGCCAGGCACGGTGGCTCACACCTGTACTCCCAGCACTTTGGGAGGCCAAGGGGGGGGGGTAGATCACCTGAGGTCAGGAGTTCGAGACCAGCCTGGCCACATGGTGGAACTCCGCCTCTACTAAAAATACAAAAATTAGCCGGGCGTGGTGGCAGGCGCCTATAATCCCAGCTACTCGGGAGGCTGAGGCAGGAGAATCGATTGAACCCAGGAGGCAGAGGTTGCAGCGAGCTGAGATC
>NW_012122154.1:4222609-4229082 GCF_000951035.1 Colobus angolensis palliatus | reverse complement strand
AAAAAAAAAAAAAGACAATTTTTTGCCCAACTGAATTGCTTTAGTACCTTAATCAAATATCACTTGACCATAAATGTCGGCATTATTTCTAGACTCTCAATACTGTTCCATTAATCTATACATATATCTTTATGTCAACAATTCACTGTCACTGTTAGACATGTCTCTCATTCTATATGCTTTCTCTGTCTCATATCTTTTGTTCTTCTGTTCCTTTTATATTGCCTTCTTGTATCTTAAACAGTTTTATAATTATCATCTTATGCGAAACCCCCTTTTTTCTGAGACAGTGTCTTACTATGTCACCCAGGCTAGAGTGCGTTGGCACAAACATAACTCACTACAACCTCCAACTTCTGGGGCTCAAGCAAAGCTGCCTCAGTCTCCCAATGTGTTGCAATTACAGGGGTGAGTCACCACGCCCAGCTGGCAAATGCCTTTGATTCAGTTAAGATAATAAAAGAAACATTTATTGTCGTTCATATTTACCTCTGAAATTAACTTCTGCTCTTCTTTTTCTTCAAGTTACCATCTGGTACCATATCGTTTCAGCTTGAAGGGCTTCCTTTAGTAAGGCAAGCCTGCTAACAAATTCTCTCAGTATTTGCTTATCTGGAAATGTTTTTATTTTGCCTCAACTTTTGAACAAAGTATTAGTTCAGGTTTTCCAGAGAAACAGAAACAATCACATATATATAAACTCTTCTCATATATATATGCATATATATATATATATGAAGAGATTTATTATAAGAACTGGCTCACAAAAAGCTTATAGTGTAATCCAGTCAGAGTCCAAAGGCCTAAGAACCAGAGGTGGAGGTGAGGCAGTATTACCAGCGTCCAAAGGCCAGAACAGTGGCTCTGATGTCCCAGGAAAAGAGAAAATGAACGTCTCAGCTCAAGGAGAGGCAGTATTTTCCATTCCTCCACCTTTTTGTTTTTATTCAGGCCCTCAGCTGATTGGATGATGCTGGCCCACACTGGTGAGGGCGGATCTTTCTTTACTCAGTCTACTGATTTAAATACTAACCTCTTCCAGAAACACCCTAACAGATACACCCAGAAATAATGTTTTACTAGCTATCCAGGCATCCCTTAGCCTTCTCAAGATGGCATATAAGGCCGGGAGCAGTGGCTCACGCTGTAATCCTAGCACTTTGGGAGGCTGAGGTGGGTGGATCACTTGAAGTTAGGAGTTTGAGACTGTCAGGCCTCTGAGCCTAAGCTAAGCCATCATATCCCCAGTGACCTGCACGTATACATCCAGATGCCTAAAGCAACTGAAGATCCACAGAAGTGAAAACAGCTTAATTGATGACATTTCACCATTGTAATTCGTTTCTACCTCACCCTAACTGATCAATGTTCTTTATAATCTCCCCCACCCTTAAGAAGTTTCTTTGTAATTCTCCCCACCCTTGAGAATGTACTTTGTGAGATCCACCCCCTGCCCCCAAAACCTTGCTTTCAACTCCACCACCTATCCCAGAATCTGTAAGAACTCATGATAATCCCAGCACCTTTGCTGACTCCTTTTTCGGATTCAGCCCACCTGCAGGTGAAATAACAGCCATGTTGCTCACACAAAGCCCGTTTGGTGATCTCTTCATGTGGACATGTGAAACACTTGGTGCCGAAGACCCGGGTCAGGCAGACTCCGGGAGATCAGTCCACTGTCCTCATCCTCACTCCGTGAAGAGATCCACCTACGACCTAGGGTCCTCAGACTAACCAGTCCAAGGAACATCTCACCGATTTTAAATCGGGTAAGCGGTCTCTTTTTACTCTCTTCTCCAACCTCTCTCACTATCCCTCAACCTCTTTCTCCTTTCCATATTGGCGCCACCCTCCAATCTCTCCCTTCTCTTAATTTCAATTCCTTTCATTTTCTGGTAGAGACAAAGGAGACACGTTTTATTCATAGACCCAAAACTCTGGCGCCAGTCACGAACTCGGGAAGGCAGCCTTACCTTGGTGTTTAATCACTGGGGGGATGCCTCTCTTGATTATTCACCCACGTTCCACTGGTATCTCATCTCCGCGGGGACACCTGCCTTGATCATTCACCCACATTCCCTTGGTGGCAAGTCAATTGTGGGGACGCCTGCTTTGGCTGCTCACCCACGTTGCAGTCCAGGACTGCCCCCCACCCCCTTCTCCGTGTTTCTACCCTTCTCTTTAAACTTGCCTCCTTCACTATGGGCAACCTTCCACCCTCCATTCCTCCTCCTTCTCCCTTAGCCTGTGTTCTCAAGAACTTAAAACCTCTTCAGCTCTCACCTGACCTAAAATGTAAGCGTCTTATTTTCTTCTGCAATACTGCTTGGCCCCAGTACAAACTCGACGGTAGTTCCAAGTGGCCAGAGAATGGCACTTTCGATTTGTCTATTCTACAAGATCTAGATAATCTTTGTCGAAAAATGGGCAAATGGTCTGAAGTGCCTGACGTCCAGGCATTTTTTTTTACACATTGGTCCCTCCCTAGTCTCTGCTCCCAGTGAGATTCATCCCAAATCTTTCTTCTTTCTCTCCTGTCTGTTCCTTCAGTCTCCACCCCAAGCTCTGAGTCCTTTGAATCCTTTTCTACGGACTCATCTCACCTTTCCCCTTCTCCCCAGGCTGCTCCTAGCCAGGTCAAGCCAGGTCCCAATTCTTCCTCAGCTTCTGCTCCCCCACCCTATAATCCTTCTATCATCTCCCCTCCTCACACCGGGTCTGGCTTACAGTTTCGTTCTGCAACTAGCTCTCCCCTGCCTGCCCAACAATTTCCTCTTAGACAGGTGGCTGGAGCTGAAGGTGTAGTCAGGGTGCATGTGTCTTTTTCTCTAACAGACCTCTCCCAAATCAGCCAGCGTTTAGGCTCTTTCTCATCAGACCCCACTAAATATACACAGGAATTCCGATATCTAACTCTGTCCTACAATTTAATCTGGAGTGACTTAAATGTCATCCTAACTTCTACCCTCTCCCCAGACGAACGGGAAAGTTTTTTCTCTAGCCCAATCTCACGCCGATAACCGCCGGCTTCATGAGCCAGACCTCCAGGAAAGCATTAGAGCAGTTCCCCAGGAAGATCCCCAGTGGAACTATCATACAGATTCCCCAGGTATAGCTAGGCGAGATTACATGGTTTCCTGCCTAGTTGAAGCGCTTAAAAAGGCAGCTTACAAAGCTGTTAATTATGACAAACTTAAAGAAACTACCCAAGGTAAAGAACCCAGCCCAGTTCATGGCCCGCTTAGCAGCAATCCTTAGACGCTTAACCACCCTAGACCCAGAGAGGCCAGAAGGCCATCTTACTCTCAACGTGCATTTTATTATCCAATCCCCTCCCGGCATTAGAAAAAGCTCCAAAAATTCGATTCCAGCTCTCAAACCCCACAACAGGACTTAACATCACCTTCAAGGTGTACAATAAGAAACAGCCACGTTGCTCACACAAAGCCTGTTTGGTGATCTCTTCACATGGACATGTGAAACAGAGACCAGCCTGGCCAACATGGCGAAACCCTATCTCTTCTAAAAATACAAAGATTATCCGGGCGTGGTGGCATACGCCACGCCTGTTATCCCAGCTACTCAGAGGCTGAGGTAGGAGAATCACTTTAACCAGGGAGGCAGAGGTTGCAGTCAGCCGAGATCATGCCACCGCACTCCAGCCTGGGCAACAGAGTGAGACTCTGTCTCCAAAAAAAACCAAAAAAACCACATCTCAGTAGTAACAATATCAACACTATCAACAGAATGAAAAGACAACCTACACATTAGGAGAAAATACTTGCAAATATCTGTCTAAGAAGTTAATACCCAAAGTATATAAAGAAATCCTACAAACTGAAAAACAAAAAAAAAATCCAACTAAAAAATGGGCAAAAGGCTTGAATATTCAGACATTTCTCCCAAGAAAATATACAAGGGACCGATAAGCACATGAAAAGATGCTCAACATCACTAATCATTATAAAAATGCAAATCAAAACCACAAGATACCACTTCATAATCATTAGGAAGGCCATTTTCTAAAACAAAAAGTCTGGCAAGGCGCAGGGGCTCACGCCTATAATTCCACCACACCACTTTGGGAGGCTGCTGAGGCGGGCTGATCACCTGAGCTCAGGAGTTTGAAACCAGCCTGGCCAACCCCATCTCTACAAAAAAAAAAATATAAAATATTAGCATGGTGGCATGCATTTGTACCTGTAGTCCCAGCTACTTGGGAAACTGAGGCAGGAAAATGGCTTGAGTCCAGGAGGTGGAGGTTGCAGTGAGCCGAGATTACGCAACTTCACTCCAGCCTGAGCCTGGGTGACACAGCAAGATCCTGTCTCAAAAACAAACAACAGAGGCGGGCCTGCAATCCCAGCACTTTGGGAGGCCAAGATCACGAGGTCAGGAGTTCAAGACTAGACTGACCAACACGGTGAAACCCTGTCTTCACTAAAAATACAAAAATTAGCCAGTCGTGGTGGCACACACTTGTAATATCGGCTAATCCCAGCTACTCGGGAAGCTGAGGCAGGAGAATTGCTTGATTCCGGGAGGCGGAGGTTGCAGTCAGCCGAGACCAGGCAACTGCACTCCAGCAAGAGTGAGACTCCATCTTGAAAAAAAAACAAAGTAACAAGTGTTGGTGAGAATGTTTCATAATAATGTGACTCTACTTAATATCACTGAACTCTACACTTAAAATTGCTTTACATGGTACATCTTATGTATATTTTATAATAAAAATGATTTAAAAACAGATTTCACACTGTTGTCAATTTTAAATTTTCAATATATGATGTGGTTCTGTGACAGATTTTACTGAGTCAGTTTGGTTATGGTAGTAACAGTGTTTCCCATAAGTCTTTTCTCTACATGGTTTGGGTTAGGAGCGGGACAAAAATGGAACAAGATTTGGAAAGCAGAGTGAGGCACTGATGAATACCCTTTGATGACTTTCATGATCTTTTCACACTTAGAGACAGATTCACAGATGTCAGTCAGAATCTACTTTGTCCTCTGCTCTATGTCTGGCTTTCTTCCCAAACACTGGCCTTGCTGACCAACAATGGCCCCAAACCACTGTTGGCTAAGCATTAGAGACAGTAGCTATTCAGATAACAGCTTCCCATATACCACCCCAGGAACTCCCTGTTAAGAGGCCAATTCAATCCCCAAAACAATGCCTAGAAATCTCCTTAGATACACCAGTTGTTACCGACGGTCATATTTTTGCCAGTTATTCTACATGTATTAATACATGACGTCGGTCATATTTTTCCCAGATTCTAATAGCAATTTCCCCCATTGTTCCAGCCTCCACCAACAGGCTTCTTGCCACCCGTTCAGCCTCTGCCTGCTACCTGATCCTAAAGCCAGTGTCACATTCTAGGTTTGTATTAATCCATTGCATTTCTGAGTACAAATTTCTGTATTAAGCAAGGTTCAGTCAGGACAGCAAAGTCACCTGAGTGTTACGGAACAGGAGCTACAAGAATTAAACCATAATGAAATCACAGGAAGATCTAGAGAGGTGAAGGTCTAGAAGGAGGAGCTGGAGGATCAGAGAAGAGCCATCGATCAACCTGATAAGCCAAGCAGAATGAGCTGCCAAGTTGGTGCTGTGAATGGAGTTTGTGAAGTCTATGGGATGCCATTTCGCTGTTAGCTGAATAGCATAAATTAACTATGATAAAGTAACATGAGAGATAGGCAGAAGAAAGAACTGCACAGTTTGCAAAGAACTGAGAATATAGAGAGCCTATATCTGCTGGATTGGAAAATAAAACTTCCTCATCTTCTGTCTCTGGAGCCCATGAGATTCTCAAAATAAATGCTTTTGGCCAGGTGGGGTGGCTCATGCCTGTAATCCCAGCACTTTGGGAAACCAAGGCAAACGGATCACTAAGGCAGAAGATCGAGACCATCCTGGCTAACACTGTGAAACCCTGTCTCTACTAAAACCACAAAAAAATTAGCTAGGTATGGTGGCAAGTGCCTGTAGCCCCAGCTACTCAAGAGGCTGAGGCAAGAGAATAGCTTGAACCCCGGAGCGGGAGGTTGCAGTGAGCCGAGATCGTGCCACTGCACTCCAGCCTGAGTGACAGAGCGAGACTCTTGTCTCAAAAAAAAAAAAAAAAAAAAAAAACTTTCTTGGCCAGGCACAGTGGGGCTCATACCTGTAATCCCAGCACTTTAGAAGGCTGAGGTAAGAGGACTGCTTGAGCCTAGGAGTTCGAGACCAGCCTGGGCAAGACAGCAAGGCTCCATTTCTATTACTTAAAAAGAATAACTTTTTGTAAATGCTTTTGGATTTTAGAGCATTAAAAAAAAAAAAAAAAAAAAGCCCTGGCCAGGCGCGGTGGCTGATGTGTAATCCCAGCACTATGGGAGGCTGAGGTGGGCAGATTACAAGGTCAAGAGATCGAGACCATCCTGGCTAACACGGTGAAACCTTATCTCTACTAAAATACAAAAAAAAAAAA
>NW_012122154.1:4214450-4215766 GCF_000951035.1 Colobus angolensis palliatus | reverse complement strand
GCCAGGCGTGGTGGTACGTGCCTCTAGTCCCAGCTACTCGGGAGGCTGAAGCACAAGAATCGCTGGAACTCAGGAGGCAGAGGTTGTGGTAAGCCGAAATTGAGTCACCGCAGGGTAACAGAGCGAGACTCTGTCTCCCCACCAAAAAAAAGACACAACAACAATGCAAAATGAAGAGACCTCTGGGCCTCCAACTCTCTATAGGAAGGAAATACACTGAGAAAGCTACTCGGCTTCATATGGCATTTCTTATGTAAAAGAAGAGACCTCTCAGAAGGCAGAGTGATGTCTCTGTTCAAACGGTTCCAGAGTGTGTATAAGACCCCTCTGCTCCATAACCTGGGAAGATCTGAACCGACTTCGTCCCACCTCTTGTTTATCCTTCATCTTTCCAGGGTGATCTCTTCCTGGGTATGTGGTAATGGGAACTTGAATCATGACTTAATGGTAAAAACTCATTGGGAATGTTTAAAAAAGGCGGAAGGGATGACAAAGCCAAGAGCCACAAAGAAGAATGGATTAGGGAACTATTCCTAGGAAGCAAAAATAGGTCCCAAACAAGGAGCATTTCCTACTCCTGGAATAGATGACCCTAACATGTGCACAGCTGGAACCCAGAATTGACAGGAACCAACCACTGCTATATGCTTCTCCATCTTCTCTTTTTTGGGGGAAATTCTATTGCCATTATAGCCCTGTGACTCTACTGTATGCTTGATGTGTGGGGTAGATAACTTTTCTTTTTACAATCTAGATCTCTGTATCAACAGGTACTGCATCTGAGGAGCTTTATCCACCTCTGAATTTGAAGCTGATAACAGAACACAGGTCTTTAATTTCTTTTTGGGTAAGATTCGAGGTTTTGGGAGGGAATATTTTGCTTGTGGTAAGAATATAAATCACTGGAGCCAGAAGGCCAACTGTGATATTTGCCAACTATACCTTAAGTTATGCCTCACCAGGTATTGTTCTAGTTTGTGAGCTTGGTAATATGATCCCAATATTTACCACAGGAGAAACCTGGTGATGGGGGAGACTATGACAAGAAGTCACACTGTGCTTTCAGTCTACTTTGGAACTGAAATGAACACAATTATCAGATTACAGCTTGGAAACACTGTTTTAGTAAAACAAATTCATTTCTTCCAATAATAAAAGAAATAAGTAAAAAACTCAAGTTCGATTATTTTACCAATTGCTCTAGTGAACTTTTTTCTTTTTTCTCTTTTTTGGAGATGGAGTTTCGCTCTTGTTGCCCAGGCTAGACTACAATGGCGTGATCTCAGCTCACTGTAAACTCTGCCTCCCGGTTCAAG
>NW_012122154.1:4208045-4208550 GCF_000951035.1 Colobus angolensis palliatus | reverse complement strand
AGCTGGTCTCGAACTCCTAGCCTCAAGTGATCCTCCCACTTCAGCTTCCCAAAGTGCTGAGATTACAGATGTGAGCCACGGCACCTAGCCTCTTTTGCATTCTTTACAAATTATGAGTGTTTATTAATTAAGCTACATGTCTATACAAACAGATAAATAATGAGCCAAACAAGGTGGCTTACACCTATAATCCCAGCACTTTGGGAGGCCTAGGTAGGTGGGAGGATTGCCAGGAATTCCAGACCAACCTGGGCAACATGGTGAGTCCCCTCCTCTAGAAAATATTTTAAAAACTAGCTGGGCATGGTGACACATGCCGATAGTCCCAGCTACTTGGGAGGACGAGGTAAGAGGATTGCTTAAGCCTAGAAGTTCAAGGCTGCAATGAGCTGTGATCTGGCCACTGTACTCCAGCCTGGGTGACAGAGCAAGACTTTATCTAAAAAAAATAAAAATAGGCCGGGCGTGGTGGCTCAAGTCTGTAATCCCAGCACTTTGGGAGGCC
>NW_012122154.1:4204147-4207135 GCF_000951035.1 Colobus angolensis palliatus | reverse complement strand
TCCACCCACCTCAGCCTCCCAAAAGTACTGGGATTACAAGGTGTGAGCCACTGCGCCTGGGTCCCAATGAATCATATCTCTTTGTGGCAATGCCCCTTTGCAATGCAATTTTGTTGCTTCTCCCTTCAAAAAATGGGGTCTATTTTCCCACCCCTTGAATCTAGGTTGACATAATGACTTGATTTGACCAAAAGAATGTGGAGAGGCTGGCCACAGTGGCTCATGTCTGTAATCCTAACACTCTGTGAGGCCAAGGAGAGTGGATTGCTTGAGGTCAGGAGTTTGAGACCTGGGCAACATGGCAAAACCTCTCTCAACAACAACAAAAATTATCTGGGCGTGGTGGTGCACACCTGTAGTCTTACCTACTCAGGAGACTGAGGCGGGAGGATCGCTTGAGCCAGGGAAGGTGGAGGTTACAGTGAGCCAAGGTCGTGCCACTGCACCCCAGCCTGGGAGACAGAACAAGACCCTGTCTCAAAAAAGAAAAATAAAAAAAGAATGTGACAGGAATAACACTGTGTGGTTTCCCAAGCTAGGACTTAAGAGACAATAAAGCTTTACCCTCTTGACTCCTGCTGCCATCTAAGGAAGCCCACACTAAAATGAACGATGAGAGATCATGTGGAGAACAAGAACAGGCTGACAGCAACACCAAAAGGTCTCAGAGTATAAGTGAGGCCATCTTAGACACTTAAGCCCCAGTCAAGACATCAAATGACTGCAGTCTTATGAGCGACCTACTGGGGAAATGGCAGGACTGTCAGGCTACATAATGAATTGTTTTAAGTCACAAAGTTACAGGGTGGTTGTTAAACAGCAAATACTACAAAACAGGTTCTCAGTTGAAAAAGTTTATGATTCACAATCTAAATTTCCTAGATTAAGAAATTTAAAGAAAAGAAATTTCATAGATTAAGCAAAATTTGTAACATACAAAGGTAGCCCAATACAGGTCAAATCTTTTGGTGGTAGGAAAATGTTAGTGAGAGTTAAGAATCAATTTTCATAAAAAAAATTCAGAGTTGAAGCTGCAGAAGATTTTTTAAACGTGTATTTTTTCTGTAAGTAATTTTTATAGATTATACCATTCCTTCACTCAACGAACACCAGATGTTTTTTTCAGTTGGCCAGTTTTCTTGCCAGAATCTAAAAGGAAAAACATTTTTGTATGGCCAAATAAACCTAAAACAAAGTAAGTTTATAATTCCTCCGCCCCACATCTTGTCCCTAGTAGAAATATAATTGCTTTTTAGAAGCAAACAAATGCCAGTGCATTGCCGTCTCATGACTAAGTTTCTCCTAAGAAAGAAATCACCAGATTAAAACACTGCGGAAGGAATACATTTAGCAAACAGACACATTACTTAATAGGTCAAACTTTCTGCTTTGGACACCTTGTAACATCTGACTCAATATTCTGAGTTTTCTTTTATGACGACTTCTGTTTCATTTACTTAACCAAAACCTATGTCCACTACCAATTCACTGCTCTCACTCCAAAACAGAGCATCTACACACTTTCATTTTTTTCTGTTCAATATTTTTAATTTATTTGACATTTACCATCCTCAGCAACAGTCTTGGACCTGGAGGACTCCATGAACTCTGAAGAACTGAACATGACTGAATCTCATGTTGAACTGGTGCTGCTTAATCCTCACAATCTTCCATGCCCTACTGAAAACTTCTTTTGAAGTTATGAAGCGAAAGGAAAGAAACTAAAATTCAAAGTGACAATATTATTTCATGTCCACCTCTCCTCCTCCTTCCTTCATTTCCCTTAGTTTCACTTCATCTATAACACAGGAAAGAACTAAGAGGTGGATACTGAAAGACAACAATGGAATTTTTGATTTATTATTATTATTATTATTATTTTTAAGAGATGGGGTCTCGCTATGTCTGGAGTGGACTGGCTATTCACAGGAGTGATCACAGGACACCCTCGAGCAATCCTCCAGCCTCAGTCTCTAAGGTAGCTGAAATTACAGGCACATGCCACTGCACCTGGCTGTACTCAGTGTAATTTTCTCAGTCTTTGTTTAAATCAAGAGTCAGTGTGAATATTTAGTATTTAGATACTACTCAGTATCAGGACAAGCAGACAATAGGACTATGGACTCTTTCTCACCCTACATATTAATGGCTATCACATTTTTTTCTACTTCCTATATTCTTTTCCTCAACTGCTCCAAAATCTGTTACGTCTGAATATTTTCCATACGCTCAAATGCATCAGATACTGTTTTTCTCTGGTGCTAAACATTCCCAGAACCTTTTTTCTCCTACACTCTAAGACATTCCCTATACTAGCTACACAACTGTCATCTTGGGCTCTCCAGCAGCTCTTCTCTTTTAATGAACTGTTTCTAGTACCCATATTGTCTCACTTGCTTTTTAAGGGAACATCTCACAGTAATTTATGAAAAAACGGCTCATGGGAACTCAGTTTTTTTTTAAGTCTCTTGCATGTCTAAAATATGTATTTACCCTAGACTCACATTTGACTGATAATTTCACTTGCAATAAAATCATAAGATGGAAATCCTTTCCACTGAAGATATCTGAAGACATTGTTTGATACATTTCTGACCTCCTAAGTTTCTGCTGTGATATATAATGCCATTCTAATTTTGGGTCCTTTGAATGCAACCTCTAATTACTTTTGGAAGCTTTTAGTATATTATCTTTATCCTCAGTTTATCAAAATTTCATGATCGAGCCTCTTGGTCTGAGGTTATTATTCTATCAGTCCTTTCTTTTTCCCCCCAAGATGGAGTCTTGCTCTGTCACCCAGGCTGGAGTGCAGTGGCACGATCTCGACTCACCCGTAAGCTCCGCCCCCGGGTTCACACCATTCTCCTGCCTCAGCCTCCTGAGTAGCTGGAACTACAGGAGCCCACTACCAAGCCCAGCTAATTTTTTTGTATTTTTTAGTAGACACGGGGTTTCACCGTGTTAGCCAGGATGGTCTCGATCTCCTGA
>NW_012122154.1:4200627-4202008 GCF_000951035.1 Colobus angolensis palliatus | reverse complement strand
TGTAGTCCCAGCTACTTGGGAGGCTGAGGCAGGAGAATGGCGTGAACCTGGGAGGCGGAGCTTGCAGTGAGCCGAGATAGCACCACTGCACTCCAGCCTGGGCGAAAGAGTGAGACTCCGTATCAAAAAAAAAAAAGAGACCTTTTCCTACCAAGTCCTAAGTCTCTTTCCTACCAAGTCCTGAGTTTTGTTGAGTATACTTTTTGTTGTTGGTGAGTATACTTGCTTCTCACTGACAAGACTCTCTGAAAACAACTAAGGGTGTAGTTTCCTCCACTTAGCTAAATCACTTAACACCCTTCTATCTTTTTTGTTTGTTTTTTGTTTTATTGAGACAGTGTCTTGCTCAGTGGCCCAGGCTAGGGTGCAGTGGCGCGATCTCACCTCACCACAACTTCCGCCTCCTGGGTTCAAGCGATTCTCCTGCCTCAGCCTCCTGAGTAGCTGGGACTACAGGGGCAGGCCACCACGCCCGGCTAATTTTTTGTATTTTTAGTGGAGATGGGGTTTCACCGTGTTAGTCAGGATGGTCTGGATCTCCTGACCTCGTGATCTGACCACTTCGGCCTCCCAAGTGGCCTCCCTAGGATTACAGGAGTGAGCCACCCCACCCGAACCCATTTTTTTAACCTTCTAAAAAATACCTAAAGTTTCTTATGTATTGTGGTTTCTTCTTTCACTCATTGTTGTCCCGGTGATCTCATGTTTCTTTTGTTCCCTTATTATCATTTTAATGCTATTTGAAGAAAGAAAGGAAATAGGCATACTGGATCGAACCTCCATGTTTAACCAAAAGTACCATGCAATAGTTTTAGAATTATTGGATAAAATTCATAAAGTACAGTATATTTACCAACCTTGTGAAGATTGCAAAGCTCATTAGAATAAATAATGCCTCAAACAACAGAATTAGAATTCAGTGATTTATTTTCTTCTTTTTGAGAGAGAGTCTCTGTCGCCCAGGCTGGAGTGCAGTGCTGTGATGATCGCTCACTGCAACCTCCACCTCCTGGATTCAAGTGATTCTCCTGCCTCAGCCTCCCCAGTAGCTGGGATTACAGGCACCCACCACCACACCCAGCTAATTTTTATATTTTTGGTAGAGACAGGGTTTCACCATGTTGGCCAGGCTCATGTCGAACTCCTGGCCTCAAGTGATCTACCCACCTCGACCTCTCAAAGTGCTAGGATTACAGGCATGAGCCACTGCATCCAGTGAATCTTTAATTTGTTAAATAATTTTTCTCCTATATCCAAATTGCTTTAACTTTACTTCCAAATTTTTACTAATTCTTTTTGGGGGGCAGAGAATCATCATATTTTTAAATTTTCAATAAGTTTCTATTTATTGAAAGATTATATACATGGATTTTTTTTTTTT
>NW_012122154.1:4193322-4194947 GCF_000951035.1 Colobus angolensis palliatus | reverse complement strand
CCTAGACTATCTGAAGAACTGTCATTTAGAATAAAGTAATTCTATTTTATTGCAGATAATCAATGTAGAAGAAATGGAGCCAATGTGTATTAAGATAGACTTGAGGCCAGGCGCAATGGCTCATGCCTGAAATCTCAGCATTTTGGGAGGCTGAGGTGGGAGGGTTGCTTGAGCACAGTAGGTCAAGGCTGCAGTAAGCTGAGGTCATGCCACTGCACTCCAGCCTGGTCAACAGGGCGACTGTCTCAGAAAACGAAAAATAAATAAATACGGCTTTAACAGATTTGTAAAGCAGTGAGCTCTCTCCATTTCTAGTCAGTTTTCTCAATACCAAGAATGTCATAGGCTGGATGCTTTAATTAGGAGCTTGAAATAGATAACCTTAAGGTCTTTACCAATAGAGGAGCCAAAAGAAATAAAGAAATGTAATTTACATAAGGACTACAGTTACTAAGATTAAGACAGGTTTACATTTACTGTTATTCTTCTTAAACATAAAAAGAATTATCAAAATTAAAATCAGATTGAGAAAAAAGCAGGCCAGTATATCACTACTGTATATACGAATAAATAAGCATTTAACCTAGAACGAAGACTTGATAACTCTGCTCTTCAGCAGTAACTGTTCAATTCTATTTCCAAACCAATGGTGATCCAAGGCAAAATGAAAAAAATTAGGACAATTTTTTTTGTTGTTGAGACAGAGTCTTGCTCTGTTGCCCAGGCTGGAGTGCAGTGGCACGATCTCAGCTCACTGCAAGCCCCGCCTCCCGGGTTCACGCCATTCTCCTGCCTCAGCCTCCCAAGTAGCTGGGACTACAGGCGCCCACCACCACGCCCGGCTAATTTTATTTTTTTGTATTTTCAGTAGAGACGGGGTTTCACCGTGTTAGGCAGGATGGTCTCGATCTCCTGACCTCGTGATCCACCCGCCTCGGCCTCCCAAAGTGCAGGGATTACAGGCCTGAGTCACTGCGCCCAACCACAATTATATTTTTCACAAATCCAAAGGCATTCCATTTTCTTTTTTTGACGGAGTCTCACTCTGTCGCCCAGGCTGGAGTGCAGTGGCACGATCTCAGCTCACTACAAGCCCCGCCTCTCGGGTTCACGCCATTCTCCTGCCTCAGCCTCCGGAGTAGCTGGAACTACAGGCGCCCGCCACCTCACCCGGCTAATTTTTTGTATTTTCAGTAGAGACGGGGTTTCACCGTGTTAGGCAGGATGGTCTCGATCTCCTGACCTCGTGATCCACCCGCCTCGGCCTCCCAAAGTGCAGGGATTACAGGCCTGAGTCACTGCGCCCAACCACAATTATATTTTTCACAAATCCAAAGGCATTCCATTTTCTTTTTTTGACGGAGTCTCACTCTGTTGCCCAGGCTGGAGTGCAGTGGCGCAATCTCGGCTCACTGCAACCTTTGCCTCCCGGGTTCCAGCAACTCTCCTGCCTCAGCCTCCCAAGTAGCTGGGACTACAGGCACGCAGCACCATGCCTGACTAATTTTGTATTTTTCAGTACAGACAGGTTTTCACCATATTGGCCAGGCTGGTTTCAAACTCCTGACCCCATGATCCGCCCGCCTCAGCCTCCCAAAGTGCTAGGATTACAGGCGTGAGTCACC
>NW_012122154.1:4183864-4186072 GCF_000951035.1 Colobus angolensis palliatus | reverse complement strand
AAAAAAAAAAAAAAAGAGAAAAGAACGTTGGCAACCTTGTATTAGCCCCTTCTACCTCTTTTCACCCCACATTTCACTTATCTTAGGCTTTTGTGGATTTCCTAGAACCTGTCTTATAGAACAGTTGTATAAAGAGTTTTGTCAGACCGAGTGGTTCACGCCTATAATCCCAACACTTTCGGAGGCCAAGGTGGGCAGATCACCTGAGGTCAGGAGTTCGAGACCAGCCAGACCAACATGGAGAAACCCCGTCTCTACTTAAAATACAAAATTGGCCTGGCGTGGTGGCACATGCCTGTAATCCAAGCTACTGAGGAGGCTGAAGCAGGAGAATCACTTGAACCTGGGAAGTGGAGGTTGTGATAAGCCGAGATCCAGCCGGGGCAACAAGAGCGAAACTCCACCTCAAAGAAAGAAAAAAGGGTTTTGTCACGCATGACTTTGTGAGGTCATCCGCCATCAGCCATAAAAAAAAATAACAAAAACACGCTTATATACTTTTTTAAAAAATCAAAATTTATAGGCATGCACCTGTTAATGCATAAATATATTTTTTAAAAATTCAGCTATCTTTCCTCTGGGCCATTCTCTTTTATTGGGTGGGGGGCATTCTCTTACTGCCGAGGAAGATCCTCTGAGCTTTTATTTGGCTGCAGGCATTCTACAGCTAGCTGAGGGAAGGAGATGGGGAACTGTACTACTAATTGTATAGACTTCTCACTTAATTGGCTCCTGCCTTCCATTTTCTGTCTGGAACTTTAGCTCCATCTTCCTCTGGGATTGGGGTCCTAGGTCCTGAATGTCTCATATTCAATTCCTCCAAAGAACAGATCTCCTAACTTCTTTTTGTTGTTTTCCTTTTTTTTTTTCTTTTTGTATTTGTTCTGAGACGGAGTCTTGCTCTGTTGTCCAGGCTGGAGCGCAGTGGCGCGATCTCAGCTCGCCGCAACCTCCATCTCCCGGGTTCAAGCGGTTCTCATGCCTCAGCCTCCCAAGTAGCTGGGATTACAGGCACACGCCACCATGCCCGGCTAAAATCTCCTAACTTCTGTAAGGCTGACGGTAGCTCTCCAACTACTCAGGTTTAAAGCAGAAAGTACTGAGAGTGAAATCTATCCTCCTATTACAGACAGACAGTGACCCTCTTGTCAGCATCCCTGCCTTCTGTTGTACATGGTACGTCCAGGTTCTGAACTTTTCAGGAGTTTCACAGACAAATCATGACCTGCCTCTTGCCAGTAGTCTCCTGAGACACTTGGGTCTGACCCACCTCTGCTAAGTCATTTACTATTTCTTTCTCTTTTCCTTTTTCCCATACAAGGATTACTTATGCCTCATAATTTCAAATAGAGTTTATATCACTGCTTTTAGGTGATTTTCAAAACAGCCTGGGAATAATTCTACTTTGCTGTCTTAAAACCAGAAAAAAGGCCAGGCACGGTGGCTCACGCCTGTAATACCAGCACTTTGGGAGGCCGAGGCAGGTGGATCACAAGGTCAAGACATGGAGACCATCCTGGCCAACAAGGTGAAACCCTGTCTCTACTAAAAATACAAAAATTAGCTAGGTGTGGTGGTGGGCACCTATAGTCTCAGCTACTCGGGAGGCTGAGGCAGAAAAATCGCCTGAACCCAGGAGGTGGAGATTGCAGCGAGCCGAGATTGCACCACTGCACTCCAGCCTGGCGACAGAACGAGCCTCTGTCAAAAAAAAAAAAAAGTAATTTTGGTAATCTTTTAAGGCTTGAAAATGAGCCAATGACTGTTTAAGGGCTAAATGTTTGATATATTTTTTTGAGACGGAGTTTTGCTCTTGTTGCTCAGGCTGTAGTGCAATGGTGTAATCTTGGCTCACTGCAACCTCCACCTCCCAGGTTTGAGCAATTCTCCTGCCTCAGTCTCCCAAGTAGCTGGCACCACCACACCTGGCAAATTTTTTGTATTTAGTAGAGATGGGGTTTCACCATGTTGGTCAGGCCGGTCTCAAACTCCTGACCTCAGGTGATCCACCCGCCTCAACCTCCCAAAGTGCTAGGATTACCGGCATGAGCCACTGCATCCAGCCTGTTTAATAGCTCGCAAAGGATAACAAAACTGAAATTGAGAACTCAAGTGCTTCATTAAATTAGACTACTTGTTTTTCCTTTTTTTTTTTTTTTAATTAGACTACTTGTTTTTCAAACATAGTTTATACTGTCTCATCTCTGT
>NW_012122154.1:4178892-4183569 GCF_000951035.1 Colobus angolensis palliatus | reverse complement strand
CCTCCCGGGTTCACGCCATTCTCCTGCCTCAGCCTCCCGAGTAGCTGGGACTACAGGCGCCCGCCACCTCACCCGGCTAATTTTTTGTATTTTTTTTAGTAGAGGCGGGGTTTCACCGTGTTAGCCAGGATGCTCCCAATCTCCCGACCTCGTGATCCGCCCGTCTCGGCCTCCCAAAGTGCTGGGATTACAGGCTTGAGCCACCGCGCCCGGCCTCCTCTGTACTTCTTTAAACAGATTAAGTATAACTTATCTTTTAATCTTATATGACTGGCAAATCATAGAAGAATGAAGTGCAACTTGGCTCAGAGTTCTCTGTTTCTACCCTTTCTGAACAAGTGTTCTCCATTTCTTCAGGACCAGGCTCTCTCCTGCATAGAAAAGTTTGATTTGGCATAGGACTGCTTAGAACTGGGGGCCAGGGATGTCTATCTAATACAATTTGGCTCACATACTGAAAACCGGATCTTCCAACCTGGTTTCTATTAATAGTAAAAGTGGTATTTTGGGCCCCCACCTGCCACTCCTGTTTTCTCCATTTGTCCAGAAATTCTGCAAGGATGAGGAATGCTTTTCTTGAGACCTCTTCAAAAATCCGACTATTCTCTAGGTGGGTGTGTTCTTTTATTTCCCTATAATCCATAGCACTTTGCTTATAGTTCTGTTACAGAGCTTAAATTTTGTCTTACTGTGTTCAATTCTGTCTAGCCTACTAGGCTGTAGCTTTCAGAAAGTAGATTAAACATAGCGCCTTACACACGACAAGCCACAAAACAAGTATTTGTTGGATTAACTGACTGAAGGGCTAAATGTTTCTTTCAACTAAAAGTGAAGATGATTATATGGGTTTTGTTTTGTTTTGTTTGCTATTTCGGGTAAGATAAAGTCACAGACATCACCACATCATCAGCATTGCTAGATTACGGCCAGACATGGCGGCCCACGCCTGTATTCCCAGCACTCTGGGAGGCCGAGGCAGGTGGATCATGTGAAGTCAGGAGTTCAAGACCAGCCTGGCCAACATGGCTAGACCCTGCCTCTACTAAAAATACAAAAATTAGCCAGGCGTGGTGGTGGGCACCTGTAGTCCCAGCTACTAAGGAGGCTAAGGCAGGGGAATCGCTTGAACACTGGAGGTGGAGGTTGCAATGAGCCAAGATCACATCACTGCATGCTAGCCTGGGTGACAGAGCAAAACTACGTCTCAAAAAAAAAAAAAAAAAAAAGTCAGTCGGGATGGCTCACACCTGTAATCCTAGCACTTTGGGAGGCCAAGGTGGTTCGATCGCTTGAGGTCAGGAGTTTGAAACCAGCCTGGCCAACATGGTGAAACCCAGTCTCTACAAAAAATACAAAAAAAAAAAAAAAATTAACTGGGCTTGATGGCAGGTGCCTGTAATGTAATCCCAGCTATCTGGGAGGCTGAGGCACAAAAACTGCTTGAACCTGGGAGGCGGAGGTTGCAGTGAGGCAAGAATGGACCACTGCACTCCAGCCAAGGCAACAGAGCAAGACTCCATCTCAAAAAAAAAAAAAAATGTCTAGACTATAACTAATTTTATAACTAAGATTTTATTTTTCCTTGCTATAATATGTTGGGTCATCACTATTTCTGTTTTTTGTATGTATTGTCTAGGATTCCTGAAAACTAATTATATATCCTTTAAACCTAAAACTGAAAATAATTCCATTTACACTGAGGAGACAAATGTGCCAAAGGAATTCCAATGAAACGGACAGAATTTAAGCAGACAGCTCAAATTACTTTTCTTTTCTTTCCCCTGAGATGGAGTCTCTCTCTGTTGCCAGGCTGGGTGTAGTACCATGATCTCGGCTCACTGCAACCTCCAGCTCCTGGGTTCAAGCGATTCTCCTGCCTTAGCCTCCCAAGCAGCCAGGACTACAGGCGTGTGCCACCACATCCAGCTAATTTTTGTATTTTTAGTAGAGACAGGATTTCACCATGTTGGCCAGGATGGTCTTGATCTCCTGACCTCATGATCCGCCCACCTTGGCCTCCCAAAGTGCTAGGATTACAGGCATGAGTCACCGCACCCACCTGCTACTTTTCAATAATATAGGACAAAGACAATACTCACAGAATTAGTGTGTCACCATCAGTGACTTTAGTGGTTAAAAATAAACAGCATATAAAAAAAGTGACGAGGAGAAGACATGGCCCAAGTAGTTGTTGCGGCCACTCTTCTGCAAAACAAAAACTATAAATTGAGAAATACATTTACTTTTGTATAACTGGAGGTCAAGATAAAATATTGGAGCTCCTCAGAAACCTCCAATCAAACATGTACTCAGAGGTGACATCAGTGAAAATGCTACAATAAGAAACAAACGAAAAAAATTTCACCCCTCCATAAAAACAACAACAACAAAACTGGCAAAAATCAAATATTTACAGTTAGATAGAAGATACAAGTTATAATGTTCCATAGCAGAATAGGATGACTATAGCTGGCAAGGATGTATTGTGTATTTCTAAGTAGATAGAAGAGAGGACTTGAAATGTTCCCAACACATACAAATGATAAATCCTTAAGGTGATGGATACCCCAAGTACCCTGACTTGATCATTACACATTTTATGCCTATAATACTTACATGTACCCCACAAATAAGTAAATATTACCTATCAATTTTGAAAAATTTTTTTGAACTTTAAAAATTAACCAACTCTTGCAATAACTCAAAGAGTCTTCATTCAAGAAAAACGGCTGAATCTCAGTAAGACTAGAGGTTTGTGTCATTTTAATTTACCCCAAATGCGCCTGTTGGCAGTAACCTTAAAAATAACATCTGTGGCCGGGCATGGTGGCTCACGCCTGTAATCCCAGCACTTTGGGAGGCCAAGGCGGGCAGATCATGAGGTCAGGAGTTTGAGACCCGCGTGACCAACACAGTGAACTTCGTCTCTATTAAAAATCCAAAAAATTAGCTGGGCGTGGTGGCGGGCACCTGTAATCCTGGCTACTTGGGAAGCTGAGGCAGCAGAAGAGCTTGAACCCAAGAAGCAGAGGTTGCAATGAGCCGAGATTGCACCACTGCACTCCAGCCTGGGCAACAGTGCGAGACTCCATCTCAAAAAATAAAATGAAATGAAATAAAATAAAATAATAACATCTGATATTGCTGGTAACTGAGGGAACGGAACAGATCTGATTTCCAAAGAACTGTAATGATTTGTTTTAACCTGTCTGGTGCTCCCTGGAAAACCAGCTCAAAAGGTTTGTCTTTATATTGTCTGACTCAGAACTGGCCTACTGCTAAAGTAGGTACCCTGCATTTGTCAAAAACATTTACAGACAAATGTTTTAGTCACTGCTGACTGAGGCACAGATAATAAACTAACCAAAAAGCTTAAAAGAGAGGAAAAAAGCCAGGGAAACGTATGTCCATAAGGGCATTGGTAAGCTCTGATAATATTCACGAGAGTCAGAAGGCCACATTCATGCCCAGGTTTGTGCACGTGCTCAGGAAAGACCTGAGAAGGCCCAGAGTTCTCACCTCCAGTTGATCTTGAGGATTTGAAGAAGTAGGAAGTTAAAGGCTAAGCCAGAGTTGTAAACTGGCCGTGTGTTCAAAGTATGCCCCTACACAAACCCCTTCGGCAAAGACTAGGAGAATCTATGGTTCTAGGTATTAAGAAATTTCTGTACAGTCATTAGCTGACCACTAAGCTAATGGAACAGACTTTAACCCAGGTGCAGTGGCTCATGCATGTAATCCTAGCACTTTGGGAGATCAAGGCAGGAGGATTGCTTGAGACCAGCCTGTGCAACATAGTGAGACCCTGTCTCTACAAAAATAGGAATGTGAGCCAGGCACTGAAACCACCTTTGCAAAATTATGACGAGACAGTGAAAGAGATCTAACTTAACCGACTCCATCTTGCTTCTAACCTCCAAGCTGTCCTTGTTCATTTCTGGGCTGAACTAACTTTAAGATAAACTGAGTTTATAGTTTAAAACAAAGACCGTAACAGCCCTTTCCCAGAGCAGACCTCCTTCTTGCGTGGGGACTAGATTGCCTCTGTAGTACTAACATTAGCCACAAGATTAGAAATGATGGTTTAGGAGTCATGCAACTGGAGGTTACAAGAGTCTGACCCTTCCTAAACTGCTCCTAAGATCTGTGCTTGAGATATTTTGCAGACCCTGCACTTGATGGATCAGCTGGCACCACCCAGATCGATTAACTGGCTCATCTGATCTTGTGGCCCCCACCCAGGAACTGACTCAGTGCAAGAAGACAGCTTCGACTCCCTATGATTTCATCCCTGACCAATCAGCACTCCTGGCTCACTGATTTCCCCCCACCCACCAAATTGTCCTTAAAAACTCTGATCCCCAAATGCTCGGGGAGACTGATTTGAGTAATAAAACGCCCATCTCCCGCACAGCTGGCTCTGCGTAAATTATTCTTTCTCTATTGCAATTCCTGTCTTGATAGATCGGCTCTATCTAGGCAGCGGGCAAAGTGAACTCCTTGAGCAGTTACAGCATGCTGGCACATGCCTGTAGTCCTAGCTACGCAGGAGGATGAGGTGGTAGGATGGCTTGTGCCTGGGAGTTTGAGGCTTTGGTGAACTGTGATTGCACCACTGCACTCTAGCCTGGGCAACAGAACAAGACCCTGTCCTCCACCACCTACCGCCCCCACCAT
>NW_012122154.1:4176057-4177542 GCF_000951035.1 Colobus angolensis palliatus | reverse complement strand
AAAAAAAAAAAAAAAAATAAATAAATAAATAAATAAATAAATAAATAAAATAAAATTTAAAAATAATAAAAAAGGAAAATAACAGTTGTTGGCAGGATATGGAGAAACTTGAGCCCTTGTACACTGCTAGTGGAAATATACAATGGTGTAACTGCTGTAGGAAACACTTTGTGATTCCTTAAAAAGTCAGATATAGAAATTCTAACTTTGGGAGGCTAAGGCGAGGGGATCACCTCAGTTTGAGAGGCCAGCAGTTCGAGAACCAGCCTGGGCAACATAGCAAGACCCCATCCTTTGGCGGGGGTGGAACTGGCCAGGCACAGTGGCTTACACCTGTAATCCCACTTTGGGAGGTCAAGGCAGGAGGATCACTTGAGATCAGGAGTTTGAGACCAGCCTGGGCTACATAGCAAAACTTCGTATCTACTAAAAATAAAAAAAAATTAGCTGGACAAGGTGGTACACATCTGCCACTTAGTTACTTGGGAGCCTGAGGTGGAAGGATCCCTTGAGCCTCAGGAGTTCGAGGCTACAGTGAGCTATGATTGTGCCACTGCAATCCAGCCTGGACAACAGATCAAGACCCTGTCTCAAATAAATAAAATAACACAAAATAAATAAGTACATAAAATATTTAATAACTAGCTGGGTGTGGTGGTGTGTGCCTGTGGTCCCAGTTACTCAGGAGGCTGAAGTGGGAGGATCACTTGAGCCCAGGAGGTCAAGGCTACAGTGAGCCATGATCGCATCATGGCACTCCAGCCTGAGTTGACAGAGTGAGACCCTGTCTCAACAAAAAAATTAGAAATAAATATATATACACAAGTTCTACTTTCAAAAGATATCTAGAATCCAATTACTTCTCCCCATCTCTACTATAATCAACTTGATGCAAAATATTAATATCTCCTTTCTCATTTATTGCAAGAGCTAAGAACACTGGTTACAACATCAGAGTCTACACAAAACAAGAGTGATACTCAATATGAGTTATATCACATTCCTCTTCTGCTGAAAACAGAACACAATTCAAAAACAGATCTATGAATGTATGGTTTACTTTGTCAGAATAAAATTCAGAGCTTAAAATGGATTAGAAGGCCATTCACTATCTGCCTTGCTCTCTAACCACCACCACCACCCTGTTCCCAATTCCCACCAATAACTCGGACGTCATCCCTACCACTCTTCTCCAACTTCACTATGATCTGACCACAGTAACCTGCCACTGTTCCTAGAGTACATCAAGGACACTACAACTTTTGTTTTTGCACTTACTATCCTTTGGCTATAATGATCTTTCCTCTGATAACCACACACCTTGCTTCATTTCATTAACTCTGCTCAAATGTTACCTTAATAATGAGGTCTCCTTTACCATTCTCTATAAAATGTGAACCATGCCCAGCTCCCTTCCCCCTTTTCCTGCCCTTTATTTTGTCCATCACTATCATTAACATCTGGTATTTTTTTTTTTTTTTTTTT
>NW_012122154.1:4169781-4174467 GCF_000951035.1 Colobus angolensis palliatus | reverse complement strand
CGAGGCAGGCAAATAACTTAAGCCCAGGAGTTTCAGACCAGCCTGGCAACATGGTGAAATCCCGTCTCTACAAAGAAATATAAAAATCAGCTGGGTATGGTGGTTGACACTTGTAGTCTTAGCTACTCGGGGGGCTGAGGTGGGAAGATTACCGGAGCTATGGAGAGATTTAGGCTGTAGTGAGCCATGATTGCACCACTGCACTCCAGCGTGGGTGACAGAGCAAGACTCTCTCTGCAGGGGAAAAAAAAAAAAGGTCAGGCACAGTGGCTCATGCCTGTAATCCCAGCACTTTGGGAAGCCGAGGAGGACAGATCACGAAATCAAGAGATCGAGACCATCCTGGCCAACACAGTGAAACCCCGTCTCTACTAAAAACACAAAAATTAGCTAGGAGTGTTGATGTATGCCTGTAATCACTGCTACTTGAGAGGCTGAGGCAGGAGAATCACTTGAACCTGAGAAGCGGAGGTTGCAGTGAGCCGAGATCATACCACTGCACTCCGCTACGGCCTGGGGCCTGGGCAACAGAGTGAGACTCCATTTCAACAAAAAATAAATAAATAAAATAGATACATAATTCATAAAAGGATACATAATACACAATTAACCATGGTTGCTGCTGGGGCACAGTGACACACAAGGGCTCACACCTGTAATCCCAATTAGCTATGCATGGTGGCGCATGCCTGTAGTCTCAGCTACTTGGAAGACTGAGGTGGGAGGACTGCTTGAGCCTAGGAGGTCAAGGCTGCAGTGAGCTATGATGGTGCCACTGCACTCCAGACTAGGCAACACTATGAGACTCTCTCTCTAGAAACACACACGCACACACACACACACACAAGCTATGATGGTGTCACTGTACTCCAGACTGGGCAACACTGTGAGACCCTGTCTCTAGAAACACACACACACACACACACAAAAATGGTTAGCTCTGGGGAATGAGGTGGGAAGAAGAAAGACTTACTTTTCTTTTAAACTCACTTTAAGATAAATAGAAAATTGTATTTTAACTTCCCTTCCCAGCGCAAATACTAAAGCAACAATTTAACCTCCATTTCCAGTCTGAAATTAAACCATAGGCCTATTCCTATAACTGTCTTATTTTAGTAAAACAGAAGTGGGTGGAAGAAAGATATATCACTGAAACACATGAAACTGAGAGACTTGAGTCTACTGTAAGAACAGCCAAGGAGGTTGATGCTCAAGTTTCCTTAACTAAAATAATGGTAACAATTCACAGAGATTGTGCAGTTCAACTCAGCTGCAGTGAATGAAAGCTACAAGAAAGTTTACTGAACCAGTTCTCCATTAAATTTTGCTTAGGCAGCCAGGCGCAGTGGCTCATGCCTGTAATCCCAGCACTTTGGGAGGCCAAGGCAGGCAGATCACGAGGTCAAGAGATCGAGACCATCCTGGCCAACATGACGAAATCCCGTCTCCACTAAAAATACAAAAATTAGTTGGGCATGGTGGTGCGTGCCTGTAGTCCCAGCTACTTGGGAGGCTGAGGTGGGAGCATCGCTTGAACCCGGGAGGCAGAGGTTGCAGTGAGCCGAGATCGTGCCACTGTACTCCAGCCTGGCAACAGAGATTCCATCTCAAAACAAAACAAAACAAAACAAAACAAAACAAAAACGCATCAGTCCTGCCGGGCACGGTGGCTCACACCTGTAATCCCAGCACTTTGGGAGGCCAAAGTGGACAGATCAAGAGGTCAGGAGATCGAGACTATCCTGGCTAACACAGTGAAACCCAGTGGCATGCGCCTGTAGTCCCAGCCACTCTGGAGGCTGAGGCAGGAGAATCGCTTAAGCCCGGGAGGCAGAGGCTGCAGTGAGCCAAGATCGCGCCACTGCACTCTAGCCTGGGGGACAGAGCAAGACTCTGTCTCGAACAGAAAAAAAAAAAATTAAAAACGAATCAGTCTAGGGATGGGTGAGGTGACTCTCTCCTGTAATCTGAACACTTTGGGAGGCCAGGGCAGGCGGATCACTTGTGGTCAGGAGTTCGAGACCAGCCTGAGCAACATGGTGAAACTGAGTCTCTACAAAAAATATAAAATTTAGCTGGAAGTGGTAGCGTGCACCTCTAATTCCAGCTACTCAAGAGGCTGAGGCACAAAAATCGCTTGAACCCGGGAGGCGGAGGTTGCAGTGAGTTGAGATCACATCACTGTACTCCAGCCTGGGTGACTGAGACTCCATCTCAAAAAAAAAAAGAAAAAAAATATATACATACACACACACACACACACACACACACACACACATATATATATATATTTTTTTTCTTTGCTTAGACTTCAATCTTATTTCCATTTTTAAAGAGTACCATTAGCATGAAGCATAGTAACTATCTACAAGTACTATGTGACTGGTTAGGAACTTTCAACCTAAATGTGTATCCACTTGTAATTCCACAAAAGAACACTATTTCCAGTAAAGATTATGTGGAGCACATATATTCTCTCCTACTTCCCAGACTGATATTGCATTGAACCCTGTGCTTTCCTGTTCTTAACTCACCTCTGAAGAAATACTGTTTCTAGGAATACTGACCAAACATCAGCCATCTGACAACAGCCAGAACATGTAAAGAAAAGAATAAAACTGTATGCTCACTAGGTATGTAGTACAGGTGTACCCTGACTTACGATGGTTTAACTTAAGATTTTTTGACGTTACAATGGTGTACACGTAATATGTATCAGTAGAAACTGCAATGAGTAAACGTACAACCATTCTGTTTTTCACTTTCAGTAATCATTAAGTTACATGCGATATTTAACATTTTTATTATAAAATCAGCTTTGTGTTAGATAATTTTACCCAACTGCAGACTAATGGATTCTGAGCATGCTTAAGGTAGGTGAGGCTAATCTATGATGTTTGGTAGGTTAGGTGTATTAATTGCATTGTCTTTTTTTTTTTTAAGACAAAGTCTCGCTCTTGTCCCTCAGGCTGGAGTGCAATGGTGCAATCTCAGCTTGCTGTAACCTCTGCCTCCTGGGTTCAAGCGATTCTCCTGCCTCAGCCTCCCGAGTAGCTGGGATTACAGGCACCTGCCACCACACCTGGCTAATTTAATTTCTTTTTTTTTTTTTTACAGAAGGGGTCTTGCTATGTTGCCCAGGCTGGTCTTGTACTCTTGGACTCAAGCGATCCTCCCACCTTGGTCTTGCAAAGTGCTGGGGTTACAGGCATGAGTGACTGCACCAGGTCTTAACTACTATATTTCCAACTTACGATACTTTCAATTTATTATAGGTTTATCAGGGCATAGTCCCATCTGTATTATAAAAACTAAAAAGGTAATGTGATGAGTTAATTACATATTTTATTTGAATATATATTTGACGGTCGTTAGAAGGATTAGCGAGTTCTTGACCACAACTTCAGAACACCATTTATTGAGATCATTTATAATGCAAATTTCACATTATTGAAATAATAAGTAATTTAAATGCTTGAGAAAATGGTATTATTTTTTCTTAGTATTCCTTCTATATTAAAAACTTATTTTGACCAGGCATGGTGGCTCACACCTGTAATCCCAGCACTTTGGGAGACCAAGGCAGGCAGATTGCTTAAGCTCAGAAGTTTGAGACCAGCCTGACCAACATGACAAAATCCCATTTCTACCAAAAATGCAAAAAAAATAGCTAGGCATGGTGGCACACGACTGTAATTCCAGCTACTCGGGAAGCTGAGGCACAAGAATCACTTGAGCCTGGGAGGTGGAGGTTGCAGTGATCCAAGATCGCACTGCAGCCTCCAGACTGTGCTCCAGCCCAGGCAACAGAACAAGAACCTGTCTCAAAAAAAAAAGTTGCACTTTGTGTTGCTTAAAAAAATAAAATCTGCCGGGCACAGTAGCTCACGCCTGTAATCCCAGCACTTTGGGAGGCTGAGGTGTGTAGACTGCCCGAGGTCAGGAATTCGAGACCAGCCTGGCCAACATAGTGAAACCTCATCACTACTAAAAATACAAAAAATTACCTGGGCACAGTGGCAGGTGCCTGAAATCCCAGCTACTAAGGAGGCTGAAGCAGGAGAATCGCTTCAACCCAGGAGGCAGAGGTTACAGTGAGCCGAGATCGCGCCATTGCACTCCAGCCCGGGCAACAAGAGTGAGACTCTGTCTCAAAAAAAGAAAATCAGATCTACATTTGAGAAGCTTCTTTTATATAACCCCAGTCAACTGTGACTAAGAATACTGAATAATAATGAAGTTTCTTATCTGCCTGCAGTTACTATTCATGATAATGTACAAAGAAAGTTATAGTATTAAAGAAAAGTTTTAACCAGTCCTAGGAGAATTCCAAGATATATCAGGTTGCTTTTCTACAAGTAGGTTGCAAAACAAAGTTATGATAGGATTTTGTTTAACATGACCTTCTTTTCTTTACACGAAAGACAAAATTTTCAAAAAGCTGATAAGGATGAACGTCAGGAAACAGCATTGACAACGCAGTGCTCTTTTTAAAAAATCAATGCAGGCCAGGCGCAGTGGCTCACACCTACAATCCCAGCACTTTGCGAGGCTGAGGCAGGCAGATCACAAGGTCAGTAGATCGAGACCATCCTGGCTAACGCCGAGATCACCTCACTGCACTCCAGTCTGGGTGACAGAGCGAGACTCGGTCTCTAAATAAATAAATAAATAAATAAATAAATA
>NW_012122154.1:4165163-4168559 GCF_000951035.1 Colobus angolensis palliatus | reverse complement strand
GGAGACAGAGGCGGGAGGATGGCCTGGGCCCCAGAAGTTGAGGCTGCAGTGAGCCCAGATGTCGCCACTGCATTCCAACCTGGGTGATAGATCAAGAGCCTGTCTCAAACAAACAAACAAAAACTGAATGAGATGAATAAAGAGATGATTAGTAGGCCAAGTACAGTGGCTCACGCCTGTAATCCCAACACTTTGGGAGGCTGAGGCAGGTGGATCACGAGGTGAAGAGTTCAAGACCAGCCTGGCCAAGATGGTAAAACCCTGTCTCTACTAAAACTACAAAAATTACCCGGGTGTGGTGGTGGGCACCTGTAATCCCAGCTACTTGGGAGGCAGAGGCAGAGAACTGCTTGAACCCAGACAGAGGTTATTGAGTGGAGATGGCTCCACTGCACTCCAGCCTGTGTGACAGAGCAAGGCTCTGTTTCAAAAAAAAAAAAAAACTTCCCTCTGTAAAAAGATTTTTCCATTAAATAATAAGTTCCTCTAAAGCATTTAAAATTTATTTGCAGTTTGGTGCAGTGGCTCATTCCTGTAATCCTAGCACTTTGGGAGGTAAAGGTGGGAGGATCACTTGAGACTAGGAGGTGGAAACCAGCCTGGGCAACTGGTAAGACAACCTGTCGCAAAAAAAAAAAAGAAAAAGAATGAAGCAGAAGAAGGAGAAGATGAGAAGGAGAAGAAGAAGAAAAAAAGAAGCAGGAATCGAAAGCAGCATATAGGATAATATTACAAAGTCTAACTGGCTTTTCTTCAATAGCAAATGTAAGCAAAGAAATCTAAGAACATTGGCAATAAACTATCTATTTAATCTCTCTCCAGAGAATCACAGAATTTCCATGCTAGAAGGAAACAGAGTTGAGACAATGTAGGTCCAGAGAGGTAACTTACCTAAGGTCCCACAGACACCAGCAATACTAGAACTTCACTAGAATATATATAATACACACACACAAACACACAAATTTATATAAATTATAAGAGCACATTTTGTTTAATAGTTCAGAACTAGTTCCCTTCATAAAATCCTGATGACATCACCTTAAAGCTGTTATTGTCTCCTTATCCAAATTAATTTCAAAATAATAACATCAAAAGATACAGATGATCTGGTTCAAAAAAAGATGAAAAAACATTCCAACAGAGAACTCTGAAAAACCCTGCAGCTAAGATTTAAATCATTTATTTGCTACAAACCACAAATCTCTTCTCCCTTTCTTTTTGTTTTCCCCAACCATCTCTAGAAAGGAAAAAAAAAAAGGGCCGGGTGTAGTGGCTCACGCCTGTAATCCCAGCACTTTGGGAGGCCAAGGTGGGTGGATCACAAGGCCAGGAGTTTGAGACCAGTCTGGCCAACATGGTGAAATCTCATCACTACTAAAAATAGAAAAAATTAGCTGGGTGTGGTGGTGTGGTAATTGTAGCTATCGGAGGCTGAGGCAGGAGAATCCCATGAAACCAGGAGGTGGGGGCTGAAGTGAGCTGGGATCACGCCATTGCACTCCAGCCTGGGCAATACTGGGAGACTGAGCAGAAAAAAATAAAAAAAGGAAAAAAAAAAAAAAACAGCCAGGTGCGCTGGCTCATGCCTATAATCCCAGCACTTTGGGAGGCCAAGGCAGGTGGATCACCTGAGGTCAGGAGTTCGAGACCAGCCTGGCCAACATGGTGAAACCTCATTATCTACTAAAAATACAAAAATTAGTTGGGGATCATGGCGCGTGCCTGTAGTTCCGGCTACTCAGCAGGCTGAGGCACCAGAATCACTTGAACCCGGGAGGCAGAGGCTGCAGTGAGCGAAGATCGCTGCACCCCAGCCAGGGCGACAGAGTGAGATTCTGCCAAAAAAAAAAAAAAGAAAACAAAAACCAAAACTGGTTCTTTTTCAGTAACTGCAATTCAGTTTACAGTGTGTTGGCTCTGGCTTTTCTTGGACCTATAAAAAAAAAGGGCAGCATGTACAAAAAAGGCTCTACATTTAAGAACCTATCCTAATAGAAAAATTTTAGTTTCATTTTTGCCTTCCTGCCACATATAATTCCTCACTCTGCAGATACTAAAGCAAACATGAAGTGCCCACAATAGCCATACCTAAGGTATCTTTTATTATTGCAAATTAAAAGTAAAACTGAGGCTGAGCCAGGTGGCTCACACCTGTAATCTCAGCACTTTGGGAGGCCGAGGCAGGTGGATAACTTGAGGTCAGAAGTTCGAGACTAGCCTGACCAACATGGTGAAATCTCAATTCTATTAAAAAAATGTAAAATTTGCCAGGTGTGGCGGTGCATGCCTATAATCCCAGCTACCTGGGAGGTTGAGGCAGGAGAACCGCTTGAATCTGGGAGGCAAAGGTGGCAGTGAGCCAGGACTGTGCCATTGCACTCCAGCCTGGACAACAAGAGTGAAACTCCATCTCAAAAAAAAATAAATAGGCCAGCGCGGTGGCTCATGCCTGTACTCCCAGCACTTTGGGAAGCTAAGGCGGGGCAGATCACCTGAGGTCAGGAGTTTGAGACCAGCCTGCCCAACATGGCAAAACCCTGTCTCTACTAAAAATAAAAAAATTAGTTGGGCATTGCGGCGGGCGCCTGTAATCCCAGCTACTTGGGAGGCTGAGCCAGGAGAATCACTTGAACCTGGGAGGTGGAGGTTGCAGTGAGCTGAGATCGCACCATTGCACTCCAGTCTGGACAAGAAGAATGAAACTCTGTCTCAGGGAAAATAAATAAATAAATAAATAAACAAACAAACAAATAATAAATAAATAAATAAACTGAGAATGCTTCCCCAGTTTTCACTTTGAAATGTATTCTCCACTTGATCAGAAAGTCATACCAGCAAACACCACAGCGGTTACTATATTTGATTAAGTTTGGGCCAGGATTTTATATATATATTGCCAACCTTCACTTCCATTTATGGAAGTGTTGTTAGATATAATTTCTATCTTAGCACCAAAGTAAAGCCTAAGATCAACTTAATTACCCACTTACATGGAATTGGATTTCCTTTTTTGTTTTGACCAGAAATTCCTGGGATCAAGGACAAAAATGATATATAAATTCATTACTTTTCCACCTGACTACAACTGTTAGATAAGAGGCATATTAAAAGAGTATCATAAAATCAGTTCGAGGATACATGATTAGGGAATAAGTAGGTTACTTACTTAGAGCTATAACTCACATGCCTAATAAATAATTATTTAATCTTTACTAAATACCCAATGAAATCATTATTTTAAGAGAAACAGGCCGGGCATGGTGGTTCACGCCTGTAATTCCAGCACTTTGGGAGGCTGAGGTTGGCGGATCACGAGGTCAGGAGATCAAGACCACCCTAACATGGTGAAACCCTGTCTCTACTAAAAAATACAAAAAAATTAGCCGGACGTGG
>NW_012122154.1:4163828-4165053 GCF_000951035.1 Colobus angolensis palliatus | reverse complement strand
GGATTACAAACCCGAGCCACAGTGCCCAGCCAGATACTGCACCCAGCCAGATACTGAATTTTTTAATTCAGTTTCCCGTATGTTACCAGTTGAGAAACAGTAACCTAAGGAGCAGGAATGAGATCCTTGGCCTATAAGCAAGCACTTATAAATTTACAAGAAAAATGAGATAAAGATTTGAAAACAGACAATTCTGGGAATGAAAAGAGATAGATTTTTTTAAAAGTAGGATTAAAAAGCATCATCAACACTAACAGTTAAAACTGACAAATGACCTGAACCATAAGAAGACTTTAAAAGTGTGACCACTTGTAGGCCGGGCGTGGTGGCTCACACCTGTAATCCCAGCACTTTGGGAGGCCAAGGCGGGCGGATCGCTTGAGGTCAGAAGTTCTAGACCAGCCTGGCCAACATGGCAAAACCCTGTCTCTACTAAAAAATACAAAAAAATTAGCCGGACGTGGTGGTGGGCACCTGTAATCCCAGCTTCTTGGGAGGCTGAGGCAGGAGAATGGTGTGAACCCGGGAACCAGAGCTTGCAGTGAGCTGAGACTGCGCCACAGCACTCCAGCCTGGGCGACAGAGCAAGACTCCATCTCAAAAAAAAAAAAAAGAAAACAAGAGAAACAATCTTCAAAAGCTAATGCAAATTTGGTTTGGATTTATCATATTAAATATATAACTTTGTTTTTTATAAAAGTTATACAACTAAGGCAAGACGAATTGAGCACAAATACTATTGCACAGTTCAACATCACCACCTATTGTTAGTTGCTGTTAAGTAAAAATGTTTTATATATCTAATGGATCCAACTACATTAAGACATAAAACTGTAAAACCACAGCTGGATGCCTTGGCTTTTCTGAGTCAATATTTGGATGAGAGGGGTCTGATCTAAGAATTCGCTTAGTCTCACTAAGTCTGGAAGATCAAGTAGGAAAACAGTGTAAAGACAACTATGCACAAGTAGCTAAATTTGGTCACTTCAAGGGCATTCTTTCTACTCCCTCCCTCCTTTGGATTTTCCTGGTGTCATGGAATATTTTATTTTGAACATCTAAAAATACCTTTCCAAAAACCACAGTACTAGTTAGATTACTGAAACTTTTTTTTTTTTGAGACAGAGTCTCGCTCTGTCGCCCAAGCTGGAGTGCAGTGGCGCGATCTCGGCTCACTGTAAGCGCCGCCTCCCGGGTTCACACCATTCACCTGCCTCAGCCTCCC
>NW_012122154.1:4156304-4163436 GCF_000951035.1 Colobus angolensis palliatus | reverse complement strand
CGTTCAAAAAGGACAGATTAAATGGGTCCAAAATGCCCAGGCCTTTGATATATATTTTCTATAAGTTAGATAATTGCTTTCAAATCAATTGCTAGAGTGTAAAAAACAAAATTCTTTAGTTTTACCAGTACTCAATCCCATTGCAAGGGTTTTCAAAAGAAACAAATTACTGTCACCCACTGGAAAAATATATACCATTTTCACACGCACCAATTTGGAAATATGGCTATTTTCTATGCACAAGGTTCTTTAAATTAGACAATAAAAGTTTTAATGGATAAAAACGTCTTTATTTCAGCGTTAACAGTGTATTCTGGGACTGAGCCTACAAACTTAAATATTATAGTGGCTGTTTCAGAAAAACTGGCCAGGGAAATAAGATCCTCTGCTTTTATTCAAAAATCACAGATTCATAGGATTCCAGAAAAAAGGTACCTTAGTGATTGATTCTAATTCCCTTGCTTTACAGAAGAGGGAAATCACCAAGCTAGAAAAGTAAAAAGAATGACCAGGCCGGGTGTCGTGGCTCACCTCTGTAATCCCAGCACTTTGGGAGGTGTATCACCTGAGGTCAGTAGTTCAAGACCAGCCTGACCAATATGGCAAAACCCCATCTCTACTAAAAATACAAAAATTAGCCAAGCATGGTGGTGGGTGCCTGTAATCCCAGCTACTCGGGAGGCTGAGGCAGGAGAATCCCTTGAACCCAGGGAGGCAGAACTTGCGGTGTTGCAGTGAGCTGAGATCGCACCACTGCACTCCAGCCTGAGCGACAGAGCAAGACTCCAGCTCAAAAAAAAAAAAAAAAAAAATCCAGGTCTCTTCACTCACAATGTAGTATGCTCGTTTTGTCATGCCACATTTTAAGATTTTTGTTATTTTGTTTTTTGTTTGTTTCAGACAGAGTCTTACTCTGTCACCCAGGCTGGAGTGCAGTGGCATGATCTCGACTCACTGCAACCTCTGCTTCCCAGGTTCAAGCGATTCTCATGCCTCAGCCGCCGGAGTAGCTGGGACTCCAGGTAATTTCTGTATTTTTAGCAGAGACAGGGTTTCACCATGTTGGCTAGGCTGGTCTCAAACTCCTGAGCTCAGGTGATCCACCCACTTTGGCCTCCCAAAGTGCTGTGATTACAGGCGTGAGCCACCATGCCCAGCCAGATTTTTGTTACTTTGGATAAAATGAAGCAAGTAGGCAAACAAATATTACATGCTAGGGTTACAGGTTGCATGTAATATTACAGATTTATAAGAAAGGCAGTGAGGTGTAATGAAAAACCATAATGAACATGGATTCAAAATACCCAAATTGGAGCATATCACTTTCTAACTTACGGGTTCTTATCTCCAGGCACTGTTTAAACTGTAAAATGGTATCTGAATGTCAGTTAATGTTACCACTATGACTACTTTTTAACGTTAGGCTTTTTAATAAACCCATTAAGACAGAATTTTCCTCCAACAGCACTACATCCTCATAATGAAGCCACTAAGAGTACGACAAAGTGGAGAGACTTAACTGAAAGAAACCTAAGCTTGGACTCAAGTGCTAGCCTAGATATTTAAACACTAATCTCACTAAGTGTTAAGATAATATCAATTATGGCACTTAAAATGAAGGTGGCCAGGTGTGGTAATCACGCCTGTAATCACAACACTTTGGGAGGCCGGGGAGAGGATCGCTTGAGCCCAGGAGTAGCAAATACAAAATAAAATTTAATGGATGAACTTTAGAAAAGCTCTTTTCCACAAATTTTATAGACTTCTTGCTAGTTATGCTAAAAACAAAGCAGGATGACAGTGGAGTCAAAAAAAAAAAAATGCAGATTGGAATCCTGGCTCCCCCACTTAACTAGCTGTGCAATTTGAACACCTTACTTAACCTCTCAGGCCTCCAGTTTCCTCAAGTGTAAAACAGAATAGTAAAACTAGAGGTAACTAGCCGGGCACAGTGGCTCACGCCTGTAATCCCAGCACTTTGGGAGGCTAAGGCGGGTGGATCACCTGAGGTCAGGAGTTCGAGACCAGCCTGGCCAACATGGTGAAACCTCATCTCTACTAAAAATACAAAAATTAGCCGGGCATGGTGGTAGGCGCCTGTAATCCCAGCTACTCGGGAAGCTGAGGCAGTAGAATCGCTTGAACCTGGGAGGTGGAGGTTGCAGTGAGCCGAGATCGCACCACTGCACTCTAGCCCGGGGACAAGAGTGAGACTTCATCTCGAAAAAAAAAAAAAAAGAAAAAAGAAAACAAAACAAAAACTAGAGATAACCGAGGTAAAACATCTGGCTCAGTGTCCGGCATGCAGGAAGTGTTCAATAACCATCGTTAAATTTGAAAGAAAATTACTAAAATTTGCTACAAAGTTTACTCTAAATAATATAATAAAAAATATCTGAATGGTAAGTTTTAATTAAGTGACTAACACAATTCAGCACATACTACGTTAACCTACAAGGGTTATTACTATATACATTTAATGCCCAGGTGACACAGCAAGGAAAACATGAATTTTCACATCTCTCAATCTCTTAAGTAGAGACTCTTTATTCAGTAGTCATCTCCTTTGGCTATTCTACAAGATGCTACACATCTGGCTAACAGGTACTCTCCCTTGTTGTTGTTTTTTTTTTGGAGACGGAGTCTCTTGCTGTGTCGCCCAGGCTGGAGTAAAACGGCACAATCTCGGCTCACTACAATCTCCACCTCCTGGGTTCAAGCAATCCGCCTCCTGCCTCAGCCTCCTAAGTAGCTGGGATTACAGGCTCCCACTACCACGCCCAGCTAATTTTTGTATTTTCAGCAGAAACCAGGTTTCACCAGGTTGGTCAGGCCGGTCTCGAACTCCTGACCTTGTGATCCACCCACCTCGGCCTCCCAAAGTGTTGGGATTACAGGCATGAGCCACCTCACCTGGTCCCTTGGTTTTAACTTAAACATCTTTCTTTATATATATAGCTCTAATCCAGAGTGGGAGATTTAAGGTGTGTGGCCTCCAGTTACAACATATAAAAGCACACCTATAAAAGGATTTCAATGAACCAACTATCTAAAAATCATAGAACTTCAGTTATTTTCTCCAAGAAAAATACATCTTGTACAGCCATAATTTGAAATTAGCTATTATATGATATAAAGATTTCATGCATTCACTAAAATTCTCAATGAGAGATCTGCTATCTGCTTACAGTTGTAAAATTATCAGTTCTTTAAGAAGCAGACTGTAATCTTGAGGATTTAAAATATCATTTGATGTAAATGTTTAGATCTGCTTTATTTACGTATCTTTTATTGACTGAAAGTAAATATTTAAAATATTTTCAACATATAAGCAATAAGTTTATTTACTATTTCCTAAGAAGCCAATTACTAATTGTCTCAGTCCTTGTAAATTAGGTCAATAAAGAGGTAAACGGTTTTAAGAAATACTCAATGATCTTCATTAACACTATCATTTCTAGCCATTCTCATCTGTATTCTGGCATGGAACACGTCACATCATACTAAGTGAATAGCTTTTAGTTTATAAACAAACATTTAATCATGAAACCGTCCAAGAAGGATTCCCCCCCTTATTCTTTTTTTTTACCTTCTCAGATCATATTTAGAAAGCTTTAGTTGCCAGCTACATCAGCTATAAGTTAAAAAGAAACCTCTTAATAAAGCAACAAATTTTCTTAGCACTTTATTATAGTATGCCACCCCTACAGAGACTGTAAATTAAAATATAAGAGAATTATAAAAATAGAAAATAGCAATGTAATTTTAAAGCACACACAAGAGAATACTTTCCAACAATTATTCAACCTAAAATGAATAGCAAACTGATAAAGAGCTAATTCCACAGGCAAAAGACTGTCCCCGACTCAAATCTTCAGTATCTGGAACTGCCTTTCAAGATTCCTGTTAACTGCTGAATATCTATTCAGTAATTTTAGTGACATTCTGGATTTTTACAGTACTACTGAATACGAACCCACTGTAAATTAACTTTAGTGGGACTCTGTACATGACGGTCATCCAATGTTCTATTAAAAATCAAATAATATATTCCATAATATCTTCTTCTAGTGATCAAGTTAAATACTAAAACTCTAAGAAGGCCAATTCTTTGATTTTCTCCACTCTTCGAGTACAACAGTAACACTGTAGCTCTGAACTTAAACTTACCCCAAACACTTCCTATCTTGATCTTCGTGGATCAATTCAAATTATTTTCCAGTTCGCATAATAAGATATCAAATAATAGATTAAACTGATAATCCTTAAAAGTTTTCACTCCCTGCACCTACTTGTCCAGTTTCTTAAACTTTTGTCTCGCCGTCTTACAATTTCATCTCTCAAATGGAGATGAAGAAAAACACCGAGTGAGATTGTCCACTGAGCTGTGAGTGATCCCAGGTCAGCCTGGTTCTCTGCCAGGAACGACCAGGTGACATTTACTTTTCCTGTAGAAGTTTCTTTCTCTTGACCCTCAAGGAACCTTCCAGTATATTGTTACACTATTATAATTCATCAGTAGTTACAATACTTCACTTCCCAAAGGAATCTCTTCCCTGCACGAGGACTACTCTCTAAAGACGCTTTCAAGACCTTCCACTCCTCAATTCCAGGACAGTAAACCTCCCTCGCTAGAGGAGAAAAAGTTTCTAAAAGACAGACCGGAATGGATTTGCTGAACTTTCGTTCCAATCTCAAAGTACGTAGACATCCAAGGGTTCCCAGAAACAATGAGCTACAGAAGTACAGACTACACGGGGAAGAAGAGGAAGTATCAGAACAATGCCCAAACCAAACACAGCACCGAAAAACCAGTGGTCGCCTCTATCATCCCAGACTACCGCCCCCACTTCCCTCGTTTCACCAAGGTCTCAAACTCGGAGAAATGGCATCCATCCCCTAATTTCCTCCCTCAACAGACAACAAACGCGTCACGAAGAAAGTGGCAGAGAGAAAAGCAGCAGGCTCTGGTGGACCGGAGCCGTGATGGCTGGGTGGAAGGAGGCAAGCCAAGGGTTGTGTAAAGAATGGAAAGCTGAGCGATCCTGGGGGAGGGGGGAATTAGGGCGCCCGAGCTAATCCCCCGCCGGGGCCCGCCGGTGGGAAGAGACGGGGGGCGAACCGGCGAGGGGACTGGGAGCAGCCGGCTGCGCTGGGCTTTCGAAAGGGTCGCAAGAAAGGGGAGCGGAGTCTGGCAGCCCCGCCAGTGGGTGGGTGACGGCGACCGCCAGGGAGGAGGCTCCTTTGCAGAGCGGACGTTTTGGGATGAGAGAGCACGACCCGTCCTCCTCACGCCGCCTGAGCCCCCCAAGCTCACACCTCAAACCTGCTCTTGGTCACTCCGTTCACGTCCCTCCTCATGGGGCCGGCGGGTGCGGCCCGGGCCGGGCTCTGCGGCGAGCGGAGTGCACAGACCTGGGGCCGAGGACAGGCCCGGAAGTTCCGGGACGGGGACTGGGCGCCGAAGGGGTGAGGCCGGAGCCGTGGGACGGGAACGAGAGACCTCTCGGCTCCCGCTGGGCCTCCACCACCTCCCGTGGCGACAGCGGCCGCAACGACTGCACGTCGCTAGCTCGGCTCTCTCCTCAGCCTCAACTTCAACCCAAAACAAAAACACTCCCCACCTGCCAGCAACGCCGCTGCTCATTGGACAGAGCCGCCCGGGCCTCGGAGCGCCGGGGAGGGGGAGGGGTGGGAGGAGGAGGAGGAGCGCGGCGGCGGCGCGAGACCACCCCTCCCCCACACGGGACCGGCCCTGACGGTGCGCCCAGGAGCAGCCGGAGCGCCGCGGCGGCACGACCCCCTGCGCCTCCGAGGCAGGCTAGCCCATCGGGAGAAGGCGAGGCAGGGAAGTGCCTGTGCGTGTGGAAAAGGGGTCTGTGGGGTGGGTGCGAGTGCGCGTGTGCTCGCGGACCGGCGAGGGAGAGTAGAGCAGGACAGCACTCTGCGCGGGGGCCCCTCTTCTGCCCCTTGTCCCCCTCTCCTCCCTCCGCGGGCAAATAGGTACGCACCCACCTGCACAGAACCTCAGCCTCTGCCCGCGCCCCCAACTCCTCGTTACTTGTTCCCCAGAAGCCTGTAAGGCACACACACCCTTCCCGGCCACCCAGCTCCCTACCCCTGTCACTCACTGTCGCCTTGAACCCAAAGTGCAGCAGGCGGTCCCTGCTCGGAGCCATTTTCCTCCTCTTTCTGGATGTGTCTAGATTGGGGCAGTGCGGCTGCCGCCGCCGCCTCCGCGATTGCCGCCGCCGCCTCCCCCACCCGAGTGTATTACATTACGGGGTGCTGCAGGGAGGCCTGGGGGGCCGGTGCCGGACGCTTGTTTCCCTGTGCATGGCTCGGGAGGGCGAGGGCTGGTTGCGCTGAGCGGCAGGCCGAGTGCCCGCCCTGGTCCGGGGATGGCTGCGGAGCTGCACCTGGGGCCGGGGATCGGGAGTGCAGGGCCGGAGCCGGGCAACCCTTCTTTTGGCCGGGGGTGGGGCGGGCGAGACCGAAGGGCCTTTGGTTTTCCCTGCTCGGCCGCCGCCGACGCCCAATGGGCTGCAGAGCCTGCCTGTCCGCCAGTTAGGGCGCTGTTTGGTGAGAGCCTCGGCCTGACGTCATTTTGGCGGGAGAAACAAGCGTGTGTGAGCGAGTAGGCGGGGGCGTTTTCCCGATGGAAAGAAACACTTCATCATACTCCTGGGCTCCTTGTATAGAAGCTGATCTGTGTCATCATATTATATTGTATATCATATTATATTATATTGTTTTAACAAGTCTGGCCTTCAAGGTCTCAGAATTTATGACCAAATTTCCACGAAGGAATAACCCAGGATTTTGTAGTTGTGTTGCCCCTTCTATGAGCAACAAACTACAAATCATGTCCTAAGCGTGAACTATTAGAAACTGTATAATAAATTAAATAAATTAGAAACTGTATAATAAATTGTATGCTTCCAAAGCAGTTATAAGTTGGTCTTCCTCACACCCCTTTTAATTAGTGGTTTTAGCGACTGACTTGTTATGCATCTAAGAAATTAACAAAAGCAACAAGTGCTGCAGATCTTTAAGAATAGGTATATTTTAGCTGGAGGGAATATTACCAAACTCTTAAAGCACTGTACAAACTTTTTTTTTTTTTTTTTTG
>NW_012122154.1:4147817-4156254 GCF_000951035.1 Colobus angolensis palliatus | reverse complement strand
CAGTAATTTATACATTTTCCCCATGTCCCTAATTCACTTTCCCATTATAATATATGACCATTGTAGGAAGTTTAGAAAATATAGATGATCATTTATAAGAAAGTAATCACTTATAATTCACATATCAGAAGAAACCTGCTTCTTCCCCAGTAATTATTATTTTCTGCTCATGTTTTTGTTTTAAATATATAACACTTAGGCAAAATAAGCTAATGGCTTAATAAGGTTCTATTACATGGCAGTTTCTTAATTTACTCAACTTCCCCTGTTTTTGTACATTAAAGTGGCTTACAGTTTGTTTGCTATTATCAATAGTCTGCATAAACCTTTGAGGATATCTGATTTCTTTTATTAGAATGCATTTTTCTAAGGTATCAAAAACATGGTCAGTACTAAAGCTGTTGATACAGATTGCCCATTTTTCCTGATCCTTCAACAGTATTGCATATTCTTGTTTTATCTTAAATGATTTTTTCTCTTTTTTTTTTTTTTGGAGACGGAGTCTTGCTCTGTCACCCAGACGGGAGTGCAGTGGTACAAGCTCTGCTCACGGCAAGCTCCGCCTGCTGGGTTCACGCCATTTTCCTGCCTCAGCCTCCAGTAGCTGGGACTACAAGCGCGCCACCACACCTGGCTAATTTTTTGTATTTTTAGTAGAGATGGGGTTTCACCATGTTAGCCAGGATGGTCTCAATCTCCTGACCTGATGAGATTACAGGCATGAGCCACCGCGCCCGGCCCTTTTTTTTTTTTTTTTGGAGACAGAGGCTCAACTCTGTCGCTTAGGCTGGAGTGCAGTGGCACGATCTCGGCTCGCTGCAACCTCTGCCTCCCAGGTTCAAGTCTCCCAAGTAGCTGGGATTACAAGCGCGCCGCACCGCGCCTCGCTAAGTAGAGACGAGGTTTCGCCATGTTGGCCAGGCTGGTCAGTAACACCTGACTACAAGTGATCCTCCCACGTCGGCCTCCCAGAATGCTGGGATCTTTTTTCTTTTGTAGAGACAGGGTCTCCCTATGTTGCCCAGACTCGTCTGCAATTCCTGGGCCCAAGTGATCCTCCAGCCTCCTCCCAAAGTCCTGAGATCACAGACCTCATGTGAGCCACCACGACCGCCCCCCCCCCTTTATTAATCCTAGAGGGGGCTTCGTAAAACCAGGGACCTAGCTTCAGAAAACTTATTCTCAGGCCCACAAACCCAGGTCTGTCTTCTCCTCCTGTTCCAGGTACTTTTAATGTTTTTGCTTAACTTCAGCCAGTGGAATGAAAAAGCTTTTCCATTCTGTCTCATCTAAGAGCTGTTTTCTCCCAGCAAAAACTACTGATGCATTTGGTGAGTAACACTGGCAAAGGGTAGAAATTAATAGAATGAAGGCAAGTTGCACAGGTCTGTCAACTTGCCCATTCCAGTGGACCCATTTCAAGTAGTACTCAGGGAAGACATTTGCTTTTGACTGACTCTTTAAAATTGACTGGAGTTTTGAACAAATGAAAAAAGTATTCAAAGTCTAAAATTTTATTACACACAGGCAAATTACTTTTTATCAAAGAAGTTTATTTGCATGTAAATAAACAGGTTATTTTGTAATGTTTCGGGAAAAAAAATCCCACAACAGATTTCGTCTACTTTCAAAAAAATGAAAAACCCCAAAGTATTTACAGAACGGCCATATGCACAGAAAACCAAATTTGAAAGATTTTTTTTTAAAAAAAGACCCTCCCCAGCTGCTCCTGATGTACATTTTTAAACTCAAAATTTTAAGCTCAGTTCTTATAGCTGAACATGTTTCCCAATCTAGCTTCTGAGATGTTAAGTACTTCCTGCCCCTCCAAAAACTAACTCAAGGATAGAAATGTATGGGGGGCAGGAGAGGAGGGGAGAAGGAAAAAAAAATGAGACTGCCCAAGGATTGTGAATAATGTTTCCTATACTGACATCTTGAAGTGACTCAACTGTGGATACTGTATGACTCACTGGCTTCCTGAAAGGGCTTCTGAGAATTCATGATATTGCTGCACTTAATTTTCCGATCTAGGCCTGAAGAAGGAAAATCTTTCAAGTCACCAACCTCAAGCCTGGTTTTGGCAATTATATCCTGCGTTGTTTGTCCCCACCACCCCACCCCCCACCCACTAAAATACTTGTTTTAAGACACATTGACATTGAACCTGAAATCTTCATGTACATCAGAGCAGGTTATGACCAAGAACCCCTAATGTTAAGCCAAAAGACAGAAGAGGAATCAGGTCAAACTGAGAATACGTAAGACACCAGCAGCAGAAGATAGGTAGAAGTTGACTTCATGTCCTTGCCTTCTTTTGAAACAGAAGAATGAGTACACCTAGACAGGAGGGAGGTGTCCCAGGCTTGGTTTATTCTGCCTCTTCTCCTCCACCCTGTGGAGAAATGCAGTGCTCCCTGGTTCTCAGGCAGGGTGAAGCAGTTTAGCCCCGGCTCCCTGTTAAGCAAGTTCAGATGCTGGGTCAGTGTGGGGGTGAGCCCATCGACAATTCAGGGGCTTATCCTTCATCCAGATCCTAACTCGGGATTCTTTGATCTGGGATGAAGACAGAAAGAGAGAAAAGCTTCCCAGTTTACTCATTTTGGTATTTGTTGGCCCTGCTTGGGGGAGTTGAGCCCCTGATACTATCCAGTACATTCCCCGTAAGATTTTCCCCACCCAGAACAAATTTTAAAAACCACGTAACTTTTTTTTTTTTTTCCTGCAGAAACCAACTGGATAGGATTCAAAACTAGGTGACAAACTCGTGAGAAATCCAACCTGGCTGAATGTCTGAGAAGCTGCTACTGTATCAACATCACAAGATAAAGCACTCTGGTATCACCTGCCCATATCCTCCTTAGTGTCACCCAAGACATTTGACTCTGATATGGTAACTGATAACTTTTCTTGCTCCACTTTGCAATGTTTTGTTTCCTACATCTTATTACCTTGGGACACAAAAGTGGCAGAATTGTTGAGAGCTGATGACCATAAAAAGGAGAACACTAGAGGAAATGAGACAGGAAAGAGCCAAAGCTGATTTTCCAACTCTATGCTGACTCCAACCTGCAGAAAGAGCTGAATATAGAAATCTTCTTCCATATATGATGAAGTCACTCCACTTATGACATAACATACAGAGGAATCACCTGGCATTTTTTTTTTTTTAAACCCAGAAGAGTTGTGCTGGGGACCATGCCCCATCCCACTGATACAGATCCTGAATGGAATAATCAGGAATGGCACAGTGCAGGTGTCAATATCAAAGTAAGGCCGCAGAATTTTTGAGAGGACCCTCCAAAAACTGAGAACTTCTGTTGCACTCAAAACAGTCTCCTGGATTTCTATATTTTTATGTGAAGGGCTCTTATTGATGTCCTCCAGAATCCAGACTCAGACCTATTTCTCCAAAAAGGTCCAATTGGGTTGCTACATAGTAGCAAGGGTTTATCTTCATGCTCACCTAGCATTCCAGGCCCCCATTACTTCAAGTGAGCTTGAAATTGTTTTAAGTGAACTATGGCTGCGGATTTGTTACTGTTTTATCTCAGGGAGCATACTGTGGAGTGATTTAAAGTTTGGACTCCTTCTCCTTGTGATGAAGAGAAACAATGAGTCCAGCTCTTAGGAATGGCATCAGTTCTCCTGCAAACAAAATGCTGGGATGCAGACTTTTGGCACCTTGTGGAAACAGGAGAACTATTAATTCTGTAATGGTTTTCATGCCACTGAGTCAGGAAGGCTGTCCTACACTAAACCTTACTGCATCTGAAAACATGTTTACATCCCAACAAGCCACCTTAGCTTTTTTTTTTTTTTTTTTTGAAAGGAAAATGAGATTACAAGTCAATACCTCCACAGGGAGGTAACTCCTAATATTCCTATGATGTCTGAACCCTATTTAAACCCTCCTAAAATAAAAATATCATTTTGGTTTTTCTATTATATTTAACTCTAAAGGCGGGCTCTGACTAATCTGCTTGGGCTTGATGCTATAGTATTAGCACAAGCTATAAGCTCCCTACCACCATATAAGCCTTGCTCTTCAGCCAACCATCATTTTGAACCCTAAACCTCATAGATTTAGAATGAAACACTGTATAAAAACAAACAGATAAAAGGTTAAAATATTACAAATAAATAGCTAAAATAATCTTCCCTCCCCCAGTCACTCCTAAGAAACAGACACCAAACATTACTTAAGTGTCCAAAATGACCAAAGTCCTTCATCTGCCCATGACTCAAATGGACAACTACCCCAAACAAAGTTGAACAACCTTCATGCAAATGCATCAAGGAATGTATTGCTTTTTCATTTTCTGCCCAGCCCTTCATATACATGCACTAAAATGAGTTTAAAACATGGCCTAAAAATGGAAAAAGGGAGAAGAAAATATATATGAATATTTCCCACAAAACTGTTTCCCTCCCTTCCCTCTCCCTACACCCCTCCCACCCCCCTCCCTTTCTTAAGCAAGTATTTTAACTTTTTCTTTCTGGCACAGGAACAAAGACTTCTTGGTAACCAGAATCAAACCCTGTGGTTTCTTTAATAGGGTCTGGATATGCCTTTCTAATTCACCCAGCTCGATGTCAAAGCCATGCCATTTAGGATTCTTAACCAAATCAGACCTGTCTGACTCACCCCTTATGGTGGTTTGCCTATAAACTTATCAATAGTTTCTTTTCTCTGGCCCTGTTTCTTTTAGGAAATAAGGTTCCTAATTCCCAATCAGGGCCACATCCATAAGATCATCATCTTCCTCCCCAATCATAAAGTCTGGGCTGAGCCTTGAGGGTCTATCTGCAGATAAGATTGTGTTACTTGTCATAGACAAGGACTGGTCTGAAGAGATGGGTGATTTGGACCAACTCTCTGGCTTGATGCTATGGGATTTTTTCTTGTCTCGGTCTTTGTCCCGGTCTCGGTCCCTATCTTTGTCTTTTACTTTCTTCTTTTCCTTTTTGTGCTTCTTATGTTTCTCTGTGCTGTATTCAGGAAGTGGTCGGATACCATCATCTGAGCTGGGACTATTCTGATAAGATTTCTCTGCTATGGAGGAGCCTGACTCACTTTCACTGTCCAGATTCTGGGGGGTATACGCTGGTGACTTACTATGGCTGGGAGAGCCACGCTCATGCTTTGGAGTGGAACCACTGATGAGTGGAGAGCCATAGTTTTTAGAAGAAGTCATCTGAGGCCTAAGCCCTTCTCCACTACTTTCCCCAGGTTTCTGCAAAGTCACTTTGGCTTTAATGCTGGGGGAGCCTCCATCATGCTTACTGATGATAATTTTTGCCACACCTGTGCTCCCCACATTTTTTGACTCTGAGGTCTTCTTAGAAGAATCCACTGAACTCCCAGAGGTGGAAACCTTTGATTTGTCTTTATCACTTTTCTCACGCTTGCCCTGAAACTCTCCTCCTGACATGTTATGTTTAGAGGACATAGGATGGCTGGAAGAATTTGTGCTCACCCCCATCTGGCCGTCCAGTGGGTCTTCACCCCCAGGGCCACTGGTGACAACCCCATGCTTCAGTTTATCTATGACAGCTGTCAAGGACGGCTTCTTATTTCTGCTGGGAGATTTTCCTTTGGAACTCCCATGCTGGTTTTGAGAGGATGACATGGAAGAGCCACTTGAGGAAAAGGAGGAGGAAGATGCTGTACAAGAATTAGATGATGGGGGAGTTTTCTGGGACAATGAGCCTGAGGAGCCTAACCCTGAAGATGACTTCATGCCAGAGCTTGAACTAGTTCCAGACATATGAGAACCACCAGAACCTGAACTGATAGGGGACTTGGCTTTAGAGGATGGAGGAGTTCCAGGAACAGGCTTCATTGGAGAGGCAAGCTTGTCAGAGCCTCCAGGTGGCCTTGAATGAGAAGGGGATATGTTTGGTTTACTTAAAGAAGGATTCATAAGTGATGATGGCTTTCCTTGAGGTTTCATCTTGGTGCTGCTAGAGCCACTGCTCAGTCCATGCTTGGTAATGGGAGAGGAGCCTGGCTTCCCCCCAGACTGGGATGAATTTTTGGACAGGCTAGATCCAGAAGACCCCTGGCTAGAATACATACTGCTGCTTAACTTGGAACTTGATGAGCCTTCTGATTTACTGCTTTTCATCTTCCCTGAGGTGGAAGCAGATGAGGAAGAAGAGGAAGAATGGCTATGGTGGCTTTTGCTGCCTGAGGAAGACACAGAACCACTGCTGGTATACTGACTGTGAGAGGAAGGCTTGCCCACCATCACTGTTCCCTTAGGAATCTGAATAGTGATTTTGGGAATGGGTGGTGTGGCAACACCTGGGGGAGTCTGAGATCTTCCTGAACTGCCTGGAGATTTAGATCCACCTGTACTGGTAGGTGGGGTAAAAGGTCGGTTAGAAGAACTATGAGATGGAGACTTTCCCTCAGTGTCTGCTTTCTTCCTCTTTGGAGGCTTATCTTTGCTTTTCCCATCATTAGAAGGGGTCCGACTGCGCTTCCCTGGTTTGCTGTCTAATCCTGGCCCCGCGAGAGTACTATTACTGGTGCCATTGCCTTCCTTTACCCTCTTTTGAGTCTTTTCTTTCCCTAAGTCCCCAGTGGTCAGTAAAGGACCCTGACTACCACTGTGATGCTCCATAAGATCTGCAGGACCTAAAGCTTTGCCGGCTACTGATATAATACTGAAATCAACTGTGTCGGCTTGGTTATTGGCCTTAAACTTGGTCTCCCCATTATCACCTCCAAGCATTGGCACCCCCAAAGTATTTAGTGCCTGAGATGCAAATCCTTTGAAATCATCATTATCCCCACTTTGGCTGCTTTCATCAAAATATTCTTCTCCAAAACCACTTTGGCTCTGGCTGTTCAATAAATCAGGATTGAAATCTACTCCATCATGAAAAAAATGATTGGTAGGAGAGTCACTACTGGGGCTTCCAGCAGCATCTGCAATAAGATCAGCTGGATCAGTGTATGGATTTTCATTATTGTTAGTTTGAAAGACATCAGAGTCAAAGAGGGTACTCTGAGAATGCCCAGAGCTTGAAGAATCTCGAAGAGGGGTGCCAATAGCTGGACAATCATCACTAGTGCTGGGAAGTTTAGAAGCTTCTTCGGCAATGTCTGAAAGGATGTCAGTTACATCTGGGCCAATGCTGTCTGAACTGGATAGTCGGACCATCCTTTGAATACTGGGCTGGGGGTGAGGTACTGGTTGTGGGTAAGTTGTTGGGGGAGTGCTACACTGGCTTGGAGCTGGAGTGATGTGTGGTGTATCCAGTGTGTCAGCTGTCATGTTGACATCAAAGATAGGGTTCTGTGAGTCAACATCCATTGAAAATAGCTCCCTCTGAAAGTCATCTTCAGTCTGGTGCTTTGGTTTCTCAGGTGGTAATCTTGATGACTTCTTTTTCTTGGTCTTGTTGCTCCCCGAGCATATTTCCATCCGGGGTGAGCCAGAAGAGGAGTTCTGCCTTTCTAAAGGGCTGCTTCCATAAAGGGTTGAGAAATCCTGGGCAGGATTATCTTTAAGAAGGTTCATGAGCATCGGGTGGTTCTTGGTGTTGCCGGCCATTGAAGAGACAGGTGGCGGCGTGTGATGAGGAGGGGTCGGACTCGAGCCAATGGTAGACCCCCCGTTCCCTGTGATTTGCAACAAACTGGTAAGAATTGGGTTCTGAGACACCTTGCTGAAGTCCTCCCCATGGCCCACCGACTCATGCCGATCTTTGATGCTCATGCTCATATTAAACAAGGTGGTAATGGGACCCCCCGGAAAGGTGTTGGTTGGTGTAGTGGTACCACTCATTGGGTTGTTGCCTGTGGTCATGCCATACCCTGGGCTGCTAGCCGGGGGCAGGTTCTTTTTCACCATGTCTTCAACTGTCTCTGCAATGAGGGACAGTGCTGGGGTGTCGGCCTGAATGGTTTCAGCTTTCCTCCGAATAGCCCTCATCGTCACAGGGATGGACATACATCTGCAAGATAAGGAAGACAACAAAGTTAACATTGCAATAGCTGCTGAATGAGACCTGAGATTTAGATAAAACATCAGAGTTTTGCAGTAAGCAGTTTTCAGGTAGGGCAAATAATCTGTAAGGCAAAAATAGTTCTATCAAATACCAGAGCTTTGGGTAAATACATTGTAAAAATCTAACCCAACATAAAATTGTCAGCCTCTTATGAATCACACAACAAAAGCAAACTATAAAATAAGAGTACAAATAATTGAATTTCAAACTGAACTAAAAGCAAATTGGTAATAATGGAACTCAGTAAGAAAATGCCTCCTTAGGGGCCGGTCGCAATGGCTCACGCCTGTATCCCAGTACTTTGGCAGGCTGAGGCAGCTGCAACACGAGGTCAGGAGATCGACACCATCCTGGCCAACATGGTGAAACCCCGTCTCTACTAAAAATACAAAAATTAGCTGGGTGTGGTGGC
>NW_012122154.1:4144567-4145016 GCF_000951035.1 Colobus angolensis palliatus | reverse complement strand
TTAGTAGAGACGGGGTTTCACCGTGTTAGCCAGGATGGTCTCGATCTCCTGACCTCGTGATCCACCCGTCTCGGCCTCCCAAAGTGCTGGGATACTGGCCTGAGCCACCGCGCCCGGCCAATTTTTGTACTTTTATAGAGATGACATTGCAACATGTTGGCCAGGCTGGTCTGGAAGTCCTGACCTCAAGTAATCTGCCCACCTTGGCCTCCCAAAGTGCTGGATTACAGGCGTGAGCCGCCACGCCCAACCTAACATTTAAGCTGTGAAATCTGCTCAGGCAGACACAGTAGCTCATGCCTGCAGTCCCAGCTACTCAGGAGGTCTAGGTGAGGGGATCACCTGAACCTCGGAGGTCGACACTTCAGTGAGCTGTCATCATGCCACTGCACTCCAGCCTGGATAATAGAGTGACACTCTGTCTCAAAATTTAAAAAAAAAAAAAGAAG
>NW_012122154.1:4139289-4140733 GCF_000951035.1 Colobus angolensis palliatus | reverse complement strand
TTAGCCAGGATGGTCTCGATCTCCTGACCTCGTGATCCGCCCGTCTCGGCCTCCCAAAGTGCTGGGATTACAGGCTTGAGCCACCGCGCCCGGCCGAAAACTCATTTTTAAATGCCCTAAAGCTATCTGGAGACTTCTTACGGCATTTAAACACATGAAACAGAAGTGCTACAAGTTTGAATGTATATGCTCTATGTTATTACTCCAACTACTAAAAATTTCTCATTTCTAAAGCAATTCTTATTTCCATGTATCTCCTGGCCCAGCACAGTGGCTTATGCCTGTAAATCCCAACACTTTGGGAGGCTGAGGTGGGAGGATCGCCTGAGACCAGGAGTTCAAGACTATCCTACACAACATGGAAAGATCCCATTTCTACAAAAAAAAAAAATGTTGCTGTATAAATATGCACAATGAAATAAGTATAATATAAACTTGTTTAAAATTTGACTAGATGTAGTGGTGCATGCCTATAGTCCAGCTACTTGAGGAGCCTGAGGGAAAAGTATCACTTGAGCCCAGGAGTTTGAGGTCAAAGTGAACTATGACTGTACCACTGCTTTCCAGTCTTGATAACAGAGCAAGACCCTGTATCAAGAAAAAAAAGGCCAGGCGTGGTGGCTCATGCATGTAATCACAGCACTTTGGGAGGCTTAGGCAGGCAGACCACTGAGGTCAGGAGTTCAAGACCGGCCTGGCTAACACAACAAAACCCCGTCTCCACTAAAACTACAAAGATTAGCCTGGCATGGCGGTGGACACTTGTAATCCAAGCTACTTGGGAGGCTGAGGCAGAAGAATTGCTTGAACCCAGGAGGCAGAGGTTGCAGTGAGCCAAGATCACACCACTGCAGCCTGGTGACCAAGCAAGACCCCATCTCAAAAAAAAGATATCTGATTTGCCTTCCCTGTTTCTTATTGTCTACCATTGGCACTGACACATGTCTATCAACAGAGCACTTCTGACTTAAGATTTTTAAAATTAATTGTGGTTAGCTAGAACAGCCAAAATTTACAGCAAGGCTTTCAACAGCCAACTGTGTTTGAAAATCATCAGCATTTAGGCCAGGTGCCGTGGCTCACGCTTGTAATCCCAGCACTCTGAGAGGCCAAGGCGGGTGGATCACGAGGTCAGGAGTTTGAGATCAACCTGGCCATGATGGTGAAACCCCGTCTCTACTAAAAAAAATGTTTTAAAGTAGCCAGAGGCTGAGGCAGCAGAATCGCTTTAACCCAGGAGGTGGAGGTTGCCGTGGGCCAAGATCGTGCCACTGCATTCTAGCCCGGGCAACAGAGACTCCATCTCAAAAAAAAAATAATAAAAGAAAAAAAGAAAATCATCAATCAGCATTCCAGAATCCTGAGAGAAAAAAGGGCTAAACCTTAAAGCTGTAAGATTAAGTTCTCCAAACAATGGGGAGAGAAAATATACTCAGGGCCGGGC
>NW_012122154.1:4135761-4138479 GCF_000951035.1 Colobus angolensis palliatus | reverse complement strand
AAAGAGTTAAGAACATTGCAAAAAGCAGTGGTCTCCAAATGCTAATCTACAGACTGGTTCCATCAAAATGATTTGTGGAGTTTAGATTCCTAACTCTTCCCACTGAGATTATCAGTTCATCTGCATGTGGAAACAAAGCATCTGTGATTTTTTTTTTTTTTTTTTTTGAGAAGGAGTCTCACTCTGTCGCCCAGGCTCAAGTGCAGTAATGCAGTCTCAGTTCACTGCAACCTCCGCCTCCTGGGTTCAAGTGATTCTCCTGCCTCAGACTCCCAAGTAGCTGGGACTACAGGTGTGCACCACCACGCCCAGCTAATTTTTGTATTTTTAGTAGAGCCGGGGTTTCACTATGTTGGCCAGGATGGTCTCGATCTCTTGACCTCATGACCTGCCCACCTCAGCCTCCCAATGTGCTGGAATTATAGGCACAAACCACTACACCCAGCCTGGTGTTTCGTTTTTGATACAGGGTCTTACTGTGTTACCCAGACTGGAGTGCAGTGGTGCAATCTGAGCTCACTGCATCCTCTGCCTCCCAGGTTCAAGCGACAAACCTGCCTCAGGATCCCGAGTAGCTGGGACCACAGGCACACACCACAGCTGGCTACGTTTTACTAGCGACGGGGTTTTGCCATGTTCCTCAGACTGATTTCAAATCATGGGCTCAACTGATTTGCCCACCTTGGCCTCCCAAAGTGCTGGGATTACAGGGGTGAGCCACCACACCTGGCCATAATCTGTAGTGTTAAAAGCTCCACAGGTTTGATCTTTTTGTTTTTTTTTTTTGAGAGAGAGTCTTACTCTGTCACCCAGGATAGAGTGCAATGGCATGATCTAAGCTCCCTGCAACCTCCGCCTCCCGGGTTCAAGCAATTCTCCTGCCTCAGCCTCCCAAGTAGCTGGGACTACAGTTGTGAACCACAACGTACAGCTAATTTGCTTGATTTTTGTGCCAAAAATGAAAAAAAAGAAAAACACTTTAAGTTCCACAGGTGATTCTGATGGGCCACCAATTAAAAAACCACTAGAAAAGTAAGTTTCCATCTTCCTGTAAGCATATCAAAGGAAAGGCAGTACCTTCTTTCAGAATAGTTCTTTTGACACAGCTTCCAATGAGGGTGTTATAGGCCACTTGGTGTCTGATCAGATTTAGGATAAGAGGAACTCGGCCAGGGTGCTGAAAGGTGATTTTGCTAACAAGGGTTCCCTGTAGACTTCGGCCATCTGGAAGAGGAGCATCCTTGTTGAGGAAATAGCAGTGCTGCTGACCAGGAAGAGCCTGGGCAAAAAGAACAGTTAACGAGTGCTATTTAGTTACCTATTGTATTCCAACCACAAAGTACCCTGAAAAAATCTGCTCAAAAAAGTGCAGAAAAGTCTCCACAGTGAATGTTTTCATCAGCTGATATTATAAATGCCAATCAATTACTCATTAGGCTGAAAAGATGTCTTTTTAGTAAATGCACAATGCTAGTGGTTTCCTAATCTAACATAAAAACTACCTTAGAAATCTATATTAAAGAGGTTCCTAAACCATAAAATGCAAAATCTCTTTTTTTTTTTGAGACGGCGTCTCCCTCTGTCACCTAGGCTGGAGTGCAGTGGCACAATCTTGGCTCACTGCAAGCTCCGCCTCCTGGGTTCACGCCATTCTCCTGCCTCAGCCTCCCGAGTGGCTGGGACTATAGGCACCCGCCACCATGCCCGGCTAATTTTTTTTTATTTTTAGTAGGGATGGTGTTTCACCGTGTTAGCCAGGATTGTCTCCATCTCCTGCCTCGTGATCCACCCACCTGGGCCTCCCAAAGTGCTGGGATTACAGGTGTAAGCCACCAACCCCGACCACAAAATCTCTATTTTTTTTTTTTTTTTGAGATGGAGTCTCGCTCTGTCACCCAGGCTGGAGTGCAGTGGCCAGATCTCAGCTCACTGCAAGCTCCGCCTCCCGGGTTCACGCCGTTCTCCTGCCTCAGCCTCCCGAGTAGTTGGGACTACAGGCACCGCCACCTCACCCGGCTAGTTTTTTGTATTTTTAGTAGAGACAGGGTTTCACCGTATTAGCCAGGATGGTCTCGATCTCCTGACCTCGTGATCCGCCCGTCTCGGCCTCCCAAAGTGCTGGGATTACAGGCTTGAGCCACCGCGCCTGGCCTATTCTTAATAAAACACCTACATAATAATAATGCAGCCAGAATTTGGTAACTACTATAGTCTATTGTCAAAGATTCAAATAAATTCAAGTCCAGATGAGGTTTTGGAACATTCCATTATTATTATTATTTTTGAGACAGGGTTTCACTCCCATTACCCAGGATGGAGTATAATGGTGCAACCTTGGCTTATTGCAATCTCCACCTCCCAGGATGAAGCCCCTCAGCCTCCCGAGTAGCTGAGACTACAGGCGTGAGCAACCACGTCTGCCAAATTTTTGTTTTTTTGGTTTTTTTTTCTGTAGAGACAGGATTTTGCTGGAGGCTGAGGCAGGAGAATCGCTTGAACCTGGGAGGCAGAGGCTGCAGTGAGCCGATATTGCACCACTGCACTCCAGCTCGGGCACAAAAAAAAAAGACAGGCGCGGTGGCTTGGGCCTATAATCCTAGCACTTTGGGAGGCTGAGAAGGGTGGATCACGAGGTCAAGAGATAAACCAGCCTGGCCAACACGGTGAAACCCCATCTCTACTAAAAATAAAAAAATTGGCTGGGCGTGGTGGCGCACA
>NW_012122154.1:4131736-4135529 GCF_000951035.1 Colobus angolensis palliatus | reverse complement strand
ATTCTCCTGCCTCAGCCTCCTGAGTAGCTGGGACTACAGGCACACGCAACCACGCCAAGCTAATTTTTGCGTATTTTTAGTACAGATGGGGTTTCACCCTGTTGGCCAGGATGATCTCGATCTCTTGACCTTGTGATCCACCCGCCTCGGCCTCCCAAAGTGCTGGGATTAGACGTGTGAAACACCATAGCCAGCCTCTTTTTCTTTTTTTTGAGATGGAGTTTCACTCTTGTTGCCCAGGCTGGAGTGCAGTGGTGCAGTCTCGGCTCACTGCAACCTCTGCCTCCCGGGTTCAAGCGATTCTCCTGCCTCAGCCTCCCAATTAGCTGAGATTACAGACATGCGCCACCACACCCGGCTAATTTTTGTATTTTTAGTACAGATGAGGTTTCACCATGTTGTCCAGGCTGGTCTCAAACTCCTGATCTCTAGTGATCCACCCACCTTGGCCTCCCAAATTCCCAGGATTACAGGTGTGAGCCACTGCGCCTGGCTAATCACCCAAAATTTCAACAAAGAAACGTACATTGTTGTTTCCTAATGGAAGATCACGCCCTTTTACTTCAGTACATTTCTGAGATTTCTTTTTTATTTTTGAGATGGAGTCTTGCTGTCACCCAGGCTGTAGCACAATGGCATAATCTTGTCTTACTACAGCCTCTGCCTCCCGGGTTCAAGCCATTCTTCTGCCTTAGCCTCCCAAGTAGCTGGGATTACAGGCACCCGCCACCACACACGGCTAATTTTTTGTCGTTTTAGTTAGAGACGGGGTTTCACTACATTGGCCAGGCTGGTCTCAAACTCCTGACCTCGTGATCTGCCTGCCTCGGCCTCCCAAAGTGTTAGGATTACAGGCGTGAGCCACTGCGCCCAGCCCATTTCTGAGATTTCTGTAATTTCCTGCCTTACTAAGGAAATAGGACATGATCCAGCAGTCTTGAAGAAACTTATCTGACCTCAATAATGCTATAAAGGAAGATTATGATCTTGGGTCCAAACATAACCTATAACATTCTAGCTCCCTAAGGCTTTACTTACAGCATAAAATCTCATGTTGTGATTCAAAGGTATGGGGTCAGGGTCCTTTGATAGTTCAAACTGAGTGATCAGTTCATAGAGGGGTGCGTAAGTTGGCTGAGTTTCAAACAACGGAATTCCTGGAAAAACGAGAATCAATATAATGATCATGTTAAGATGAAAACACTGACAGCTCGGTTTCCCCTTCATGATTTCTACATTCATTCACCCAAAAGACTACTTACTAAGCATTTACTAGTACAAAGCACTATAACATCTATACCAGTTAATACTTCAATGAGGCATGTAAGACTGAAAGACATCACGATAACCTGACTTTGAAGTTTCTTTTTCACACTTATAACAGATACTAGATCCTGATGCTCAAAACTCACCTGTGCAGCTCTGCAGTTTCTGAACAAATGCTCTAGATACTGGGATTGGCTGGGGAAATTTCAAGAAGAAACAGGCAGGAAGATCAACACTGTTGGCACTGGTGATTGAGGAGAAGGAAGGGGTCCTTCAAAAAAAAGAGGGTGGAAGGGTTGGATTTTGACTTCATATAAAAATGAAAAACCCAAACACCTTTTTTTTTTTTTTTGAGACAGAATTTCCCTCTTAATGCCCAGGCTAGAGTACAATGGCGCAATCTTGGCTCACTGCAACCTCTGCCTCTCGGGTTGAAGGGATTCTGCTATCTCAGCTTCGAGAGTAGCTGGGATTACAGGTGCCCACCACCATGCCCAGCTAATTTTTGTACTGTTAGTAGAGACGGGGTTTCACCATGTTGGCCAGGCTGGTCTCAAACTTCTGACCTCAGGTGATCCACCTGCCTCGCCTCCCAAAGTGCTGGGATTACAGGCGTGAGCCACCACGCCTGGCCACAAACACCTATTCTTAAACATGTATGTATCACACAGACACATGAGTACAAACTCTCAAAAGCTCACTGTGAAACTTCCCCAAATTCCCAAACATGCTATTGGTTAATGCTGTAGTATTTTATTAAACATTTATCGTGAGGCGTGTTCTCCAGTTACTACAACAATGTAACTTCAAAAGAACATAAGATAAAAGGGGGCATTCATTAAACAGAAGAATTAGCACAGTTCTCTTCTTTCCCTCTCAGTGCAGAGAATGTGTTCTATGAGCAGACTTTGGAGAGGAACACTCAGATATCGAACAAAAGAGAAATCAATGAATGGATAAAACAAAAGGCCAACCTCTAGAAATTCAAGTAGGGTAAGAGCCAGGTTAAAACTTGTTCCATGCTGCACTTTGAGAAAAATTGACTTTGCTAGTCTAAAATTATATTTAACTTACCATTTATTGTCAACTGGATGCGACCCCATAATTAATGGTGCAATTGGGAGTTTGTACATAGCAGATGTTCCTTCAATTGTCACTGATGCATTCATGCCCAAAGATCGAGAAACTGGGGATAGGAAAGAAAAAGGGTATTCCTCAAAGTAATACAAATGACGGGGAGCACAGTATGTTTTAAAAGGTTAATTTTTGCAATATTTGTCAGCCATAGTTTATCAGATGCTGTTATTCCCTTATTTATTTTATTTTGTTTTATTTTTTTGAGACGGAGTCTCGCCCTATTGCCCAGGCTGGAGTGCAGCGGCGCGATCTCAGCTCACTGCAAGCTCCACCTCCTGGGTTCACACCATTCTCCTGCCTCAATCACCCGAGTAGCTGGAACTACAGGTGCCTGTCACCATGCCCGGCTAATTTTTTGCATTTTTAGTAGAGATGGGGTTTCACCATATTAGCCAGGATGGTCTCGATCTCCTAACCTCGTGATCCACCCACCTCGGCCTCCCAAAGTGCTGGGATTACAGGCATGAGTCACCGCACCCAGCTTTTTTTTTTTGAGACGGCCTGTAGTTCCCATAAACTTAGAAATCAGGCCAGGCGTGGTGGCTCACGCCTGTAATCCCAGCACTTTGGGAGGCTGAGGCGGATGGATCACAAGGTCACGGGTTCAAGACCAGCCTGCAGAAGATGGTGAAACCGCATCTCTACTAAAAATACAAAAATTAGCCAGGTGTGGTGACAGACACCTGTAATCCCAGCTACTCAAGAGGCTGAGGCAGGAGAATCACTTGAACCCAGGGAGCGGAGTTTGCAGTGAGCCGAAATCGCGCCACTGCACTCCAGCCTGGGCGACAGAGTGAGACTCTGTCTGAAAACAAAAATTAGAAATCCTGGAAGTTACCTTTCTAACCAACCAATAATTATTTTTGTCAGTAAATAAAACACAAAAACAATGCAGTCCAAAAACATCATTTTTGAAGGGCTCAGTATCAATATTTACTTATTTTTTCCTCAGAATGCATTTAAGTAGGATCAAAATAAAAGGACAGGCTGGTGCACTGGCTCACACCTGTAATCCTAGCACTCTGGGAGGCCAACGCAGGAGGATGACTTGAGCCCGGGGCTTCAGGGGCTGCAGTGAGCTGTGATCAATTCACTGTACTCCAGCCTGGGCAACACAGTGAGACCTACCCTGTCCCCCATGCCAAATTATAATAACAATAAAGGAGCCTGACACCGAAGCTCACGCCTGTAATCCTAGCACTTTGGGAGGCCAAGACAGGTGGATCACTTCAGGTAAGAAGTTCAAGACCAGCTTGATCAACATAGTAAAACCCCATCTCTACTAAAAATACAAGAATTAGCTGGGTATGGTGGTGCACGCCTGTAGTCCCAGCTACTTGGGAGGCTGAGGCAGGAGAATCTCTTGAACACAGGAGATGTAGGTTGCAGT
>NW_012122154.1:4121146-4131046 GCF_000951035.1 Colobus angolensis palliatus | reverse complement strand
AGGATGGTCTCGATCTCCTGACCTCGTGATCCGCCCGTCTCGGCCTCCCAAAGTGCTGGGATTACAGGCTTGAGCCACCGCGCCCGGCCTATTTCTCTTTATCTTTTCTTGTATTAAGGGCAAACAGAAAATAACGTCCATTACTATAGTTCTTTAATTTAGAAAACTAACTTCACGTTTTTTTTTTGATCAGTAACTCACTACGTTGCCCAGACTGGAGTACCATGACTGTTTACAGGCACGATCATGGTATGCTACAGTCTCAAACTCCTGGGCTCAAGCAATCCTCCTGCCCAAACCTCCCAAGTAGCTAGAACTATAGGCATAAACCACCATGCCCATCCTTCTTCACTTTTAAAACAATAAGTAAGCTGATTATCTCAGGTCAGATGGTTGATATCTCTTCTTATGACTCGCTCATTTACTTATTTGTTCAAATACTTTCTTTTTTTGAGATGGAGTCTCGCTCTGTCACCCAGACTGGAATACAGTGGCACGACCTCGGCTCACTGCAACCTCTGCCTCCCGGGTTCAAGTGATTCTCCTGCCTTAGCCTCCTGAGTAGCTGGGATTATAGGCACGCGCCACCATGCCCAAGTAATTTTTGTATTTTTAGTAGAGACAGGGTTTCACCATGTTGGTCAGGTTGGTCTCGAACTCCTGACCTCATGATCTGCCCACCTCAGCCTCCCAAAGTGCTAGGATTACAGGCGTGAGCCACTGTGCCCAGCCCAAAAGTACTTATTAAGCTCCTACTATGTATGTGTGTATATATGCATTGTGTATATACATATGTGTGTATGTACTTGTGAACCGATGTATACATATGTGTGTGAGGTGTTGTGTGTATAAGGTGCAAATAGTAAGGTCAGCAAACTCATTAGAGAATAGCAAACCGGAAATTAAAGGCAACCTGGGCACCAAACAAAACCTTTAATTCCTTTAAAATTAAAGTCTTACCATTATTCTCATGCAAAATTATGGGAGATGCAGTCTTGTCATCCAGCAGGTCAGAAGGAGAGACATAGTACTTGAGGTTCATTAAATGACCTATGAAAAATAAAACTCATAACTGTATCTTTATCAGGTAAATTACAAATACAGAAAAACATAAACATTTATTATATAAACCTATATTGAAGAAAGTAGCTTAACAAATATGAAGAGTCAATCACCAAAACAGCTTATGAAATATGGCAGGCATGTTGGCTCACACCTGTAATCCTGGCACTTTGGGAGGGTATGGCAAGAGGATCACTGAGTCCAGGAGTTTGAGACCAGCATAGGCAACACAGTGAGACTCCATCTCTAAAAGTAATAATAATAGGCTGGGCGCAATGGCTAATGCCTGTAATCCTAGCACTTTGGGAGGTGAGGCAGGTGAATCACCTGAGGTAAGAAGTTCAAGACCAGCATGGCCAACATGGTGAAACCCTGTCTCTACTAAAAATACAAAACATTGGCCAGACGCGGTGGCTCACGCCTGTAATCCCACAACTTTGAGAGACTAAGGCAGGTTGATCACAACATCAGGACATCAAGACCATCCTGACTAACATGGTGAAACCCCGTCTTGACTAAAAATACAAAAAATTAGCTGGGCATGGTAGCATGCGCCTGTAGTCCCAGCTACACGAGAGGCTGAGGCAGGAGAATCACTTGAACCCAGGAGGCGGAGGTTACAGTGAGCTGAGATCGCGCCATCACACTCCAGCCTTGGCAACAGAGCGACACTCCATCTCAAAAATAATAATAATAATAATAATAATAATTAGCCTGGCCTGCTGGTGAGTGCCTGTGGTCCTAGCTACTCAGGAAGATAAGGTGGGAGGTCAAGGATACAATGAGCCATGATCGTGCCACTGCACTCTAGTCTGGAAGGCAAAGCAAGACCCTGTCTCAAAAAATAAAAATAAAAAACAAAGGAATATGACAGGCGCCCGGGCGGGGTGGCACACGCCTGTAATGCCAGCACTTTGGGAGGCCGAGGTGGGCAGATCACGAGATCAGGAGATCAAGACCAGCCTGGCCAGCATGGTGAAACCTCATATCTATTAAAAACACAAAAAACTAGCCAGGCATGGTGGCACACGCCTGTAGTACCAGCTACTTGGGAGGCTGCGACAGAAGAATTGCTTGAACCCGGGAGGTGGAGGTTGGAGTGAGCTAAGATCATGCCACTGCACTCTAGCCTGGGCGACAGAGCAAGACTCCATCTCAAAGAAACAAAGACATATGACAAGATTACGTATGGATTCTGGGACTAACAATTTATTTCACACAATTGATTTAAAAAAAAAAAAAAAGGCCAGGTGAACTGGCTCACGCTTATAATCCCAACACTTTGGGAGGCTGAGGCCGAGGCCGGAGGATCACTTGAAGCTAGGAGTTCAAGTCTAGAGTGAGTTATGACTGCACCACTGCACTCTAGCCTAGGCAACATAGTGAGACCCCCATCTCTAAAAAAATTGTTAAAGTGGCATGGTGGCACTTGACTGAAGTCTCAGCTACTCGGGGCTAATGCGGGAAGATCACTTAAGCCCAAGAGTTAAGGGCTGAAGTGAGCTATGTTCCTGCCATTGTACTAAGGGACAGAGAAAGGCTCTGTCTCAAAAACAAAACAAACAAACAAAAATGGGAAGGATAGGTATTGACAGCTTAGAAATCATCACCAAAAGGTCAGGCACAGTGGCTCATGCCTATAATCCCATCACTTTGGGAGGCCAAGGCAGGCAGCTCACCTAGGCTCCAGAGTTCAAGACCAGCCTGGCCAACACGGTGAAACCCCGTCTCTGCTACAAATACAAAAATTAGCCAGGCATAGTGGCATGTGCCTATAATCCCAGCTACATGGGAGGCTGAGGCAGGAGAATTGCTGGAACCCGGGATGCAGAGGTTGCAATGAGACAAGATTGCGCCACTGCACTCCAGCCTGGGAGACAGAGTGAGACTTTGCCTCAAAAAAAAAAAAAAAAAAGAAAGAAAGAAATCCTCACGAGATACACAAATATCTTTATTTTCTCCCTCTGCTTATATGTTTATAAACCCAAGATGAGGCCAGGCGCAGTGGCTTATGCCTATAATCCCTACCCTTTGCAATGCAGTGGCAGGAAGATCACTTGATCCCAGTTCAAGACCAGCCTAGGCAACTTAGTAACACCATGTTTCCATAAAACAATAAAAATTAGCCAGGCATGGTATCCTGCACCTGTAGTCCCAGCTACTCAGGAAACTGAGTTGGGAGGATTGTTTGGGCCCAGGAGGTTGAGGCTGGAGTGAGTCATGATTGCACGACTGCATTCCAGCCTGAGCAACAGAGCAAGACCCTGTCTCAGAAATAAATAAATAGGACTAGTGCAGTGGCTAATACCTGTTTGTAATCCCAGCACTTTGGGCAGCTGAGGAGGGAGGCTCATTTGAGGTCAGGAATTTGAGACCAGCCTGGCCAACATGGTGAAACCTCATCTCTACTAAAAATACAAAAATTAGTTGAGTGTGGTGGCACATGCCTGTAATCCCAGCTACTCGGGAGGCTGAGGCAAAAGAATCACTTGAACCTGGGAGGCAGAGGTTGCAGTGAGCCAAAATTCTGCCACTGCACTCCAGCCTGGGCGACAGAGCGAGACTCCACCTCAAAAAAAAAAAAAAAGAAAAAGAAACAGATACATAAGAATAAAAATTAATAAATAAATGGGCTAGATGCAGTGGCTCATGCCTGTAATCCCAGCACTTTGGGAGACCAAGGTAGGTGGATCAGTTGAGGTGAGGAGTTCAGGATCAGCCTGGCCAAAACAGTGAAACCCTGTCTCTACCAACAATAGAATAAATTAGCTGGCTATTGCGGTGCACACCTGTAATCCCAGCTACTCAGGAGGCTGAGGCATGAGATTCACTTGAGCCCAGGAGGTGGAGGGAGCAGTAAGCTGAGATCATGGCACTGCACTCCAGCCTGGGCGACAAAGTGAGACTCTGTCTCAAAAAAATCAAACAAACAAACAAACTAAAGGTGAAATGAAAAGTAATGACCCTCAACTTAAATTAGACATGTTTCTAAACAAGCAAAATAGGATCACATACCCCCACTCCTTGGTGTGAGATAGCCAACACTTCCATGAAGAATCTTATCCAAGGGACCAGCATTAGTTGCTTTCCTGTAAGACAAGTGATCTATGTTTGCTTATATTTAATGCCTGATGGTCTTGGTACACACTGTGATATGGAGTTCACCTCTCCAAAGTCTTTTTTTTTTTTTTTTTGGAGGGAGTTTCGCTCTTTTTGCCCAGGTTGGAGTGCAGTGGCACAATCTGAGCTCACTGCAACCTCCGCTTCCCAGGTTCAAGTGATTCTCCTGCCTCAGCCTCCCGAGCAGCTGGGATTACAGGCGCCCGCCACCACGCCCAGCTAATTTTTTGTATTTTTAGTAGAGACGGGGTTTCACCATGTTGGATAGGCTGATCTCGAACTCGTGACCTCAGGTGATCCACCCGCCTCGGCCTCCCAAAGTGCTGGGATTACAGGCATGAGCCACCACGCCCAGCCAAAGTCTTACAATACTATCATAATGGTTCTGTCTTATAATTGAGCATATAGCAAGTGTATTCAACCTCCAAAGTAAAGGGATTATTTCCAAGTACACACCAGTATGTAGTATGGTGAACAAAAATTACACTTAGACTATTATTTCTCAGATGGGACTCCAGGTCTGACGAGTCTTGAGATAAAACCCATGGTAACCAACAACTTAATGATACTGATACTCAGAAGTTCAAATACAATCATCATTTCGGAAGAGAAAAGACATATATCATACAAGCTTAATAGAGATGTATAAAATAGGACCCTAATCTCCTCGAAGAAAAACTCAAGGGATCATGTAGAATTAAGGTTTTACAAGTCTTACCAGTACATAATTGCCATTTTAGAAAGATCTTGTTCTAAGGATTGGAGAGCCAAGTACATTTTAGTCTTCAGTTTGCTGGAGAGTAGATGAGAACAACATGAGTTAACAGTTGAAAATTATGACCGGGCGAAGTGGCTCACGCCTGAAATCCCAGCACTTTGGGAGGCTGAGGCGGGCAGATCACCCAAGGTCAGGAGTTTGAGACCAGCCTAGCCAACATGGCGAAACTCCGTCTCTACTAAAAATACAAAAAGTAGCCAGGTGTGGCTAATAGGGCGTGGCTCACGCCTATAATCCTAGCAATGTGGGAAGCCGAGATGGGCAGATTGCTTGAGCTCAGGAGTTTGAGACCAGCCTGGGCAACAAACCCCGTCTCTAATAAAATACAAAAAAAAAAAAAAATTAGCCACGCATGGCAGCATGCATCTGCAGTCCCAGCTACTTGGGAGGCTGAGGCAGGAGAATTGCTTAAACCCGGGAGGTGGAGGTTGCAGTGAGCCAAGATCGTGCCATTGCACTCCAGCTTGATGGCAGAGCAAGACTCCATCTCAAAAAAAAAACCTCAAAAAACAAACAAAAAAACAAAAAAAAACTGCCCAGGCGCGGTGGCTCATGCCTGTAATCCCAGCACTTTGGGAGGCCAAGGCAGGTAGATCACATGAGGTCAGGAGTTTGAGACCAGCCTGACCAACATGGTGAAACCCCTTCTCTACTAAACATACAAAAATTAGTAGGCGGCTGCGCACAGTGACTCACGCCTGTAATCCCAGCACTCTGGGAGGCCACAGCGGGTGGATCAAGGTGTCAGGAGTGCGAGACCAGCCTGGCCAAGATGGTGAAACAACTCGCCTCTACTAAAAATGCAAAACTTAGCCAGGTGCGGTGGCAGACGCCTTTAATCCCAGCTACTCAGGAGGCTGAGACAGGAGAATCGCTTGAACCCAGGAGGCTGTGGTTGCAGTGAGCCGAGATAGCACCACTGCACTGCAGCCTGGGTGACAAAGCAAGATTCCGTCTCAAAAAAAAAAAAAATTAGCCGGGCATAGTGGTGCATACCTGTAATCCCAGCTACTTGGAAGGCGGAGGCAGGAGAACTGCTTGAACCCGGGAGGCAGAGGCTGCAGTGAGCTGAGGTCGTGCCACTGCACTCCAGCCTGGGTGACAGAGCGACACTCCATATTAAAAAAAAATAAAAAATTAAAACATTAATTCTTGACCTGACCTCAGGTGATCCACCCACCTCGGCCTCCCAAAGTGCCGGGATTAAAGGCGTAAGCCACTGTGCCCAGCCTAAAACATTAATTTTTAAAATAAAATTATTTTTGTCACTACATAATTTTTTTTTGAGATAGCATCTCACTGTCGACCGGGCTGGAGCACAGTGGCACAATCACTGCTCACTGCACCCTCAAACTACTAATTTGAAGTGATCATTCCACCTTAGCCTCCCAAGTAGCTGGGACTACAGGCACTCACCACCACCCATCTAAGCTGTTGTTGTCTTTCTGCTAGAGACAGGGTCTCACTATGTTGCCAAAGCTGGTATTGATCTCCTGAGCTCAAGAAATCTTGCTGTCTTGGCCTCCCAATGTGCTGGGATTAGAGGCATGGGCCACTTTGACTGGCTTCACTACTATTAAAGTCTATTTTTAGCACTTCAAAGCTTATTTTCGTCTCTGTTTTTAAAAGCCAAATAGGTTAACAGAATCCCAGGTAGGTTAAAAGTAGAATTAAAGCCAGTTCCACAACAACTAATTCCTTTCAGCCTGGAAACTGGAATGTTGGACATCTCAAAGATTATATTCTGTCTTCCAGCATTATGATCAATTAATGCAGGCACTACCTATTTAAGATATCTTTGAAAGGCCTAACGTTGGAAGCTGAGCTACAGATTACAATGTACGTAGAAACTAGGAGTGACAAATAGTAGAAGAGTTGGCAAATTTCTAGGCATAAAGTGGCTTATAGATTTATACTGATTTTTCCAAACAAAAGCAAAAATATTAAAAATACTTACTTGTCCCCTGGAAGATTATACAGATTAACAAGGCCCTTAAGGTGCTTAGAAAATTCATCAAAATTTTTTTCCCTATAAGGAGTTCGGGGAAGAGGGGAAAGAGAGGAAAATACAACATAAAATTACTACTCCATCTTACAACAAAGTGCCAAAAATCACAGCTATATAAAACTGATTTTAACAATCAGCTTTAACTGTTTTCCTCAAAAGTTTTCTAGCATCAATGAAAAGTAGCAAAAGAAAAGAAAATATTTTCCTTTGTCTCTCTGCTCCATTTTTGCTGGAGAAGGTGCCAATAAGCAGTGTGAAAATTAAAAGGAAGGTGGTCAAAACCTCTCTACTAAGTAGTTTTATTAGCTCCCAAGTAATGAAACCTGATTTAAATCAATCATTAACAACTTTCCTTTCTTTTCCCTTTTTATTAATGTTTTTGTAGAGATGGCGTTTCCCTGTGTTGCCCAGGCCAGACTCTAATTCCAGGACTTAAGCAATGCTCTCACTTCAATCTCTCATGTCCCTGGGACTACAGGTGTGCACCACCACACCCAGCTCCTTTCCTCCAAATATGTAATTGAATTTGGATGTCAACAGAAATAAAACTTTTGATTGCAGAGATAATGAGAAGAAAATAAATTACAAAGGGCCGGGCACAGTGGCTCATGCCTGTAATCCCGGCACTTTGGGAGGCCAAGGCAGGTGGATTACGAGGTCAGAACATCGAGACCATCCTGGCTAACATGGTGAAACCCCATCTCTACTAAAAATACAAAAAAAAATTAGCCGGGTGTGATGGCGGGCACCTGTAGTCCCAGCTACTCAGGAGGCTGAGACAGGAGAATGGCGTGAACCCAGAAGGCGGAGCTTGCAGTGAGCCAAGATCACGCCACTGCACTCTAGCCTGGGCGACAGAGCAAGACTGTCTCAAAAAAAAAAAAAAAAAGAACAAAAATAAATTAGGAAGACATAACACTTATGGGTATACAGCAACATGAGAGCAAAGATGAGAGGGAAAATAGATACTAGGACAGAGGTGGAGACCCAGAGAAAAGGTAGTGGGTACTCTGGAGGCAAACTACCCATTAGAAAATATTGCTGTGACCAGATCTACCCCAGAAAACATAAACTACTACCGTGACCTCTGGCTTTCTAGAACCAAATATTCATGCTTCGATTCTCAGCCAAATGGGCTTTTGTGGATAGGTTTAGGAATCCAATACATCTCCAGAATTCTAACTCTTGATATCTTTTTTCAAATTTGAAAAAAAAAGCTCTCTGGGCCAGGCGCGGTGGCTCAAGCCTGTAATCCCAGCACTTTGGGAGGCCCAGACGGGTGGATCACGAGGTCAGGAGATCGAGACCATCCTGGCTAACACGGTAAAACCCCGTCTCTACTAAAAAATACAAAAAACTAGCTGGGCGATGTGGCGGGCGCCTGTAGTCCCAGCTACTCGGGAGGCTGAGGCAGGAGAATCGCTTGAACCTGGGAGGCAGAGGTTGCAGTGAGCTGAGATCGTGCCACTGCACTCCAGCCTGGGCGACAGAGCGAGACTCCATCTCAAAAAAGGAAGAAATTAGGCCGGGCGCGGTGGCTCAAGCCTGTAATCCCAGCACTTTGGGAGGCCCAGACGGGCGGATCACGAGGTCAGGAGATCGAGACCATCCTGGTCAACACGGTGAAACCCCGTCTCTACCAAAAATACAAAAATTATCTGGGCGTGGTGGCGCACGCCTGTAGTGCCAGCTACTCAGGAGGCTGAGGCAGGAGAATCGCTTGAACCTGGGAGGCAGAGGCTGCAGTGAGCTGAGATCGTGCCACTGCACTGGGCAACAGAGAGAGACACCATCTCAAAAAAAAAAAAAAAGGCCAGGCGCAGTGGCTCACGCCTGTAATCCCAGCACTTTGGGATGCAGAGGCAGGTGGATCACGAGGTCAGGAGATCGAGACCATCCTGGCTAACATGATGAAATCCCATCTCTACTAAAAATACAAAAAATTAGCCGGGCATGTGGCAGGCGCCTGAAGTCCCAGCTACTCAGGAGGCTGAAGCAGGAGAATGGCGTGAACTCGGGAGGCGGAGCTTGAAGTGAGCAGAGATCGCGCCACTGCACTCCAGCCTGGACGACAGAGCGAGACCCCGTCTCAAAAAAAGAAAAGAAAAGAAAAGAAAAAAAACACTTTTACACACACACACATACACAACTTATTTTCTCAATGTGAACACTCTAAGACATCCTCATGTGGTGCCTGAGAACTCTGCTATGCTCAAAACAAAGTGTATGTAATAACTTCCTTAAATTCCCCAAAAGTCTTAATTCTGAGTTTAAATTTAAGTACAGAAATTTCTACTCAATTAAAAGAAAAGTGAAAAAATCCACCATCTGCTAAAAGCTACTGTCTTCAAGCCTAGCACTTTTCCTGTAACACATATATACCTTCTAAATGAAACAATTTTTCCCAAAATTAAAGCAAAAAAGTTATTCTCATAGTATTATACTCAATTATCAAGCCTTCTCTGATTCAATGATTACCTTCTATTTATTTTGTTCCACACATAATTCTTTCTTTTTTTTTTTTTTTTTTTTTTTAGACAGTCTCGCTCCATCACCCAGGCTGGAGTGCAGTGATGCGATCCCAGCTCACTGCAATCTCCACCTCCCAGGCTCAAGCCATTTCATACCTCAGCCTCCCAAGTAGCTGGGATTACACATGTGAGCCACTACGCTCAGCTAACTTTTTTTTTTTCTTTTTTTAGACAGTTTTGCTCTTGTTGCCCAGGCTGGACTGTAATGGCATGATCTTGGCTCACCACAGCCTCCCAAGTAGCTGGGATTACACATGTGAGCCACTACGCTCAGCTAACTTTTTTTTTTTTCTTTTTTGAGACAGTTTTGCTCTTGTTGCCCAGGCTGGACTGTAATGGCATGATCTTGGCTCACCACAACCTCTGCCTCCCAGGTTCAAGCGATTCTCCTGCCTCAGCCT